>NC_061145.1:7097712-7420409 GCF_905220365.1 Vanessa cardui
CTGGGTAGGAAAATCCGACAAAACCAGAAAGTGTTTAGGGGCAAAATATGCCTTTACGTCCTTTCCGAGGCACGAGAGTGTACACGCTTGCAATTTTCAGACTCTGGCCTATTGCTGGGAAATTTGCGATACAAAATCAAATAAGTTTTCAAATCAAATCAAATCAAAATGAACTTCTTTCAAGTGGGCTTTTACAAGCACTTTTGAATCGTCATTTAACAATTAAGTGAAGCTACCACCGGAACCGGCAGGAAACTCAGTAGTTATTCTTTTTCAACATTTAAAAAATACAATCATATCAGTTAAATACAATTATATATGTATCCTGTCTGGAAGTCAGCATGTATTAATTCCATGCTTTTTTATCATCTACAAAATCTTGTATAGAATAAAAAAGGCATATTTTTTACGAAAATATTTTTTATAAACGATTTGAATTCACGAAACGGCAAAGTTACAAATGGGGAACCCAGGAGCGACTAGATGAAGAAAGTGGCGGAAGACAAAATGGACCCATGGTTAAAACAAGTGAATGTTACACAAAGATTGCAAGTTTTCAGTCAGGCCAAATGAACTTTTATATGTTTATGTTTTTATAACTCATCTTTGCGCGTTGAAGAAAAGTATGAAAAAAGTATCGTGATTACTCTGCTTGACTCGAATCAAAATGTTGTAAATGTCTACCTACCAATACATAATACCAATAACTGCCACTGCCAGGCTGTGGTCACTTTTATTGGTAGCACATAAAACAGATTATTACTATCTGATTTCTAAAACTTCATAACTTCTGCTGACATTAAAGTAGATCTATGTGTGTATGTCTATATAAACAAAAGAGATCATAGAATTTTACTGGAATTACGTTTTACTAATAGCGCATAAGAGGCTGATATGACATTTTGAAAATAGAATGAAATATTTAAAAACTTTTTTAAAAAATATGGCTACTATAAAACCAACGCTTTATGTACCCAAATATAATCAATTATTTGAATATAAATATTATTACTTACTGTTAATGTTTTTAATAAATTTTTTTTTTTTTTTTTTCGTCGAAAATTCTATAAATGGTATAAATGGTTACAGGACAAAGCCGTTTACACATTTAGTCTTTGCTTTATCTCTAAAGAAAACAATCTCAAAGTTGCGTCCATCAAATAGAACAAGGAAAAATAACATCAAAGGAGATTTAAAGAATCTTTTCTATTAAGTAAGTTTAGTTCAATTATGGGCAAGTGGGCTTTACGGGCCTTCCTGTACGGATCACTTAATGTGTCTGTTGTTCGACCGTTCGTTATAAGAATAAGTAATGTAATCGATTAAGCTAGTTCAAAGCTTAAGACATGAAAGGTAAACATGAATGAAGGAACGCATTAGTTAATAGCTAGTTATACATAACAAACTAACATAGTACTTTTATATATCAAATTAATTTATGGTGTATTCAATATAAAAATGTACTCTTTATTTATTGAATACTAGGCTTAAAAAAGCATGTGTCCCTTCTTTGGAGTTCGAGCTTACCTGATTTTCGTCATATTTGGTTCCGTGCTTTGGCTAGGAAATAGCAAAAGACATACAAGGCTAAATTAATACTTTAAATGCTTAAGTAAAAGCATTTAAAATATTAGTAGGTATAGATAACCTAATTATCAACCATTTTATTAAATATAGTTTTTGGATGTTTTGTTATTTTATATAATACATTTATTTCGTCTTTATATTGTTTACATGATTCATTAATGGCTAGGTATATATTTTATATCTACAATAAAACAAATTACAACACAATATTTGTTATCTGTATTAGTTGCATATTGAAGTAAGTTTATAAATAACTGTTTGAAAATGGACTCGACAATTTATTGAATTCACTTACATTTAACGAAACTTTTTTCTTGCCCCCCCTCAAAAAATTTCATTTTCACAAGTACACGTGTTACACTGAATATTAAAATATTATAATTTCATTCCATACTTTTATATCTCATCAAGATAATTGCTATTTAACATTATTTTACGGGATTATGAATTATACTTATATACTTTGTGTATTCATGTGTCATATGTGTCATTCGTGTATTGTGTTATTTTATTTATTATTACAGCACCACCCTCCTCATATTCTATGAAGTATCGTAACCTATACCGTTGGTTACTTGGAAGATATCGCTATGTAACTATAAAGTTGCCAAAATTGTACGCCTCTTTCATGTAGGCTGGATTCATGTTGAATTTATTTATTTTCTTTGTGTTGTGTGCAATAAAGTATAAAGTAAAATAAATTATACAGAAGTATTTTTTTATTTAAATATGTCTTAATTTTTAGTCTATTAAGTCTATATTTTAAATAATTCTTATCTGTTTATATAGTGCAACGCATATCAAATAAGATAAATTAATTAATACATACCTATATCAAGATATTTTTGTTTCAAACTGGAATACGGACAAACCTACTAGATCAGTAAGTACATTAGGTAGTACCTACAGATGTAGAAGTATATAACAGCCATTAATTTAAATCAAACACAACAGGGTATGTGGATTGTAATTTTAATCATATTATATTTTGCTAAATTAAATTATAAGCGCTCACGATCTCTCATCAAGTACAAAATAATAAGTGTCAAAAAACCGAATATTTACTTTGATTAAAATTTCCGTGAATTATTTTTAACTCCTTAATTTAAATCTCTTTGCCGCCGGGAGCTTCTACCGCATGTGAGGAAGAGGGGTGATTATTGACAGCGTGTGTAATTATAACGAGTAACAATTAAATAAATTAACTTTAGCAATAATACTGTTAGTTAGGATGTCTGTCCGTCTCTTTGTTTGCTCCGGATAATCTCTGAAACGGCTGGAACGATTTTGACGGGACTTACACCGGTAGAAAACTGATGTAATAAGCAGTAACTTAGGCTATAAAAATATTTTTTTATACAATTCAAACTTGCACGAAGTCGAGGGAACGGCTAGCCTAAAATATTTATTCAAAACATTATTGTACTCATAAGTATGGGTGCAATATAATTATCATGATTATTATAAAATATAACGAAGTAATCATATTCTCACCCTCTTAATCTTCAGCTTGCGAGCAACAAAGAAAGGATGTAAAAAGGGAAAATATATCCTATAAAAGATTAACTTTCCATATATAGACACGCGGTAGCGTGTCAGCCATGTTCAGGTAACAGAACTGGCGAGTAGCACCGTGTGTAATTTTACACGAACCATTTGGAGCCATAAAACTTAATAGACGTCTTAAAAGGAAAAGTAAATGGATCACAAGGTTTTTTTTTTTCAGTAGAAAACCTCCTTGTAACAAATTATTATCATCCAAATGCTTTAGATTTAAAGAAAAGGATAGAGTTTCGAATTAGAGACGAATCATCATCCATCTGCCCTTATTCCAATTCTACTTGAGATCGGCGCAGCATATCTTCTCTTTCCATACTTCTCTGTCGGACGTTCAAAAAAAATCAAGATCAAAATAAAACTTATTCAAGTAGGCTTTTACGAGTACTTTTGAATCGTTATTTTACAACAAAGTAAATCTACCACAGTAAAGTAGATTCTACCGAGAAGAACCGGCAAGAAACTCGGTAGTTACTCTTTTTTAAAATATAAAAAATACAAAGTCATGTTAGTTAAATACAATTATTTAAATTAATATATCCTGCTTGGAAGTCAACAGGTATTGACTCCATGCTTTTTTATCATCTATAAAATCTTGTGTCGAATAATATGCTTTTTCTACCAATGTACTTTTTACAAACGATTTGAATTTACGAAACGGCAAAGTTAAAAATGTCTGTTATAATTATCTCACAAGTAACATTCCTTCTAATCATATCGCCTTAACACAATCCATCCATCGTTTCTTTGGTCGTCTACCTCTATTTCCATCCACGTCCGTTCTCAAGGCCTTCCTTACAACATGGTCCTCATTCCTCCTCATAATATGTCCATACAATGACAGCCTGTTACCAGAGGAATATTCGTTATATTTTCCTATGTGTTATATATATTTTATGTAGGATTATAGGTAGGACTTCCTATCGTGGCTCTCGCGGCTTAACGGCGTTGTCCTGACGTAGGACGGATGTGTCAACGTGGCGTCCCAAAAGGGCCTGTCGTCATTCCCATGGAATTACCATCATCTTAACATGTCTCTTGTCATCACGGATACGTTACTTTTTATGTGCAATACTTTTTATATCGTTAATATCGATTTCATATTATACGTACGTGTATTTATTTATCTTAGACAAGCCATACTGAAGCCTAGCCTAAGCCTTTAACTTACTAAATATTACCATAAAAATTATTTATTTTAATAAAAGTAATATCCACAATCCGTATTATTTGGTATTCTATAGAATTCCTAGGCATTACCTTCAATTATGAACGTACAGTCCGCACACTACACATATAATGAAATGTTACAAATTACGTCATTAAAAAACGAAACTAAAAGAAATTATTCAGTCTAAAACAATTTAATTTTAAGTGTTAATTTTAATGAAATGGATTTTTAAGTGAACTTAAATCATTCAAACGACTCTTAATCGAAGTATATCCAGTCTAGTTATTGCAAATTTTATCTTATAGCTTCTTCGCGCAATTTAATTCAATATAAACGTAACTGATCTGCCCCGTGAGTCGTAACGTGTTGTACATGTAACCTTTTCCAATAAATGGATCGAGAGCAAGATTTTTTCAAATTGAATACTTCGATCCCGAGATTAGAACGTTCACACAAGAAAACTATATATACGTACTTATTTGTACAGATATGAAATCTTTTTTACTATAATCGAATATTCTTGAGAGGACATTGGTTTATATGAATTTATTGCTTATTTTGGTAACAAATTGTCAGTTCCAAATTGATGAATATCAAGCAATAAGCTTTTTTGCATTTCCCGTTAATCAACAAGGATTAAGACTGATAACTAATCAAACTTTCTTAATAATCGTTCAATATTTATTTAAGTATACAAGATATTTTTTAATCTGTGTGTTTAAAGTAAATCTATATATAATTTAAGTATGAAGATGAGTTTTAATATCAGTATCGGTTATAACCGCTAAGTTTATATCAAAATAAAAACTTCAGGGCTAATAATATATATTTTGAGTCTATCTGTTCAGGAATTTATCCAGCAGTACGTCAATGTCTATGGTCTATGGGCTTTGTGCAAGCCCGCCTGGGTAGGTACCACCCACTTATCAGATATTCTACCGCTAAACAACAGTACGCAGTATTATTGTGTTCCGGTTTGAAGGGTGAGTGAGCCAGTGTAACTACAGGCTTAAGGGACATAGCATCTTAGTTACCAAGGTTGGTGGCGCTTTGACGATGTAAGGAATAGTTAATATTTCTAACAGCGTCATTGTCTATGGGTGATGGTGATCACTAAGCGTCAGGTGGCTCATATGCTCGTCCGCCAACTTATTCCATAAAAAAGACCACCTAATACCAGGTGGTGCATATCTAGACTGCCAACCAGTTTATAACAAAAGATAGAATAAAGACTCATCGTTATTTTATCATCAACAAAGCGGTAGAAAGTTCAATACATATACAGAAGTCTTACAGACTTGTCGAGGAGGAGGAGGAAGGTTGATATCGTGGTAAAGTTAAACCTTTTAATAAAAAAAAAAAAACATTTGTCAGATGTTTAATAACGCTAGCTAGTAAGCTCATTTTCATGTTATTTACTTAGCGAATTTAAAATCATCACGAGGAATGAACTGTGTCTTAGGTATAAGAATTAAAAATATATTTATACTTTTTGGTTAATTTAACGTTGGGCAAAGGTATTACAAAGATTTCGTACATTTACTTTTCGCTATAGGTGAAGTTTATTCAGTCAGTATTAATATACAGCCTACCAGACATAAGGGTTTTAATTTAGGGCTGCCAGATGTAGGGTTTATAATATTCTAAGACTACTAACAAATTAGTATACAAATAAATTCCTACTAAATGATCATGTGACTTTCGTTCTCGATTTAAGAAAATCTGTATCAACAAAAAGGTACATAAAATAAGTTACAGAGTCACTTTTGACGTATAAATTTATAGACAAAAACGCTCGTTAAAAAAACTGTCGATAACAAAAATATAACAATTAAATATTATTTTATTATTATTCGTTTCATACTAATATTATTATTGCTCAGGCTAAAAGTTTTAGAATAATGTAATATCGACATACGTCACAGCCCTATTTAGGGTCCGTGTAAATGTAAGCCATCAACTGTGCCACAAGGATAAAAGGATTACTTTTAAATTCGCTTACTCACGTTAATAAGTTTGCTAATATTTTTAGTATGCAGTCATTGTTTTTTTATTTATATAATGTATAAGGCTAACAGCCTAAAGAGATCATTTTTTATTATTGATATGAGAATCCATCATTCTATGGTTTTAATTTTTCGATTTAAATTTTTACATATTTATGCGAAAAAGTAAATAGTAATTATTAATAAAATATATTAAAATATAAATACTTCTTTCCTATTTCAAAGCTTGTATTTTTGATATAATAATATAAATACAGTAGAAGCTAGGCTGTACAATGTTAAGCATTCACTACTTTATATTGGTAAAGAAAAAATACACGGAACTCCTGCAAACGCACACAGACGCAATTTTCTACGTCTCCATTGACACGCTACGAGGCAGCAAAAAGTAGACTAGAATACAGATGAACTGAGTTGTGGAAAATCGTTACCAATACAAAATTGTTCATGGAAAATCTCCTTTTATTATTCAAAATTTAAATCATATATTCTTTATTCGATTACGTTTTTATGAATACCATTAAAAGTTACAGTTTTCGTTCGTTTCGTTTGTTAAATTAAATAAATATGAGACAACATCACATACATTACTTTGATCCCAATGTAAGTAGCTAAAGCACTTGTGTTATGGAAATCAGAAGTAACGACGGTACCACAAACATCCAGACCCAAGACATCATAGAAAACTAATGATAATCTACATTGACTCGGCCGGGAATCGAACCCGGGACCTCGGACTGGCGTACCCATGATAACCGGTGTACACACCACTCGACCACGGAGGTCGTCAAATGTTAATCTACTACCGGTTATAATGTCAATTTTGCCGAAAAACCGGCAAGATACTTTACCCTTTTTTCAAATGTAATATACAATATAGATGTAAGTACGTATACGCTGATTGGAAATATTTGTTGCAAATACATCCTTTTTTATATTATGAAGTAGTTTTTACTGTATGGAGGTTTTGTTATTTCTCTTAATCAACATTTTATACAAATGGCTTAATACTTTACTATTACTGAAATTTCAAACTCTCTAGCTAGTTACTCTTTTCTATAAATTAAAACATTTCGTGTATATTAAATTTCGTGTGTTTATATTACATAATTGAAGAGTCCTTTTGTTTAACTAATCCCTAGAATAAAAACAGATTATGCTTACCATGAAAATGCATTGTCATTGTAAAGAAATATATCATTACAACTCCGTGGGGTAAGAAAAACTTCTTTTAAGTCAGCTCAACAAAATTTTAAGGCTTAAATATATTTAAATAATAACTCAAAATACAAGACAAAATTTTAACATACCTCATCAATTTTAATTAAAACAAGGTCATTATTTTAAAGTAATAAATTATAAATAAACTGTATAAAACTCATTAATCAAAGTTTTCAAATTTAACATGAAATTCAACGAACATTATCACTCTGAAAATTTCGGTAAACTTATTTTTATACGTCTAAAGTGTTCTGTATACTCTGAATACACTTCAAGAGCTCTCGAGAGGAAAGCTGATTAGGACGTAAATCGGTTATATTAAGACGAATGCTTATGAAAAATTGGCTTTAGTAATAATAAACTTCGCGCGTGGAATTAATCATAATCATAACAGTCTAGAACCTATTACTATCAGAAAATTCAAATAATATTGAAAGAGTTTTAAATAAAAAAATATTTTATGATAGCCTGTCTATACATAGTTTTACTTTAACTTTCAAATAATAGGTTTCAACAAAAGTTATTTATTATGTGCATCAAAACTCTGAATATCTAAGAATACTTACATAATAGCTTAGAGAACTTGTATAATGGTATAAAGATAGAAAAAATAACAATGTACTCGCTTTACAAGTACATTAAATTCTAATTTAATCAACCCAAAATCTATTTAAGTAGGTATGATTATCCAATTATATTCTATATTTTTAAATATACCTTCCTATGTGGCTCTTAGTCGTTACATAAGTCTGTTATATTTTGAAAAGAGAATATGAAAACTGAAAAATAACTGATTGACGTGCATTTCTTATTTTCGCATCAATCAATTACGTTTAAAAGTACTACCGTACGTTGTACACGGATAAAAATCTAGGACGCAACTGTCCATATATACTCTCTTCTACAAGGTAAAAAAATAATAATTAGACTATCTGTTCGCTGATTTACGTCGACAAGGTATTGTATTACAGTAATTTAAGATACGAATTGATTTAAAACTTACTTGTAGTTGTTACTTTAATTACTGACAAGGTACTAACTACAGGATAAGATATTTACATATTTATGCTTTCATTAAAGTGTAGTCAAAAAGTATATCCCCTAGCAAATACAATATAAAAAAATACAGGTGTTCCGGTTTGAAGGGTGAGTGAGCTAGTGTAACTACAGGCACAAGGGACATAGCATCTTAGTTCCTAAGGTTGTTGGCGCGTTGACGATGTAAGGAATAGCTAATATTTCTTACAGTGTTATTGTGTATGGGTGATGGTGACTACTTACCAACAGGTGGCCCATATGCTCGTACGCCAACCTATTCCATAAAAAAAAAAAAAACAAATAAATGAAAATCAATCCGTTTTGACTACACATCTTATACTTACTCGCATTTTGATCACTGTGTAACGATACCAATTAATCTAGTATCTAATAATTTCGCATTATAATGTACATCTCTGTGTTAACAGAAGTGTATTTACTTTTTTCTTATTCTTGATTTGATCGGACGGCAATTTTGAAACGACTGGAAAGCGTTCAATCGCAAAGCTTTTAAGTGCTTTCGTCGGTTGTAGAGTACCAACACTACTAACTTCAAGACCGCTACCGAGAATACTCCGATACTGAGGTCTCTACTGAAAACCCAATAACTTCAGCTGTTAGTAACTCAACCGTTAGGCTGGAAATGAAGTCCTTGAGATATAAATTTGCTAGTAAACCAACTAGGCAGTCAAGTACCTCTAATGAGCTTGTAACCTGAGATAGGCTATGGTTAATGTCTGCTTTATCATCAGACTTGTAAATAAATTGAGAACAAAATAAATAATATTGAAATTCATAATCGTTAAATGAATTTATATGAACGCTGTACTGAAAATAATTATGTAATCTTAGACATTCAAAATGTAATATAAATGTACGAATGCGACCACGACAGACGTTCCAATCATAAAATATGTCCAACACGAAATAGGATCGATTGGAACTTCTCATATTTCATGTAGCCCTGGTACACTCGTCGTGTATTACGTATGAACGCTCACCATGAAAAAACTTTTATCGGTTGGTAAAAAATTTCGTTCACGGTTGACTTGCAGAGTCATTACGTGTAAGCGTTGAATAGATTCAATATTTCAGCTCAATGTATTCCCTAAACAGGTGTTTTGAGGGAAAATCCTTTAGGATTTTAGAACTGGATATTAAATTGATACACTTATCTATAAGCCAAGATGGTATGGTAAGAACATTTAAATCTTCATTGATGATAGAGCTTTCAAACCTAGGTAATTTATTTTTGTAATTCGTCTCGTGATCGACGGACAAGAAAATATACTATGAGTCGGATGGCGATCCTGTGTTATTACTTAAAGTTTTAAAATTTAATATAAAATGTTAGCTCAATCCGTTAACTAGAACTGGCTTAAATAAACGTTTGTAATAATGGTTGGTTAACAAATCATTCTATGAAATGTTAGCAACGAAGCTAGCAGCATTTTCCCGTTTAATCGCAATTCTGATTCTATGAAATAGAAATAAACCAGACCTTTTTGTTTCCTCGTTATATAGCATTCATTTAATTAAAGTATTAAAATATCTTATTAAGATATACTGAAGATGGTATATTTTTAATACTTAAGTATAAATATTGTATCTGTTACCTTATATTTGAAACATGGTGCCCAAAATTTCTCAATATTTTTTTTAAATCTCATTTTAAGAACTGAGTCAAGAAGATGAGTAGTAGTTCTCGTAGGGTTACCTTATACATTACAGATGTAAACAATGACTTGCTTAAAACTAATTAGTTCTACGATCCAAATTATTGCGTACCATCTTATACATCTTTTTACTGCTGTGGATGTTGGATTTGTTAAAATGATACTTCGGACACGCTCCTTTAATATATGATACACATCTTCTTTAAAACTCGGACAATCAGGGCAAGGAGGAAGGTACTTTTTTAAGTAAAAATGCAAAATTATTTAACGGCATGTGTCCAGATCGGAGTCGATATGCTGTAATGATATCTTGTCGGTATAATCTACTAATAACGTCTATCCAAGAAATATCGCAGAATATGGCTGAAAAGTTTTATACCAGATACGTTTTTGTTTTAAATTTTAAACTTAATGATTGATACTTTGCTTATATTTATGTAGCTTAGTTATGTAATGAATAGCTCGTATTTATTATCCCTTTTTATTTGAATTGAATTCGATAAGTGTAATGTGTTTTTAATACCTTTATGATGAATGAAATTCAATAAGCGGCGCAAAATGAAAGCGTTTATTCAAAATACGGACGTAAAATAAAGAGAGATGACTTTCATTGTCATGTAGGGGAAAATAAAATTCATAGAACCTGTTATCATTTATATGCATTAGTGTTAAATAATATTATTAATTTTAAAAAAAGAACAGAAGTGGCCATATTGTTTTCTTTTTAAATGTGTGTGTGAGTACCCAAGAATGTAGGTTTGTAATTAATCTAATACTCGGTGGTGAAGGTTGAAACCGTAAGGAAACCTGCATAAGTCTAATTTTAAAAACTTGTATCAATCAATTCGCATTGGTGTCGTGATGGATTGAGCTCCAAAAATAAGGAAAGGAGACTTTTTTATTTTCCTCACATGAAAAACGCACAGCGCGTGACCTCCCTGTAAAATGGATCATAGGACTCGTTGGAGGTCAGGATGTCTTGTACTCCCTAGTATATCGGAATACACGCTGAAAAACCAACGGAACTCTTTCATTTCGGCGGTTGCCACGGGATCGCTTTTACATGTTACCGTAAAGGCAAAAGGTATAGCCCAATAGTCACAGTAGCAGAGGGTTATTGATAGGCTGATACTTTCCTTATGTAATAGTACATCGATTACGGCATGAGCTTATTGTTGCTGCAACGTCACGACGTGCTGCTACACTTATACATGACCCTTAGTCCTTTGCTGTAATTGTTAGAACATGTGGCAGAATTTCGATGAAAATAAACACATGCACATGGTTTCCTCACGAGCACGAGGTGAATTATAAACACATATTAAGCATATGAATATTCAGTGGTGTCTGGGTTTGGACCCCCAATCATCGGTTAAGATGTACGCGTTCTAACCACTGGGCCATCTCGGCTTGTTACGAAATAAGATGATTTAAAAATTAAATTTAATATGATAAACGTACGGCTATATATGTTGTTAGTTTAATAATTACGATTCAATAGCACAAGTTTTGGCTGGCTACGGCAACGTCGTATGCTGTTGATTGATGAGCTATATATATCAATGGCTGATGGACATATAAAGTCGTGTTCAAATCTAGATCCATCAATATCAATCTGGAAACTCTAAGACATACATGTATATGAATACAAAATAAATTTCACATTTCCACTTCAAAAGATTGAAACTACCTAAATAAAAAAAACTAATTAAACCATACTGCTCAATAAAAAGTTGTATAGGTAATAAAAAAGTTAATATTCTGTGATTTTCATGTGACGTAGATATAATAGAGTATAGAGATAATAAAGTCATCTATTAAAACATGTAAGTGAATATGTATTCCACTAACTTTACTTTCATTATATTTTAGTGCTTAATTGCTTGCATTGCAAATGCTTTAACAAATATATGCATTATTTCAATACAATCCGTGACTATTCGTGGGGTTCGAGTACGAGTAAAATAAATTATAAGTTCATATATAGGCTGTTAAATACCCTAATTAATAAATAAAATACAAAACGTATGTTCCTGTTCGTAGCGTGCATAGTTAAACTGGTATTGCTTATCTCAAATGCATTAAATTACTATATCTTTACCATATTCTCAGAAGCAGAAAAGACTAAAATGATACAATTCTTGCAATAGCCTTCATTGATGAATGACCATCAAAGACATACATTGTTGGTAAATATTTTAAGATATATAAGGATTTCTTTTTGCATAGCATATGCAGGCGGAGTCAAACGTGCCACCTGATGGCAAGTGATCTGACAAAAAAGGTACTGGCCACGTAGAGAGCGAAGTAATGATTGTATAAAAAAAAACAAATGAAAATCGTGCGAACAGACGTCGTCAGTTTACAGTGACATTAAATCAAAACAAAAATCCTGTGAGGATTCGAAATTTGAAAAACTGTTACAGAAACGCAAAGTTCTGCGTGCGACCCACTGTATACACTAATTATTGCTGTGTATCGGTAGACAACCTTTCGAGGTACCCACATCAGATCATAAAGCGATTTAAATGCAAATAAGATGCTTTTCTGCAACCATTATCATAGTTAGACATTATGTATACATGCGCTTATTCTAATTTACAGATTTCATAATGCATAAGCGATTTGCACTATAATGTTGTTATAAGCTATTCTATTATCACCCTTATGCTCAACACATTACGTGCTACAATATACTTTTCTCGGGCACATGTACGTGCAAGGCATGCCTATGAGCATCCAATCCTCTTTGAGATCAAATCGGGAAGAGATTATTTGTATTACCTTTGACTTTGCGGATATTGCATTTAAGCGCTGTAGAATATAAAGAGACAGTAAATAAAAATAATGGAAAGTATTGCTTTTCTCGCTTAATTTGATTTCATCGATGTTGATTCGAATCACATGACGTTTTTTTATGCACCTTAACTACTTATATATATTATGTAGTACTAGTGATACTAGTGATAATCCTATACGAGATCTACGTAATTGTAGTATAAATACTCCTTAACGCAACAACTGCGGTAATATTCTGTAAGAACTCACTCCCCACTTCGTTCGTGAGATGTTGAAAATCGATTTACACAAGTCGATGAATGATATTCTAAATCGATATCTTTAAATATTCTATCTTTTTTATTCATTGTATATGTAAAATATGTAAGATATATTATTGTTAAATACTTTTCTCAATCGAATCGAAGATTTGGGAAAGCGTACGAAAATATTAATTTATATTATAAGACGTAATAAGGTTGTGGTGAAAAAGGTTTTGTTCTGCTCTTATTAAGCTTGTTATTTTATTAACACTTAGTTTTTAATAATAGAAGCGTATTTTTATTTCAAATTAACTTATATTGCATGATATTTGATTACTGGCAATAAAGTGCATTAAAACATCAAAAATATAATTTGACAAGATGTTCCAAATTTCGACTAAATTCAAAGTTTTGCAATCCTATTCAGTATGCAGTGCGAATACTAGTATTGGCTTTATACAATCGACAACCGCGCGAAATTGCAATACAAATTATCACATTATTATTTAAAGTTGCCATTTCAATATTTATATTCCACAAGCTGAGTGTACCGTTAGAATGTTTAATTAATTTCTTTGCAATAAATAAAACTATCTTCCTTTAAAAAATATAACAAAATTTTCAAGGACAAAATTGTTTGATATTATTTTTAATCTGTCAGTAAACAGTTTATATTGAGCACAGATGCTAAATATTTTTCTCCCTCTTATTCGGCGCTCGAACTGCCGCGTAAATCACAATTGCTTATTTTACTTTTCGTTACGATTCATGAATTTTATTATAAATTTTTGTTGAATAATTAAATGTAAATAACAGAAAGAAAACTTTTGTAACACAATTCAGTGTACTTTATTTTATTTTTATTAATTAATACATATGTATATGTGTGAACGTGTGTTATTATCTTTTATAAGCTGAAATCGAATGACTCAATATTTATTAAATTATAATAATATTGAAAATAAATAACCTTTGTTTTTTTCTATGAATTTGGAACTATTAACTTTAAAAAAGAAAACATCATATTAATGCCCAATTTTAAAAGGCATTTGAGGTAACATGTCTGTAGGCATTTATAATTTTTTAGACGGCAATGATTTTATGTCACAATAAATACCCAGTCAGAACTGGTCTTTGTATATAGTTTTCGCTCCTCGGTTTCATCCTCTTTACATTCTGCTTCATCCCCGTAAGCCGAGAATATATCCAATGTAAAACATTTAACATTAAATCGTACTTATATTACCAGACAATAATTTCTTCTTATTATAAATAAGAGGTTTGGTCCCTTGTCACACCAATACGGCGAAATTACCATTAGCGTTAATGTAATTATATTATTACTTTCATAAAAAATACAACAATGAGCAAATAAATGCTGAGCGTAGCGGGTTGTCATTCGTAACAGACATTATCTGTATTATGTCGGGAAATATGTAACAATTTAATAAATATAACCATAAATATATTTAATTTTCTATGTACATACATTTATCTCTTTTATAAATACATGTGTGACAGTTAAAATTATTTACCGACCATTTTCGGCCGCGGTTTTGTATTGAGTTCACCAAACTCAATACAAAACTGCGTAGTACATATTACAATGCACAATTGTATTCACTTCCAGGCGGGATATATTACATACATATTATAATTGTATTTAACTAACATGACTTTGTTTTTTTTAATATTGGGGAAGAGAAACTACTTAGTTCTTTTTACCAGTTTTTCTCGGTAGAATCTACATTCGGAACCGGTGGTACCATCTTATATTATATCTTTGTTAAACGACTGATACAAAAGAGCTTGTAAAATAACATTGAATAAAGTATATTTTGAATTGATGTACAACATAAGTGCTAATTCTTTTCGCTTTGGACTCTTACACTCTCATAAAATCCAATGGATTGTCCAATCTGATTTCCGAGGCACACAGTGTACACACTAATAACTTTTGTACTCCGGTCTGGTATAGAGAATTGCCAGACGGAAAAACCCGAAAACTTATTTATTTACTCTAAATTATGTAACATTCTTATTCACTTACCGGAAATAATTGAGTAATTTTACAGTGTATCGTATAAGGATGTTTTTAATTTTCAAGTAAATTATATTAAAGTTATCAGCTAGAAAATGTAAGTTTTGGTTGAATGATGAATAAATTTACTGAAAAACTAAACCTTTAACTAATTGAATTTTATGCACTGTTAAATTACAACGGGTTATAGATTTTGTCATACATACATAAAATGTGCTTTCACCGATCAATAATTAGCTTAAAGGATAACTTGTGATCCGTAATCTCTTGCATACTCTTCTCAACTCTTACACAAGTCTAGGTTAGTCTTTCTCTTTAGAAAATATTAGTTCTCAAACAATTTCAGTCTAAACATTTTAGAACAAATTTACATAAAATACTCTTTAACTAATTCTAATTTATTAAAAGTAGATCCTTAAAAGTTGAAAGAATTTTGCTAACCGGTTAAGAAGGAAAATATTTTGTCGGATAATTCCGTTCTTACTTCAAAATAATTTGAGCTTTTCGAGAAAATTAATAGCGAGCCTTCACTTTGTTTTGTGCTGGGTATTATAATATAAATGACAACGTAAGATGAAAACGTTAAGAACAGTTTTATTAGATTTTTTAACATACATTTAGCCAATTTATGAAAATGGAAGATGCTTCATCACTTTTAGATTTATAAATTCGACTACGTTTAACAGATTATCTTGAAAGATGCTGTAAATGTTGACTTTATTAGTAAATTGAGTGGAGATATGGCATACTTAAATTTTAGATGAAGTTGTGTAGAAAGGCAAGTAAGGAGAATAGAAAGGTTAAAACATATACATAAAATTGACTGTGGGGAAACTTAAAAACTAATAAAATTGGACATTTCTCTTGGTGTTTCTTTTTATTGCCATACCGACTTCTTTATTTTATCTACCTATAGAAATACGATCTACTTTATAAAAGGATAAATTTCTGTGAATTTCGATAAGCAACAATATTTAATAGTTGTATCCAACGTGGTAAATTTCCTGACCTGATATTATCTATTTTCAAACATTGGGAAATTAGTGCCATTGAAAAATATTAATATGATGTTGATGAAAATGGAAGTTACTTCATCACTTTTAGCTTTATAAATTCGACAATTTTTAAATGTCTTAAAATAAAGGTTGATTTCTTGTGACTAAACTTATAAATAAAACTAACATATTAATGAGAATTACAATTTATTTCCATTTTTTATATATTATCACTGATACTGGTCGAAAAACCAAGCAATATTTGTAATCCGGAACAAGTAAATAGTCGAAAACCCGCTGTTTTCCAAATCTGTTTGATTTCACAATGTCAAGTGATATTTATTCGAGTGATTAATTAAACGTTTGTTGGTCAAAAGCTAAATGTTTTACGTGCTTCGATATCAAAGGTTCGCATTTACGTGGTTATGGGTTTATATTTGTACATATCGATACAATTTTCCGCTATTTATATGAAACTGTTGTACAAATATGAATTTTTAAAGTTGCCCACAATGATATATGTATTTTCTTAATTCTTGCTTTATTTAATTCCAGTGTTATACTTTGCTATCGTACGAATTTATTGAAATTGAATGTTACCTATCTTCACTCTCCTGTATTTACTTTGAACTACTAGCCAACGTATTTTTTTTTTAAATTTGAGATAAGTTTTATAGGTTCAATAGTTTGTAAGTAGAAAATTAATATGAAACACACCTGCCCCATAATACTCTAAAGGAGCACTAGATATATATTTTAAGAACACAATAGTGAAAGGATCGTTCGACGTTTTGACAGTTCTCTCCTACAGTCCTATTCTGTAAAAATATATATATTCTGTGTCAAATGTTTAAAGTTAGCTCCGTAGCCATAGCTTTCTGATATTTCACGATCGTGTTTTGAATTTTTTTACAGAACAGTCCTACATGTTATCAAAATGATTGGTGAGTTTAAAAAAATCCTGAACGGAATGTGACCTTACTCAACATTTCACTTTTTAAAAGTGAAAGTGACTTGACATTTTCATCGCAAAATGTTATCCGCGTGTCACAATATTTTGCTTCTTCCATACAAAAGTCAAAAAAAATACGTGTCAGACATGTTTATGTAAGAATTTATATCTTTAGCAAGTATAATTTAGTTTATTATTCCACAAATAAACGACATATATTATCGAGACTATTAATGGTTATATGACAATTGTCGTTCAATAAAGGTTAAAAAGGGTCATTTTCCAAACAAAAAAATGTTAATCAGATCTTCGTAATCAATATTTGTTGATGTTCATTTTGTTTTGCAATTTTAAATGTTTGACGTTTAGATACGGCTACGAGTTGCTACGATACAAATATTTGCTACGGTTAAAGCTACGAAGCTGCTACGATTACAAGTAATTAAATTCGTTTCTTTGGAATGAGATTTTATTTAAAATTCAATTTTCTTAACGTAAAATCCTTTATTAATTATTGCGTTTATTAAAATAAATGTAAGAGAAACATGTAAATCGTTGATTTTTTTTATTATATTGATAATTTATAATAAATTCATACCAGAAAATATGCGATAAGTAGAAACACAATGGAAAATACACATTTTAAAATATGTAACATATTATATTTAACAAATATAACAAGCAGGAAAAGTGAATTCAAATACGATCAGTTTAAAGCAATTCTTATTCATAGCGCGTAAAAAGACCGTCGCGAAAGTATCGTACGAATTACTTCAAAACTTGCATCCATTCGAACTCGATACATTTATTCCTTTTTATACGTTTTATATATTTCATAAGCTGACTTTGCTCTAAAGTTAAGCCTTCGTACTTATGAGAAAAATTATATATACATATGTTTATGTTTGATACTATTTCTACATTTGTTTACAAAGTGTCCTACTAAACGTTATCTATTATAATAAGTGTTTCAATAACGTGACTTAAATATTGCGTGAATTTCTATCACAGGTGAACCCAATGATTTTAAATATGTTTTAATCTATATTATGAATAACTTCCTTTTGAATATTACATCAAGTGGCTAGGGGAATTTATGTTGGTATTTGTAAAACTAAAAATGTATGTTAATATTACATATTGTGATTTATTATGTATAGAACAAAATAAATGTTTTATTAAAATTCTCCCCAAAATTTATATACCTCATTTGATCATTTTGTGAAATACATATATATATTTATATGTATTTCACAAAATGATCACCTATGTAGCAAAAAGAGAATTTTGTCTATATAAGTATTGGCATAACTGTATCAACGTTTTAATGTTCCACGATGAACACACGAGAATTTAATTAAAATTATTTTAAAAAATAAAACTTTTTTAATCTATAAAAGTCAAATATAATGTAGAATGAAATACGCTATCAAAAACGTAATTCCACATTAAGAAATTTCGTGATATTTCGAAGTCGACGGGGCTATTAATAATAAGTGTAAACCGACGAAGGGTAGCCTCTAGACAAATTTGCTTAATATGAACTACGACTGCAAATTGATTAAGCAAATATTCAAATAATTTTATTACATTTTTGGTTGTTTGTAAACTTAATTAAAATTTAAATATACTTTTCATTTTTAACTTTTGAGTCTTGTGAATCTTATTCACCATTACATCCAATATATTATGTACATATATAATGTATTCCGCCTGGAAGTCAAAGAGGATAATTAGCTTCACGCTTTTTTAAAATCTATATTTCATTGTATTGAATAATATGCTATATTTTATTCATATATTTTTACTGTTACATTTTTTTACTATTATTTGATTTTATAAATCGGCAAAGTTAATATTTATAGAATTTTGTTTATTATAATAATTATAATAACAGTATAATATTATTATAGCCAACATAAATACGTCGTATTTCAAAATTAATGTGTACAGAATATTTTTATAATTACTCGTTGCTTCTTTTAGTACTTAATCTTATATCATGTTCTGTGGGCGGCTTATTCTATTTTGATCTTTTTTAAATAGATAGATATCTTTAGCAATATAAAAAAGAAAATGTTTCCGTATCTAAAGCTAAACTATTTTATTGACTCACAGATTAAGCTTTATCTTAATTGCCCTCGTTAATTGCATCTTCTAAACTAGGGCACAGAGACCACAATCAAAACAAACGGCTTATCAAAAGTATGCAATTGAAGCACAAAAATCTAGGAATCTACGACAGTTACTCAGTAAAATAAATATTTTGTTTATTTATTTGAAATAAATCAACCACCAAAATGAAAATAAAAACAGTTGCATGTAAAATACGTGCTTATAGCGATGTAACTTATTTTTAAATAAATGATTTATTTCAGATATACCTAGATGATTAATAAAGGTTTATCTGAAATAAATCATGTAATATAGTATAATATAATAATTCAATGTGACATTTTTGACTTACATTAATATTTGATTTAATGAAATTTATACTCAAGGGTTGTTGTACATGTTCCGGTTTGAAGACGCTATATTTTTTTAAAAATAATGGTCACTTAGTATTATCTATAAAAGATACCATGTAGGGCGTAGGTATATACGTACTCGTATACAGTACAGCTGACTTTTCTGTAGACATTTTGGAGAGCTACAAATCTATTCTACAGCTCTGTCAGAGCTGAATCTCGTTTCGAATACGCCCGAACGGTCAATTTTCTGTACGACTACATGGACATATTAAGTTTTAGCTCAAAAAATATACGGAATAGTAAAATATTAACTTGTAGTACATTTATGTCTGTGCATATACTTTGAGCTAAAATAATATTAAAGTTTCACATCAATAAGAGTAATTGAATTAAATTTATTTACACTAAAGTATTTACTTTATATTAATATTAGTATCGGACATTTTTTTTTTATGATATACTTTGGCGGACGAGCATATGGGCCTATCTGATGGTTAGTCAAAATCAAAAATCAAAATCAATATAAACTTTATTCAAGTAGGCTTTTATAAGCACTTTTGAATCGTCATTTTACAATTAAGTGAAGCTACCACCGGTTCGGAAAGTAGATTCTACCGAGAAGAACCGGCAAGAAACTCAGTAGTTACTCTTTTTTAACATTTAAAAAATACAACGTCATGTTAATTAAATACAATTATTTCAATTAATGTATCCTGCTTGAAAGTCAACAGGTCACCATCACCCATAGACAATGACGCTGTAAGAAATATTACAATTCCTTACTTCATCAATGTGCCATCAACCTTGGGAACTAAGATGTCATGTCCCTTGTGCCTGTAGTTACACTAGCTCACTCACCCTTCAAACCGGAACACAGCAATACTGAGTACTGTTATTTGGCGGTAGAATAACTGATGAATGGGTGGTACCCGGACGGGCTTGCACAAAGCCCTACCACCAAGTAAAGTATATGATATGTATGTATAACACGGTAAGGTGCCTAACAACATTACAACAACGTTCACTGCCTATAAATTTTTATTGCTGGGTTAAGGCGTCCTCTCTCTTTAATGAGAAGGTTTGGAACATGTTCCGACACGCTGCTTCAATGCGCATTGGTCTATAATCCCCACTATTTCCGTCTAATAAGCAAGATGAATATATTTAGAAGTCGTTGTGGAGTTTATTATGCCACGTCACAACTTAGTTTATAACTTTAATTAAAGTCTAGTTTCGACTACGGTTAATCGTGGCATGCGAGATAGTTTGGTAGCAAAAAGGCTATTATGTAAATCTTATAGAATAATGTTCTCTATAAATAGAAAGGGATGTTATTATTATATTTACAATATTCGAAATTTAAATAGTTTCATCAATAAAATCATAACCAGTAATCCATTAAAGTTCGTTTCACTAAAACAAAATAAGTGCTATCACCGAAAAGTACACACAGTTTTAAAATGTGTTTTTTTTTTTCGATTAATTAAATATTATTCCCGAACGAATACGATAATAAAATTGTATGATTGTTAAAAATAAGGAATATGTATTTATTTTCTTTATAGTTCAAATACTGAGTTTAAATCTTTACAAACGTTAACTATTTTTATAAACAAAAATGGTATTTACTCAAGGCTTTAAATAGGTGTATTGGGAAATCCATCCATAATGGTTCATATAATTATCTCGAGGTATATAATTTTTAATCAACATTGAATAAGCATATTTAAAATCTATCCAATGAAACGGAATTGTTATTCTACGAGTATAATGAAAAACAAAAATACAAAATGCAATGGAGCTGGATAAAAATTATCATTTAGCTCTTCGAAGAGTTGAATTTTACGTCCAATTTTCGCATGCAAATCATTGTTAAATTCGCCAAAACGTATTTTAGGAACGACCGGATACCCTGTAATTTGATTTTGAAACAGCTGAACAGATTTTCACCGAACATACCTCTTACATTCATCTATATATATTTAATGATTATATAACTATATAAATAGCCATATTTTTAAACGATTTTTTTTATTTTGACGACCTCCATGGTCGAGTGGTGTGTACTCCGGTTTTCATGGGTACGCCACTCTGAGGTCCCGGGTTCGATTCCCGGCCGAGTCTATGTAGATTACCAATAGTTTTCTATGTTGACTTGGGTCTGGGTGTTTGTGATACCGTCGTTACTTCTGATTTCCATAACACAAGTGCTTCAGCTACTTACATTGGGATCAGAGTAATGTATGTGATGTTGTCTCATATTTATTTATTTATTTTATTTATAAACAATTAATACCCTCAATCTTTAATCAAATAGTTTATATGTATATGCGAACTTCAGAATTAAACCTGCTTTAAATTAAGCCAAGCACTAATAATGACTAAATATGCTCGACAGTTGCAATGTACAGACAGACTTATAACACTCATCGTTTTAAAAAATCAGTTTTTTTTTAAATATATAATAAAAATTTAAGTAATAAACATAATCTGCCTACATAAATTAGAATAATATTTAATTCATTACACATTCATAAAAAAACAGTGTAATTAGTTCTACTTTCATTCAATCGTAAACAAAATTGAAAGTAAATTCAGTAATACAGAGGTTAAAATGAAATATATAAGCCATTAAGCGTTAAAAGTAAATTACACTCGTACATATATGTAAGTGTATTCTCGCGTAAAGTGAGTTTTAATGAAATCTGGCCACAGAGTGACTGAGAGATTAAGTTAAACGAAGGCAAATAGATTACAAACATACACATGTATTTTGGTGAATTTAATAAATATATTAGTACGAGTATCCGTATGTAATTTTTTTTAAATATTAACCACGCCAACACTAATCAAGATAAAAGAGGAGTAAAAATATCTTTTGTAAGCTTTTAATTAGTAAAGGTATTTTTTAAAGGACGACATCTTTTATGTCCTTTTTTGTACATGGGTCAAGATTCGAATAATTAGTCATCTTATAGTAAAATTATTACTAGGATTAAATATAATCTTGTGCCATTGTATTAAAATAATATAAGTACAAAAAATCTACGCTTATAACAAAAATAGAGTGTCTGTTTGTAATATTAAAATAGCCCCTTTTTACTCAAAGCTTATGTACGGTACATATACTAAAATAACATTTTTTACAATTTTTGTCTGTCTCTCTGTCTGTTTTTTCCGGCTAATCTCTGGAATGGCTGGATCAATTTTGACTGGACTTTCAGTCTCAGATAACTGATATAATAAGGAGTAACTTAGGCTACAATTTTTTTTGTTAAATTCAAACGAGTACAAGTTCGTGGGCTCGTTCGTTAATAAGATTTATCTCAACTAATGTCTTGTTGTCAACTAATGTTTTATTTACATTGGTCAAAACGTACATTATTCCTAAACACTTAAGACTTTTTAATCGAATCACATGTTCATCACAATAAAATGTTGTTTCATCACATGTATTAATCATACCAAGTTGGACATATGTAATTACCATCTATGTCATCACTCTCAGTGACAGGCAGGATATCCTGTCAGAAGAATATGAAAGGATTTTTACCCGTTACTAGGTGAACATACTTACGTCCCCAACAACAATATCCCTTAGAAGACTTATATAACGATGTTATATGAGCTTCATTCTATCTAAAATAAATTGGCTAACAGATACGAGAGATACAATTTCGTTTATAATTACATATAATGATATTGTTCTAATTCCTAAAGTTACACAATATAACACATTATATAATTTAACATTAGTTAAATATTACACTTTATCGATTTCACTTGAAAACATCCCAGAACTACATAGTAACTGACACCTATTATATATTAACTTAAATAATTGTATTAACTAACATGACTGTATTTTTTTAAATGTTGAAAAAGAGTAACTACTGAGTTTCTTGTCGGTTCTTCTCGGTAGAATCTACTTTCCGAACCAGTGGTAGCTTCACTTAATTGTAAAATGACCATTCAAAAGTGCTTGTAAAAGCCTACTTGAATTTGATTTTGATTTTTGATGTTGACCTGCCTCTTTCTTTTTGAGGAGAAGTTTAGTAGCATGTTACACCACGCTGCTTCATTGCGGGTTGGTGAATTCACATGTGGCAGAATTTCGTTGAAAATAGACACATACAAGTTTCCTAACGATGTTTACCTTCATCACTGAGCTCTTTATAATTGTAAACACAAATTAAGCACATAAAAATGTAAATATGCAACTGGCTGTATACTCAGATTATATGTAGCAAAAATTCATTGATTGATTTTCATCGAAACTGAATTCACATGTAATATTTCTTGTAAACTTTGACTAAAATAAAGAAATATTGAATTTAAATATAATCTTGTAAAATAACATACATGTATAATTTTATGATAATAGGCCAGACGGACAATGTCTATGAATCTCAAACATATATTTTTCTGTATATATCGTATAATGTGTAATATATACGTAGGATAATTAATGTAATACGTTGTATAGTTATCATCTCATTTAACTCCCTGTGAGACTTAATTGCTCTTATATACATAGGACACTACATATACCAACTATATAATATATGAGAATGCTAATAATTGCAATCTAGATGAAATATTAGATCCTCTATCATCCCTGGTCTCTGTTATTGGTTCAATGTGATTTCTCATCCACTGTAACGAGAATCAACATAATTATACAAATCATTAAATATTATCGTTACTTGAAATACAACCTTTTTTTGTTTACGCCCATAAAACACACAAAACATACTGAAATCTTATTATTCCTGGAATGAAATAGATGTGTTTCTTCTGGGTAAAGTAATTATTGAAATCGGTGTAGTAGTTTCAGAATTTATCGAATAGAAAACAACAAATCTTTCCTCTTTATAGACGTATTTATGGTTTTAGGCTATTTGTCAAATCAAAGTATTTTCGATACGAATTCGTAATCTCGATACACATTAGATTTAAAACTAACACCAAGGTTATTTGTCGTTGTTTGTTGTTGTTGCCTCCTAATGTTTAAATAAACCTTTAATATTTTAATTCTTATATTATATATTTATATATATAATAGAGAAATATCACTCACTGATTAATTACGGAATCTCTGAAAGTATATCACCTATATAGGGTGTAGACATCCGTTAAGAATGGATTTTACGAAATTCTATCACTAAAGGGATGTAATTGGGGTTGGAAGTATGTGTTTTATATATATCGCGCGGGTAAAGCCACTTGTCCAGCTATTACATTAATAACATTATTATTATCTAGCACATATCGTATATATTTAAAATAATAGCTGTCGTTAAGAAGGTTTTAATTATTAATATATATTCTTATTAATAAGACATTATCATTTCAAAAGACTTGCGCTATAATGATTCATATTATATACATATGAATGGAAGAAGATTTTCGATGGTTGCTGTATAGTCTAGTACTTATATATAAAGCTATATTTTGGATATTACGTGGCAGAGGCCTAGAAAAGCTTAACCTTAAGTTACCGAGCGAAAAAGCCTTGTGTAATTTCCGTCATCTTGAAAAAAGGGTTACATTTCCATTTCTCATAAGAACTCGGTTCTCTGTTGAGATACGTAAATTTTTGTTTAATACTTTTTTGTTGCTCTTTTTATGATTTACAATTATGGCCCTTTTCATTTTCCACGTGTCGTTTATTAAGATATCAACGGACTTGTTATACCGACCCGTTTTTCCCAACGTAATGACTGGACTAATAATAATATCGTAAGCAAAGACGCCATAAAATGGAGTTTACAGATACATACGATTAAAAGTAATTGATATTTTCCTCGCGGATTCTTTTCAGCAGCAAAATAACATTTAAATGAACGTAGAATTCGGTCACGGGCGATAAATGTAAACATATCATACATTCAAACTGCGCTTGAAATTGACCGGGAATAGGAAACAGTCGAAAATAGATGTACTTATGTACTTTACATTCGTTTTATAAATTATTTTCACATAATATCATCAACGTTTCAAAATAAAATGTTTAAGGAAATTACAAATTTCGAATATGTATTTTTTAGATGAATAAAAATTAATAAAAAACTATATGTATATTTTTTCTTTGTTTGTAAAATGCTAAACGATCGAGTTTACTGTGGTGATCGGTATTGAATTTAATCAATTTATTCTCTATATTTATTAACAATATTTTTTCTTAAATACCTTTACATAGTATAACATAAAGTTGCTTACCGCTTTCTGTCCCTTTGTATGCTTAGATCTTTAAAATTACGCAACGAATTTTGATGCGGTTTTTTTTTATAGATAGAGTGATTCGAGGGAAAGATTTTTGGCATATGTATGTAAAGAAACTGATAGTTTTAGAAGTGTCTAATGTGATCGTCATCGTTAATAAACAACTTAAGTAAAATATTGTATCAGTATTGCACCTGGGGCGGGCTAGTATATACTAAAAATATGCATACATTCTAAAATTTAAAAAGACATGTTTTTTTTTAATTCAATAATTATTATTATCAGGTCAAACAGGCCATTTAAACAGTCGTTGTACAAGTCATATACAAACTTGACAGTTTCATAAAAATAAACTTGTTTTGCTGTCAGGAGTTATTTCGTGAAACTGAATCTAGAAATTTCATCCAAGGTCGAGAGGACAAGAAAACAAATGGTCTCCCAGACAGCGAATATAATAAAACAAGTTGAATATTTATCAACAAAAAAAAGTGAAATATTTTATATCCTTTAACTCTAACCTTATTTTTAACGCTTCATACTTCAACTTGGGTCGTTTCTTCTACGCCGATATAAAAGGGAGTTTTCAAGGTCAGATTAAATAAGATTTAGGTTTATTGGATTTATTTTAATTGCAATTGTTTTACGGTCGAGTTACTTTACTTAAACTTATTACCACATACAGGAATTCGATTGAGATTATATTTTCGTGATAACTCAACAATGTTTACAGTTCTCATACTTAACTAAATTTAATAATAAATAATAAATATTGGACAACATCACATACATTACTCTGATCTCAATCTAAGTAGTTAAAGCACTTATGTTATGGAAAATCAGAAGCAATGACGGTACCACAAACACCCAGACCCAAGACTAAATAGAAAACTAATGAATTTTCTACATCGACACAGCCGGGAATCGAATCCTGGACCTCGGAGTGGCGTACCCATGAAAACCGGTGTATTCAATACTTGACTACTGAGGTCGTCAAATTTAAAGGAGAATTGATTAAAATTATTAAATAAAACTACAAACAATAAAAGCCTTAGGTGTCGTGAGACAACAATGAAGACGCTTTCTCTATTTATATATTATTTTAACTTATATTCTATGAGATTTTAACTATCAGACACAAATAAATGAATTAACGAAGTATGAGAAAAATCAAATGATAATGTTTGGAGGGATAGCCCTGCCTTCTTTTAGTAAGTGATGGTTTCTACCAGGACATTCTCGATTGTTCTTTAAATGCGTAAATAAAATTCGTTTAAAAAAATGACACTGACATTTGTGTCAATTCTCAAATTTAACGTAATGATGTGTAGCTCAAGGGAAATCGAAGATTTTCCATCATCTCTATCATATTACTTTTATAATAAAAAAACAGTACTAATTATTTACCATTGTAATTATAGTTTCATACAAAAAATGGTTACAAATTACTGAATTGTATGAACACACAAAAGTACAAAAGTCACGTGACCTGCGTCTATAGAACGAGTCAGTCGAGGTGCTGCAAGTTCCAGCCTAACTTAAAAAGCGCTTTCGGCTGTCACGAGAAATGGACCTGAGGTAACGAGAGTTCAACCAGGTATGATCGCGCACCAAATTATCTTCCAAGTTTTTCAGTCACGCTGTCCATTCGAGAAAGTTTTGCGTTGATTAAATTTAATAAATATGTATCGGATTGAATCTCAGCTCTATATCTATATATCTGTAAAACAATTCCTACTCCTTGACCGATTTTATCGACCTCAGTCGGTGTTTGACTAACCTCACCGAATACATCCAACAGTCAATCAAACGCCCTTCTTATCTACAACTGAAGTGTGGATCAGTTCGTGTTCATTCACGTGTTTTCTTTTTCTTTGACTGTTTTTATCGGACTAAGGAATTCAATTAATAACGTGCTTTTTTATAGATTTTATTTTGATCAAGTGTAGTTTGTTTTTTATTTTTATATAATCGAACGAGGTTACATAACAATGACTATAAGTATTAAATCAAATTTATTATATTACATTATAATTTATTATATTATGAGAGTCGAGATGGCCCAGTAGTAAAAACGCGTGCATCTTAACCGATGATTGCGGGTTCAAACCCAGGCAAGCACCGCTGATTCATGTGCTTAATTTGTCTTTATAATTCGTCTCGTGCTCAGCAGTGAAGGAAAAAAAAGTGAGGAAACCTGCATGTGACAAATTTCATACAAATTCTGCCACATGTGTATTCCACCAACCCGCATTGGAACAGCGTGTTGGAATATGTTCCAAACCTTCTCCTCAAAGGGAGAGGAGGCCTTTAGCCCAGCAGTGGGAATTTACAGGCTGTTGTTGTTGTTGTATATTACATGCTAGTTTGAGTGGTTTCACTCGATACACGATACAGCTTCACTCCCGTGGGTATCATGGTAGAGTTCTTATGCTTTCTCAATAAATTTCTGATGTAATTGTTGGTGGTGATTTCAAAGACCAAAAAACATTTTAGTTGTATAATAGTATTTTTACATCCTTAATCGTCGTCTTCAAATTTGCATTTTATATTAGACAAGAGTTAAATAATTTGATTTGTTAATTTTGAAAAAGCGTTTGTTAGACGAGCATGAAATCTTAGCGATTCTTGTCCATAAATAATCACAAACAAAAGGTATAAAAACTTCAGAGATTTTAAATGTTAGCAGAACCTTAACGTCCATTTCTTTTATAACACATCCTCAAATGTCTGAATGAAATAACGACGTAATTTAAAGACATAATTGGAGGAAAATGGAGGGAAAATATAAAAGATACTCCTGGTTAGCACGCAAATGTTCACGTTGAATCAAATGATTTTTGCAATTTTCAAAACCGATGACAGGTTTTGTTTTGATTTAACTTCACTGTAAACTGACAACGTCAGTGTCCACGTTTTACATTTGGTTTTTTATTTTCATATACAGCCATAGCGCCGCTCTATAACCGGCCAGTAACTTTTTTCCGCTCTCTAAAATTAATTCTTTGTTATATATAATTAAGAATCCTCTTTATTTTCTGCATATCTACGGATGGAACTCTTCGAAATAAGACCATAACAACTACGTGTAGCTATCATCCTATAATCACTGAGAAAAAATCGTTTTTACGCTATTAATATATATGAGAGGTCTATTTCGTCAACATTACGAATATTATTGACATATAATCTAAGATCTAAGATAATATATTAATCCTCAGAAAAGTTTTGTCTTGATATATTTTGTTTCGGATATATGACGAAGCAAAGCTGTCGTTCAATCCACGCTATATCAAATCCGACGTCTCGGTCACCTCGTTCGATTACATCATTATATTCATGTCTCACGTCAATATCTTACACGTGTTTCGTATCGAAATTGTTGATATTTCATTAATAAACGCAATAAAACACGTTACAATAGTAATACACTACAATTCCGTAAAAGCAATGGGAATAATAAATAAATTAAATTCCTCAGTGGCATCGATACCGGTCCCAGTTTACATTAGTTTTTATAGCTAATTGTTTTATCAGTTAGAGAATGCGCCAATCTTAATTGACAAATGTTTGTTGCTTTCACGACCTTGATTACAGATAATGGTAGTATAGGACGTGTAGGAGCCGTTCAGCTTATCGGCTTAGTAGGTAGTTTGTATGGTTGCAGATCGCGAGGTTCTGTTTCAAATAAGTCATTTAGTTTTGCAAAAATGATTGACTGACCGAAGACTGCAAATTGGGAATTGTCGTAGTTAGTACGTTAATACCGTGTATTTAATTACTTTAATTTTAATGATTATTTTACATCGTACGTCGTTACTAAGTGGCGTGTCGTTAGGGGAGGTAAAATGACACGATTGGTTTTTATAATATTTAATAAGCATGCCGTATCTATCTAACTGCAAATCTGTGGTCATAAAATTTATTAATGCTTGTAAAACGAGATGGCTGATTTTTAGATATCATGTAAGGGTTGCTTAGATACATTTTATTAATATCAAATTGTTGACTAAAGTTTTCTAGAAGCTTTTAACACCATATTGAAAAGAAGTGTTGTTTAATTTTTGTTTTCATTTCATCAAATTTCGATTTCAATGCTTCAGGAAATATTAATCCATATTTATTATTTGTTTTACAATGAAATCGGCGGATAAGTATGATTTTTATACTTTTTTTCTGCCATAGCGGATCACCTCGTAATTATTTGACAATTATTTGCTTAATTTGCTATTGAACTTTCTATTACTTAGGTCGTATGAAGTTTTTTATCTAGATTATGAAACAACTATGTAACGTACAACGTTCGAGGGCTGTAACCACACACTTAAAATAAACCAGTAGTTTTTGCTTTAATGATAATCAAATATGATTTTTCTGATTAAATAATAATTAAAATAGCCCAAATAGCTACACTTGTTGCAAGACTTCTCCCCACTTACGGGAGACGATAATAAACTTACTCGAGGCTTTGTTTAATATATTCTACCGCCAAAAGGTAATTCTCAATATTGTATTCCAATTTGGAGCACGAGTGAGCCAGTGTAAATATACAAGGAATATAAAATCTTAGCTATCCAGGTTAGTGCACTGCTTTTAAGAAATTGTTACTATGTCACTGTCTATGGTATTGGTCACTAGTCAGTCAACCATAAATAAATAAATAACAGTCATATTGATTAATTTTCTATATTATTATTCTCATCAAAAATTAATAAAAAAGTTTTTAAGCTCTTGTACTAAATTCACTTTTAGGATTTTTCCATCATCTCGTGATAACATAGCACACTATTTTGGTTCAATTACTTTTATTGAAACAATACATACTTTATAAAATTAAAAAAAAATATCTAATAGATAAAAATAAAACAAAACCTCGAAAAGTATGGCTTCATCGCATGTTATTATTATGTACTGAATATAAAATAATCAATCACTTGGTTTGTTGACTTCGTTTTAGTTTCAGTAGTAGACAGTAAACAAATATAATTACATCCGATTATACACACATTACCATATTCTACATTTGACATGATCAATCCAAACATTTGGCTGTAATAAATTACTATTTATACAAATTTAAATTAATTTAGCTAGTAAGTTTCTCACTGTTGGGCTAAAGCACAGTGGCGTAGTGGTAAGGAAGGGCCCCGGTGCATAGAAAAAGAATCGGGCCCTCACCTCCTCTTTCCCATCCCTTTTTAACTAATAATTACCCTTTAAAAGTATGTATACTAGTTTCAGAAGCTTAAGATTTAGTTTAGAAGGCCCCCTGAACTCCGGGGCCCTGGTGAAATGGCTCTACGATAGCTACGCAACTGCTAAAGCATCGTCTCCCTTTGAGAAGAAGCTTTGCAGCATGTAGGTTTCCTCGATACGTTTTCTTTCACCGCGGAGCATGAGATGAATTATAAACACAAATTAAGCAAATCAAATCTTTATGGTGCATGCATGGGTTTTGAACCCGCAAGCATCGGTTAAGTAAGATGTTCGTGTTATAATCACTGGGCCATTTCGACGTTTTTTATTTGTAAAACCCTTTTTGTTTTTAATGAAAATCTTTTACATATACCTACATATTATTTAAGCCATATATGATAATGAAAAAGGTCCCGGAGTAGCTATGTTCTCAGCTTTATTGTGAGACCTTGGAAACCATCGACCTATGTATATAGTACTTGTCAAGACAAATTCATTAAGGACAAACACGACGGAGATATGTTGAGTAACTAAGAAGTTTCTATAACCACTTAAGGGCCCATCACTAGACGAACTCTACGGTATAATATTAAAGCATTAAGACCAATTGCATACATACTTATCCTAAGATCAACAGGTTGGCGAAAACTTGCTTAAAACTCAGTTGCAAGATTGATATATACGAACAAATGACATAACATAAGAGGTTGTAAAATAGGAAATTCTATTTTCTAATTTTTATTTAACTCGTCCTTAAAATGATAGACTTAACAGATTCTGTTGAAATTAATAGAACTTTATATGTATGTAAATAAATACATTTTAATGTAGGCCTATAAGTGTTAGTACAAAACAAATGTACACTACTCTTTCATTCTCATTCGTCAATGGGACGCCATATGTGACATGACCTTAAAGTGTTTAAGCGAACAATGAATGTAACGGCTGTAAAAACTACTAACTTTCAGACCTCACTCAGCTGCTGAGAATTTTGCAATAGATAATCCCATAACCTTTTTGATTCCATAGGTGGAGCCACCACCTGTGGAATCCAGGACCACGAGATGGCCAGCCAGATAGTTGATGAATGATCATTGATCATGATCCCATAATACTTTTTGATTATTCAATTACTCTACCATAATCTGCTGGAATAATAACGTTAGTTCTGAACGAGTTCTTAATGACATTTGCGATCTTTGAAAAACAAAAGACTACTCGCTTTTAAGAACTTCAGAACGATTTCTAAAAACTATCAGGATCTGTGGAACTCTGCTGCATTCTAACATAATTCACATTTAATTTTGAACTACTGGCCAATTATCTGCCAAGCTCACTCCCATTAGATCAACAAGCATCTAGTATTAGCATAAGACTACATTAGGATAGATAAAAGCTATTTATAAACTTTGCTTAAAATTCCCTAGCGATATCTATAGTAGAATAGATTTTAATCAATATTTGTGGCGCAAATGTAAGGATAACTCTGGCGGGATGTTGGTGTCGGGGCTTAATTAACTGAGTAACAGGGATTAATTTAATTTACTCCAGAGTTGTAAGGATTAAGAGAAAATGTCTGAACGTCTGAATTTTGTTGTATAATATAACATTAATATATTAGTTTCAGTGATATCATTATACACTCATATTAGTCACGTACTTTAAGAAATATTTTAATGTCATTTTTACATTGTATATATTTACGATACTGTATATTATTATAATTAATGTATATATACAATAAACAACATAACTTTAATGTTAATATACAATATAATTTAATAAGCTATATATTTTGATTTTGTTTTTAAATGCCAGTTAAGCAGACTACCGCCTCTAGATATCAGCACTTTACGAAATATTAACTATTCATTACATAAGCAAAGCGGCACCGACTTGGGGAACTAAAATTTTATGTTCCTACAAAATTGCTAACAATATTGTGTTAAGCGGTATAATAAGTGATAGTACCTTCTACCTACCCAGGCAGACTTTCAAAAGACTACTGGCAGTAAACTATGCATAATGTAATTTAATATATGTATAAAGAAGTTTCTTTATTTCAATATATTTTTATTGCTTTTCTTTTTTCTTGTTTGGATAAATTTAAACTATTTTATTTTTAATTTTTTTAGTTCGGCTTGTGTTACATAGGATGTTTCGGAGATATCGTTGTAAACGATAAGGCCGCCTTAGATAGCTTTAAACATACTATGTCTTTTGATTATGTGTAAGTATAGTCTGTCTGCTGTAGCGGGTAGAGAAAGATAAATATAACCGAACTTTAATTTTTATCATATATGTATATGATCTAGAGTTAGGCCCGTAGCCGAAATTCGATCGTAATCATCTTTGAATATTTGAGGAAATCATATAAAGTCAATACCGAATCTCCCTCATCAATTCTTTTTAATAGAAATAAAATCGGTTGAAATTTAGAGGAAAAAATGTCATTTTTATAATGACTGTAGATCTCACGCGAAACTTCGCGTCTATTCAAAATATTTTTTTCAGACATTCGTACCATTTTTCCACTCTCGAAAATTTGTTAAATTGTAATGTTTTAGTAAATTTCAATCAAGTATCCTCTTTTATTTTCTGCACATCTACGACTGGAGCTCTTCAAAATGAGACCATAACCGATTTTCTATGTGCAGCTTTCGTCCCATAATTACTGGGACAAAAATCAGCTTACGCTATTAACGATAGATTAGATAGATTATATTCGGTGGAAACGTAGTATTATGACGTCAAATGTATATTTTTAGTTACTACGATCGAGCCCTCGACCAATTGTCATTGAAAATGAAGATATAATGATTGAATGTTCGTAAAGCGGGCGCACACTCTTGCACCACACATGGGCGATTTATACTTTCGTACGCCGTGATTGAAATTCGAACAGGAGCAGAATAATTTCTAAGAGAATATAATGTCAGTATAAATTATATTCAGAAAAAAAAATACATAGTAGTGTCTGAAGTTTAGAATTGTATTTTTGTTTTATGGTATTTTAATGGTTGATGTATCTATTGTATACTTTATGTCTACAATCTTTGGGTTATCGACATGCCTTTAAAGTGTTTCATGTGGAATAGCTGAATCTGAAGAAAATGTAGCATACATTTATAATCGAAGTATTGTGTATGGTGTATTTTTTGTATGATTTACTAACTGTATAAAATAAATTTAAAAACATTGAAAATGGGGAAATCTGAAGTGAAAAATACACCACTATTACATATTAAAATAATGTATATAATAAATGAAAATGTAACATTTAACAAATTAAAACAACAATCGAAGTATCGAATTTTTATACTCTTGATATATATAAAGTTGAAACTCTTACATTTCAACGAGTTTAAATTATTATAGAACTACATAGTTTAGTAGCCTACAAGTTGTATCTATAAATAAAGTTTGAAGAATATCAAATTTGATACCGACTCATATTTTTAAATGTTCAAATTGCCATGTTGAAAAATTTAGATATTATTAAATTAATTTTAAAACATAAGTAAATAATTAAAGAAGAGAAATAAGAATAAATGACTATTTAGGCCACAATACAAATATAAAAATTAAAAACATACTTTATCAAACAAAATAGTGTGAATACATGTCAATTTATTTTTCTGCAATCTTTTAGTAAATATGTAACAGCCTGCAAAATTTCCCACTGCTGGGAATACACCAGGTTTGTAACTTATGCCATTGAGATTCGCCATATTAGGATTGACGAATATTTATAAATTTCCCAAGGAATACATTGACCTTAAATATGAATCAGTATTCAAATCGAAACTTAAATAAATATAAAAGTGAAAAGAGTATTTAATGTGAATCTATCGGACAAAAATATATTAGCGAACGAAAGAGAAAGATAGTCCTTGCAACATCCGTCTCGCTTGTGTTTATTTGAGCTGGTCGCTTCAGACGCGGTGCCATGGTAAATAATAAATATTGACTCGCCATTGATATTAGTGACGAGTGATATTAATTAGTCTGAATTACGAATTCACAAATTGCGTGGATTGCGTAGAAAACTTTTAATTTAGGATTCGGCGATAAATACATTGTTTATAAAATATATTATAATGGCAACACTCGACTAAAAATATTAATCATTGTGTTTGTGTGTTTTTAGCGCTTCAGTTTTTTAATTGCGAAACTTTAAAAATATGAATACTTTTTTCTTGCTATAAATAATGAAACGTCAACGGTTTAATTAAATAAAGTTACAGTAATTACCAACATAAAATAAAAAAAATGCAATTTATTTGTATGAAGTTTCTACATTATAAAAGACAATTGCGTCGAACGTTAAAAAAAAGTATTTAATAACCGCTTACAAACGAAGGTTGCCAGGATGAGCACTTAGAGTAAAAACTATTTCTTAAAATAAAAGCATGTTACACGTTATTCTTATATTTAATTAACTCAGATCCAATCCATAAATAATAATAATAACCAGTATAATATTTCAAAGGATCTACAATTGAAATGGGATATTTTGATTAGCTTATCACGTTTATTCTCATGTACACGACAGTTTTATATTTCAGCTTCTAGGGTGGGAGGTGTTTTAATGGCGTGGAGGGAGGCAGCTTTGAAAGTTACAAAATATTTTCATGACGCTTAATTGCTTCTACCCAAGAGAAATAAATAATTAAAATTATTCCACTGGGTTATAAAATGCTTTCTCCACCACTGATTCCCTTCTTTTGTTTTTAATTAATTCGGTGGGGGTAACGTTATGGATCAGAACTGTCAATTAATATAAAAAACTGTTATAATATTGGTCTTATCATGACCGCATGTAATTGTGGCAAGAATGCTAGGAGCTTTTTCCAGTTGAATCGCAATTTCATGGGCGAAAAATTAACCGGTTTTCCTTGTCTATCTATCTATCTTTTTGTTTTGGTGAAACATTTTCCGCGATGGTTTCGTCCTTTAACATTGTTTCTCTGATATGGATCAACGTGTCAACGGGTTTGGGCATGTAATGTTCAAACCCTGTTCCCAAAGAAGTTTTGATGGTGATGATGCTGACTGCAATACCCATAAAATTATTTTTAAATAATACATTATACCGTCGTTACGCCTATCTTTTACAATTTTATTATTTACTAAGATTCTTCTTAGAAATCTGTCTTCACTGCAAGACGTTCAGTGCTCACATTATTGAGTTACCTAAGAAAATTAACCAGTAATACTTTTAGGTATCACAGATTTTATTATAAAATGGTTGTACCTACGTAGAAAGTCTTGAATGTATTTCTTATTTTAGCAGAATTCGCTTAAAAAGTGCTCGAACTGGCAGTTTCGCCTGCAACTTTGTCGCAATAACCCATCCCACATGTAAATAATTCCTACGTAATACAAAATTACGTATTAAGGCTGGTAGGTAAGGTGAATTTCAACCACAAATTAAACATTTTAAAATAAATAGACAATAACATAATATCCTATTCTCTATACATAGTAACTATTTTTAATTCAATTGTTTTATCTATTTAAGGACGTAATGTTTATAGTAAATATACGCAAAAAATATCTCTACACATTATTAAGCTTAACTAGTAGAGAATTATAAAAATCTTGCCACAACCTTAGAAACTAAGATGTTATGTCCCTTGCGCCTGTAGTGAAACTGACTCACAAAATATCTAATGAGTAGGTGGTATTAGTGTTGGTGGCATAAAGCCCTACCAAATATAATTAGTGCAGATTGAATCTAAGCCACGGAGTTTCTTTCACCGGTTCTTCTCAGATCAGGTATGATTATTAGATTTCCGAACCAATGGTAGTGTCTAATTTGACTATCAATAAGTACCTAAGTGTAATGCTGCCAAATTTAATAAAGGAATTTGAGTTTGATCTTGAGTTTGCTACGTAACTTCTAGACATATTAGTTGATATTTCTATATGAGGCTGTTATTTTATTTCATAAATGAGTGTCGATGTGCGACAACGATTGGATTTAGGAGACGTTTCTTTCAATTTATGTGACACTAACAAGGCGTCGCGGTAACGAATATTGGAAATTGAGCGAAAAGATTGTTACATTAGGGCTGTTATTATAAAGTTAACCGTTTTCTTATTAGGAATTATGGATCTGTATCTGATAATATAAAATATATGTAACTTTTGATGTGAATCTATTAGCGCATTTTGGGATAAGATCGACTCTCCGTGACGACGATTTCGGCTTCATGTATGTTGGACTCGTTTACATGTAATGATTATGAGTCGTGAAACATGACATGACAACCCGTAGAAAAATGCTATATATGTATTCGTCACCATGTATATGAATTTAATAATAAAAATAATAGTAATTATTTTATTATATTCTATACTTTTATTTATTTTACTTCATTATTTTTATATTAATTAAAATAAATAAAAAAAAATTTATATTAATTATTTCCGTAAGTATTCATTTCGATATTGATATGCCTTCCCATGACAACTATTTTTTAAATTAATGATGCAAAGATTATTTACTCGCATTGTAATAGATCAGGAGAATTTGACGAAATCACATTATCGATGGTTCGTTTAAAGGAAACGCCATAACAAATGATAATTACATAAATAAATAGTATATATATTACGTCAATTATATAGAGAAAAAGTACTTTTATAATCGCTATAATTTTAAGCGACTGTACTCTTTAATATTGTCTTTCATTTTACGATGAATTTGAATGAAAGTGAAGTTTAAAATCGCTTCTACAATTCGAATGCACTTTATCTGTCGCCTTAGATTACCCAGAAGCTTTACGCATAATTGAATTGTAAAATGATGATATAAAAGTGCTTATAAGAGCGTACTTGATTAAAAATATTTGATGTCGTGTTAATATAAAAGGAGAAATTATGCAATAAAAATGTAATGATATTTACAACAAAATAGGAATAAACATCACCTCCAACTCCTGTATTTCTGTATGACCCGTCCCGGCTTCGGACGGGTACAATGTTGAAAGTTTCAACTTGAAACTAAATGTAGTAGAGAATGTCTAAATTATCAGCGTCTCTTTACTATCCACGTGTTATATACAAAACCGTTGTCTAGGATCACGCTATTTTTAAAAAAAAGCTCATCAAAATCCGTTGCGTAATTTTAAAGATATAAGCATACATAAGGGACATAACAGCGGTAAGCGACTTTGTTTTTATACTATGTAATGATAATTACCTCAGTCGTTATTTTATTTATTGATTTATTGTACAAACAATATACATGATTTTTTTTAGACTTCACTTAAAGTACTAAAACGATCAATACGCTTAAAATCAAGGCATAGTATCGAATTTCGGAAAGGAAGTGTTCCTTGCCTTAACAATCTAACGTTGCTGGAAGAGATCTCTCTTAGCGATGAGAATGTCTTTGTAGATAGCAAACTTTTTTTTTGTTTTTAACTGTATTTTAATGCTGGTGTTAAAAAGCATATACTAATCTATTTTATATTAAATGCATTAAGTATAACGATAATAGTATTTTGTGTGTATTGATGTCTGTTTTTTGAGTTGTTTTAAAAAATTCCGACTTAATTTCCAATTCCGAATTCAAAACAAGTCAGGTTTTGTTTTTTCTAAATATATGATTGATTTCTAACCAAATTTCGAATGCAACGTGTTACACTGTAAAAGTGTGTGCAAATACACATGCATTATCTGTTCCCGTACTCTGATGATCCGATGGGATGTCAATTGAACACGAGTGAAGTGAGTTCAGAGGTAGAACCACCGTTTTTACGTACTCCCCAAGGGACTGAAATGTAATGTCAACTTTTTAACTTCGGGTTACTCCTGGGATCTTTCTGACAGAAAAACTTAATAGGTTTTAAAGGCCTGACCCGTGGGATTGGTTTGCCTTTTAAACAACTAGCCTCTTGACCAACGAAGTAAGTTTTATTAAATAATATTTCATATACAAAACCAACCGACAAATTTTGTAATATTTAAAAAATGTTATAACTATTCATTGCGCATCCAAAACCCTTATGTATAAAATCATAATCCATTTATTTTAATAGATTTCCAAAAACAGAACGTTCGGCAAATATGTTAATATTACTTTTTAAAAAGTACACTTATTATATAATGTATTCATAGCTGGAAATGAAGTAACTACTTGACAACATAATACGTGTAAATCAGCCTTACATTAAAAGTCTTTCATGGGGCGTTTCTGACTTTGTTTTCCATCGCACTGAAATATACACACAAAGGAGATGTTTCATAAATGTACGGAACTCTGCCAGGTCTCTGTACATTATTCTACAAATATTTTTACACGAAAAAAGTTTTTAATATTTTCTTTGACGATGATAATACGACTAAAAACGAATTTATTAAAACAATTTAGCGACAGTCCAATTCATTTATCTTTTACTTTAGTTTCCCGAATTTGATTTAAGGTAATATTTTGTGTAGCTCACTTTGAAAAAGGTTTTACTCCAGGTAAAATCTAAATACAGAATATATATGTCTCCTAGTAGTATCTAGTGAAAAAATCCAGTATTTCAATTTTCCATACAAAAAGTTATTATTGTCATTCATATTAAAGCAGGTTATCTCTGATCTTTTCTGCTATGGGCTCCAAGAAAGAACATAAAGGCTAAAGGCTTCTAGGATATAGGAATATAGGTTGCTAAATTTGTATGTAAAGTGAATAAAGATATATTAAGGAAGAACTATACTACTATAGTTCGCGTTTTAGGGTGTTGGTTGTCATGTGTCAGCCAAAATAAGTAGCCTATGTCCTTTCTTATATTTCAAGTTTGCTTCATTGAAAATTTCATCAAATTAGGTTCAGCAATTTGATCGTAAAAGAGTGACAAACAGACAAAGCTACTTTCACATTTACAATATTAATAGATAAAAAAAATCAAGTATTTCTCGACCGATATCACGACAGTTTAATACCCTTATTTAATGTAATGGAATCCAGCATTTCTGTAATTGTAATAGGCTATAAATTCTTTGGCTTTTGAATACCATAGATAATCTAGAATCAGAATTGAAAATGCTATGTTACGGCAATATGTAACCTCTCAAAATTACTTATTTCCATTTCGTTGCAGTAATATAGGGCTAGCATAAGCCGGAGATCAAGATCGTTTCGCCATGTCTACATATAATATACCATCTCAATCGGAATAATTCGGTTTAATTCACAATTTCATCACAAATTATAAAATTAAAATATTCTTTATTGACGGAAACTTCTAGAAAGACTCTTAAATAGTCATGTTTAAGTGTTTCGGAAAGTAGATTCTACCTAGAAGAACTCTTTTCCATTATTTTAATTACATAGTATGTCAGTAAAGAACAATTAAATAATTCATCGTGTTATAAGTTTCAATTCAAATTGCCTGATTTATTGGTTACAGTTGCGACTTCATTTTCGAATTAGAGCGTTGTCATATATCCTACATATGTCCTTTTTTTATGGACCTGGTAACATGTATGAAAAATTATGACAATCGATTGAGTAGTTAAAATTTGATGAGTTGAAAATATCTTCATTTAAACCTTACTAAAGGAATGTCATTGTATATAAAATACATAATTAATATTTTATGAATAAACATAAATATAAATTTTCTACTGCTGGGATAAGGCCTCCTCTTCCGTTAAGGAGAGGATTTGGAACATATTCTACCTAACTGTTCCAATGCGGGTTGGTGGAATGCACATGTGGCAGAATTTCGATGAAATTAGACACATGTAGATTTCCTCAAGATGTTTTCCTTCCCCGCCAAGCATGAGATGAATTATGAATACAAATCAAGCACATGAATCAGCGATGCTTGCCTGGGTTTGAACTCGCGATCATCGGTTATAATGCACGCATTCCATCTCAGCTCTGTACACTACACTAATATTATAAATTCGAAGGTAAATCAATCTATTTCTTAACTCATCGATAAACCACTAACCCGATCATAATGAATTATAACATTGAGGGATCATCTATTTGAATATATGGTCGTCTCAATTTGGGATTTATCAGGAATAATTGATACGGACAGAACAGCTAGTTAACGAATAATTATTACACTATTTATAGACTATCAAGAATATTAAGAATATGTAAATAAAGAAGAAAAATCGATTTTATTGGTCACGTTTCATCATAATAAATATTCGTGATATATATCAGTCGATTCGATTACAGGATTTTAAATGTAATTTAAAATGTAATTCTGGTCTGATATGAGATGAGATGAAATGTAGATACGAAAATGAAAATCATTCAGAATTGGAATACCGAAATGTCGTATAAATTATATAGTATTACCGTAGATTGCTCGCATAAGAAACACATACACATCTCAAGTAATACAAATTACGCCTTTCAAGCAAAATAATGAACAATTAGTTCTGAAGAGAGAGTATGCTTCCAGAATTTAAAATATTAGCGTAAGACAGTTCTATATGTTAGAAAGAGATGGGAATATTTTGATATATGACAAGTTATAAGTTAGAACGAGACGCATATCCGTAGCGGGAAATTCGCTGTAAATTGGCTGTAAGAGACCATTCCGGAAACTTCATAGCTTTGTTACGTTCAATTCATTAGAGTATTTTTTGACAATATTATATGTCAAACAAATCATAAATATTTCTCTATAAACATAAAATCTTACTCAGATTCTATACTTGATGGCACATTGATGTTGTTAGGAATTCTTAGAATGTAGACTGTTTTTTTTTTATTCTGACAGTATTCTATTAAATTCTGCAAATAAAGATATAAAGAGTACCATAAACAATTCCGGCCAGTAATAATAAATTTCAAAAGATAATATGAAGAAGTTAACTTAATTGACTGGTACTACTATAAGAATACAGTTATTAATTTCGGCATATTTACCATGTTTTTTATTTTCGTTCGGTGTAGATCGATATTTCGACATTATCTACGAATGTCTTGTTCACGAGAAAGAATTAATAACTTTATATAATAAAAAAAACCATGTTAATTTAAAATCTTATACAGGAATACATACCGAAATATTGTAAAACTATTTTGTAATGAAGATGCTTTTAGACATTATCAAAATGACTATAAAAACGTTAAACCTAGTGGCAATCGAGGCACTTTCTCTAAAAGGACTTGGTGATTAGCGAAACACATACAGATCAGTATCCATAGATGCTAAATGTTAACGCGTCATAACAAAGATATAAACTATAATTGCAGTTGATTTACATGATTACGCAACAATTTATGTAATTATTTGTATAATACTGTAAGATTTATATTAAAAATAGTAGTCGGCCGCGCTTCGCTGGCGTTTCAGGATATTGGTTGTCATGTGTTGGACAGAAAACGTAGCCCATGTCCTTCCTTGGAGGTTAAGTTTGCTTCACACCAAATATCATCAAATTCGGTTCAGGGGTTTGGTCGTGAAAAGACAGACAGATAGACTGACAGAGTTACTTTCGCGTTTATAATATTAATATATATTTGATATTGAGTTGCTGTTGCCATTGCTGTAGCAGTTTGATATCTTATACGAAACAATTAGTGATATAATACGTATTATAAAACAAGTACCCTTTACTTGGCGGTAGAGCATTGTGCAAGCCCGCCTGGGTAGGTACCACCCACTCATCAGATATTCTACCGCTAAACAACAGTTCGCAATATTGTTGTGTTCCGCTTTGAAGGGTGAGTGAACCAGTGTAAATACAGGCACAAGGGACATATCATCATCGTTCCCAAGGTTGGTGGAGCTTTGATGTAAGGAATAATTACTATTTCTTACAGCGTCATTGTTAATGGGTGATGGTGACCACTTACCATCAGGTGGCCCATATGCTCGTCCGCCAACCTATTCCATAAAAAAAACCCTCGCCGTTTTTGTACATCTGATTGTAAACAATATGATCTCAAAAACAACCGAACAGATTGTGACGGTTTTCACTAATAAATGGGGTTGATTCATAAAAGATATTTAGGTGTATAATATATTATATGCACGATAGCTGAAATCGTTGAAAATGTTTCAAAAATCATACCAACAGACATGTTTTTGTGACGGGCGTCGTGTAAATAAGAACGCTTTGTGTCCCATTTTTCGACCAGATATCAAAATATTATATGAATTGTTGAAATAAATAATTTGTGCTCGTATTATTTAGTCTGATCAATGTCTGTTTATAAATACATAAATTAGGTTTAATGTAAGTTCAAACTTTGTTTTCAACTTCAAAATCAAAGCGGTTTTTCGGTTGATTTAGGAACGTCTATATTTCTCGACTATCTGCGTATATTTGAATAAGGATTATATATACTCAAAATGTTCAAACTATCTAAAGGGTGTAGTTAACTTCATTAAGTAGTTTAGAAACTTTATATGAATTCACGAGCGCGTTCGGTGAACGGAAAATAATAGCTCAACGGATAGCTTTAGAAAATCAAACTTTTTTTTTTTAATTTTAATTCCTCCAGATAACATGTCTAGAAAAAAAAAACAAAAAGAGATTCAATTATATTTTCATATTTATTATGAATTAGGTGCGGATTTACTGCCAGTAATTCATAAATCTTACTCGAGGGGTGAATTTGAAAAAGTATCATTCTCCTTGACTCAAATTATGGCCATACCAAAATTTCATCAAAACTGGTTCAGCAGTTTAAACATGAAGAAATAAGACAGAGTTACGCATATATGAGAACAGATTAATTTAGATTTCAAAATAATAATACGTTTGCCAAGGAACTCAAGTTATTTCTGAAGAAAGCAATTAAAAGATTACTCTACATAGTCACGAGAACCGTGTTAAATTATTAAAAAAAAAAAAATCGTCGAGATGCTAATGCGAAATTAATGACTTTATTTAATACGGATCCCTATCGGCTTTAATGGATTCGCATTTAAGTAATGTCGTAAAGCTCTTGATTTAATTATCCTGACAATATCTGGCTGTGACGGTCCAGCTGTGAAAACAGGTTAAATTCACGATTACTTGTCAATATAAACAGCATGTGTTTAATCATAATATAACATATTGTATGATAATTTTTGTTTGTTTACATTGTAATCAATACTACGTTGCGTCTTTCAATTGTAAATAGGTATATTCTATGTAACATTGTACGTTGAGAATAAATAATCTTCTGTTACCAATATTTTTATTACATCCGGGACGGGTAGTCAGTTATACATAAACATTTTTAGCTAAAAACAATAAAGCTGTGAGTGAAAAAAGTCGCTTCAAGAGCTTATTTGGTGAACACTGGCATAACTGTAACAGATGTTCGAAAACTTTGTATCGTCGATTCATAACTCAAGAACGTCGCTGACTTCAGCGACAAGATTTAATAATCTTAAATTTATACATTCAGTATTAATATACCGAATATATAAATATATTTGTAGGGATATTGAACCTTTTTACTAGTTATACTTTTGAATTAAATTTGTAGCGTGTTCTAAGATGTTAGTAAAATAGATAGATTCACTTAAACTCGCTCAAGGAAATCATTAAATAATTAAATAAACTTTATAACAATTACTTACTTCGACTCCACATACCACCAAAAATATATTCCTGTAAAATATTTCCAAGGGCACATAATTCATACTTTTCAAATTCCATTTATCATGTAGAGCCGAGCTTCTATCTCTAAACGTTCTTAAAAATAAGTAACACGTAGTTAAATCGTACTGCGATTAGTTATTTTGATATGCCACTCGATCCCCTAGTTTTATTTTATAAATTTATATATTTCTTCCATATTAACCAAATTGATTGAACTGTACTGCAAAACTACTGTGAAACTGTAAAAAAAGCCGAGGAGAAGACGAGCTGACAATGGTCACATCACACACATCACATCATCAACCTGTTTTTGTCCACTGCTGGACATAGGCCTCTCAAAGTGCACGCCACTGTCAGTAATCAGATGTGAGTCGAGCTTAACTCAACGCATTGATAATCAACCAATCTATAGATTAATAGTTATATTAATTAATATATCCGAAATGAGTTCGAGACGACAAGTTGACAAGGTGAGGAATGCAATGAATTTATGCTCAACAAACAACAATAGAGAGTCTGACATATTAAACACGAACAATTGCTTCGACGCAGTGCTTCCATGAAACAATTGGGGATATGTAATTTGTTTGCCCATATTGTAAGGCGCTGAAGTACCAGAAATTTGTATCGTGGTGTTTTAAAAGCGAAATTACTTTTAGTCTCACCACCAGATACATTAGTTCAGTAGAAGAAGAATCTACCGTCTCTTTGGCTACTCAAAATTACAACATTTTGTTTACAAGTTAGATCGTTACATTTTGATATTTTTGGGCATGTTCGCCAACATTATCGTATATTGTGTATTGTTGATGAAAAATTTTGAGACCTACTTTAACGTTAATTACTACTCCGTCAATTGTATTAAAAACATATAAATGCATATTCCTCTATCAAAATCTTCTAAAGACAAAATATCTTAGATGGACCGCTATATCAGTAGTAAGGAGGTGCTTTGGCGATTCATGAAGAATTTCACCTCAAATCACTTTGTCGCTGAGGATATGCCAGATAGACTACGTGGATATCTAAGAGTAGTCTATCTGGCAGAACATCTTGAAAATTTTCTCTCAATTGAAAGTACGCAACTAACAGATCGACACGGCTACCTTCGACAACTTTAATGGAGTAGAGTAAAATTTGACGACCTCCATGGTCGCGTGGTGTGTACACCGGTTTTCATGGATACGACGCCACTCTCGATTCTCGAGTCCCGGGTTCGATTCCCGATATCGAGTCGATGTAGATTACCATTAGTTTTCTATGTTGTCTTGGGTCTGGGTGTTTGTGGTACCGTCGTTACTTCTGATTTCCATAACACAAGTGCTTACTTCAGCTACTTACATTGGGATCAGAGTAATGTATGTGATGTTGTCTCATATTTATAAAAAAAAGAATATAACACTTCGCCTCCACTGGTGACAGAAGAGCTGGTTCGTTTTTTTAAAAAAATAAAAATGTCAAACTAATATTCATAGAACGTAGTATCGAAATCATTTCCAAATCTAAACGAAGGAACACTACTTGAATGACGTCTCAATATATTTGCTTCAGATGCTCTGGGTCGCATTTGCACTGTACAAATACAAATTGTACGATACGAAGTTCCGAGGACATCTAATTATATATAATTAAGCAAAACACGTAAACACAGGTACTTTCCACTTAGGTCTCTTGTGGTTTCTGCGGTATATTATGTTATTTCAACCACATAATATGAAGAAGCATCATCATCATTACAAAATATAAAACAAAGTCACTTATGCTGTCTGTCCCTATGTATGCTTAGATATTTCAAAGTTTTTAAGGTTTTTGAGGTGTTTTTTTTCAATAGATAGAGTTATTCCACAGGAAGGTTGTTGTATATAATACATAGACAAAACAGTAAAGAAACAAGATTTTATCTGTAGTATATATTTGTAAAAGAAAAAATAAAACCGAACACAACATGATATGAATCAAATAATTGTAGTAAAAGAAATATTCAATGAAAATGTACAACAAAACATCAATTCCTTTTATGATTGACTATAGACGATATTAATTGTAATACACACATTATACCAATAAAATACATATCGATTTTTGATTTAGACGATACAATGGTTACACCAATCAATTTTATTGTCTATTGCTGTTATGGTATATTTATGGGTTGCTTAAATGTTTATACTTGTAATTGAGAGGTAAGGACCAAAGGATTGTAAACTAAACTTTTCAAATTATTGGTATATTAGGGGGTTAGGTAAGGGATGTCCTCTTGACAATTTATACAGTTTATCACATCAGCTAATGACGCTATTACCTTCGACATAATATAATAATACGAACTATATCATACACTTGAGTCCATAACATATGATTCCAGTATCACTAAAAAAATTATCCACATTATTAAGTTATACGATTCAAATAATAAACTTTTACACGATAACGAAATATTTTTTTATTAAGAAAACAATTACTAATTGTAAAATGTTGTAAGTTATACATGAGTATTTGAAAAAACTTTATTAGTTAAGAGATGAACGAATCAAAAAATAATTATACAATGAATATCTAATTATGCAATCAAATGAAAAGCCTTAAATCGATATATGTGAGTAAGCTTTATTTTAATTATATTTTCTATTTGTAAAACTCTACAGTATCAAAAAGATTGTTCACCGAAAAAAAAATTTTTTTTTTAAAGGTATTGGTGGTATACATATTTGTATATAAAAAAACTTGCTTATTTTTTATTATTAGCTTACTTTTCAAATGGTTGACAATCACAAGTGTTATTTTTATTTTCACAGGAATAAAGTATGACTTATTTTTGTATAATATAATGTTTAATATTAATTTAATTATTTTTACAATCCGCAGGGATTCGATCGTCAAATAAATAAGCGCGGAACGAATCACGAGACGGTGTGTTGAACTTAAATAGGTTCATGACACAGGTTGTAATGTTAGTCGCGGTTATATACCCTGGGCGATCTCGTTGCTTCACCACTCGGCGACATGGTGGAAACCCAAGGATTGTTTTAGTGAGTAGGACAGGGCATTAAGCCCTGGCACGAGGCCCTCATGGCCCCGGTTGAGTCCCACATACCCGTCCCGGTTCCCCGACCGCGTGGCGTTCTCATCGTTAAACAAAAATAAGGGGTTGTAATGTTTGCGAACGCCGCATATATTTCTCATACCTCATTGAGCAATGTATATATGTATTTTTAGATCTAGAAGTAGAAAGTAGGTTAACCTCTAAAACAATTATCTTTAATTTAAAATAACAATCAATCTACCACAATAGAAAAACATGTAGTCTACAACACAAATAACCATCAATAATCACATTACACCGTAATAATTATAATTGCAATTCTCAATGTGTCAACTACAAATCTCCCGCCTTCTTTTTTTTTTAAACGGAGGTTGTGTGACTTGACGCTGATGTTGCTTGTTTATGCCAACACGGCCTCTCCTGACGTTGCGCTGTCCTCGGGCACCCACGATGGCTCTTGATTGCTGATGAGTGATGAAAGTCCGACTATAAGCGTCATCTACGATCTCATCATCATGACACGCATTTGTCGAAAATAATTTATTAAAAATAAACGAAATAGAAAAATATTTGCCTAATCTTTATAATCTTTCTATTCATCACACTTATGCGGCCCTCATTCACTCAGCCATTTTCTATTTCGTCAATCACGCTCATTAAAGATGTGGTACAAACATAAAACTTATTGGATAGAGACGCATATCCTGGGCAGAGGCAGTATTACGCGATGCCCACTTTACTTTACCTTTGGGCAGAGGCAGTATTACGCGATGCCCATTTAACTTTACCTGTGGGCAGAGGCAGTATTACGCTATGCCCACTTTACTTTACCTTTGGGCAGAGGCAGTATTACGCGATGCCCATTTTACTTTACCTTTGGGCAGAGGCAGTATTACGCGATGCCCAATTAACTTTACCTGTGGGCAGAGGCAGTATTACGCGATGCCCAATTAACTTCACCTGTGGGCAGAGGCAGTATTACGCGATGCCCAATTAACTTTACCTTTGGGCAGAGGCAGTATTACGCGATGCCCAATTAACTTTACCTATGGGCAGAGGCAGTATTACGCGATGCCCATTTAACTTAACCTGTGGGCAGAGGCAGTATTACGCGATGCCCAATTAACTTTACCTTTGGGCAAAGGCAGTATTACGCGATGCCCAATTAACTTTACCTGTGGGCAGAGGCAGTATTACGCGATGCCCAATTAGCTTTACCTGTGGGCAGAGGCAGTATTACGCGATGCCCATTTAACTTTTACCTTTGGGCAGAGGCAGTATTACGCGATGCCCAATTAACTTTACCTATGGGCAGAGGCAGTATTACGCGATGCCCATTTAACTTTACCTGTGGGCAGAGGCAGTATTACGCGATGCCCAATTAACTTTACCTTTGGGCAGAGGCAGTATTACGCGATGCCCAATTAACTTTACCTGTGGGCAGAGGCAGTATTACGCGATGCCCAATTAACTTTACCTGTGGGCAGAGGCAGTATTACGCGATGCCCATTTAACTTAACCTGTGGGCAGAGGCAGTATTACGCGATGCCCCATTAACTTTACCTGTGGGCAGAGGCAGTATTACGCGATGCCCAATTAACTTTACCTTTGGGCAGAGGCAGTATTACGCGATACCCACGATACAGATCCATCAAGCAGAGGCAGTTTACGAAGTACTCATATTATGACATGATGAGATAACGTTTGGCATACTTTCAATCAGGTGGCTTACTAGAGACCTTCGCTTTATTTTACTGCTTCACCTGTCAGACTTTCATGGTCCGCCATCGTTTGCATTACACATAGACTCATAGCTGAAAATAAAAACGATTGAACTCACCCTCGAATGATACGCAACTTTCAGGGCACCATTCACCCTTCCATGCATTGAGCTACCGCTTGAGTGGTCTTGTCACTTGCGCTATTTTAATTCATAGCGACCATCTGGAGAAACTTTCATCGCCTGCTCGGCTCCTGCATATCTTACGCCAAGCTTCCCAAGAAGTGGAAGTGTTGTCTCGTCTCGAATCAAACTTATTGTCACGTTGCTTATTGCGGGTAATCGAGAACAAGGCGTCAGCAAATGTATAAGCTGATGAACGTAATTCGCTATAATTCTGACATGTGTTGGCCACGATACGCGGAGGCATGATAATCGTTGTGTTTTCCTCAATCGCATTTAGCCTAGCTATGTTTTTACTTATCGCCTTTTTCACGAAACTATCACGATCACTACCGCGGGAGCGATGATAACAAGAACGAAAGCGATGTCGTATTAGACATAGCGAAATAGATTGATGGTTATTTGTTGCTATTGCAAGTGGGCACAGGCGTATCCCACTTCTGATTTTAGATCTAGAAGTAGGAAGTAGGTTAACCTCTAAAACAATTATCTTTAATTTAAAATAACAATCAATCTACCACAATAGAAAAACATGTAGTCTACAACACAAATAACCGTCAATAATCACATTACACCGTAATAATTATAATTGCATTTCTCAATGTTTCAACTACAAATCTCCCGCCTTCTTTTTTTTTTTAAACGGAGGTTGTGTGACTTGACGCTGATGTTGCTTGTTTATGCCAACAGTATATATTTTTCAAAACGTCACCACATAAATTAGCAACTGTCAAACAAATGACGATTCTCATTAAATGAAAAAAGGATAATTGAAATCACGTCATAACAACTTTCCCAAGAAGATCACTGACAATGTCACACACAGACATTTCCAAGTTCAAACAAAGTTACAAATCTCGCTTGTTAAAAAGAAGAACATCTATTATTATGTAGGAAAAGCGAAGCCTTGTAAAGAGTGTCAAAGATAACATAAAGCAAGTTCGTGTCAAGTCATGCGAATAACATATAAAGTATGTAATTTTTTCATACGAAATTTATGATTACTGCACAAACGCGATGCCGACATCTGTAGAGTTAAAGTAAGTTCGAAGTAGAGACGTAGCACTTGTAAGTATTTAAATGCACTATAAATCTTATATTGCTCGAAAAATAAATTAACAGCTGTAATATGTATATGCTATTTGTTTACATAAAATTATTGATAAGTTCTTAAATATATACTAATATTAATTAAAAGTACTGCATAAAACATGATCGTATAGAATTTCAAGAATGCTAGTAGCACTTTCCCTTCGAATCACAACTCTGATCCTCTGGGAAAAAAAGAACCAGCATGTTTGTCACCAGTGGAAGGAAGGAGAAGAGTTGTTATACTTTTAATGAAGCTTCTTGCACTACTATTCCAAGGTCGAAGTGTTTTAACACCAAAAGGGACTAACACATCATTTGGAAAAAAAAACATTTTGTTTTATTTGGGTGACTCATATTACACCTATGTAGCCATTGTTTTTGATCGTTTACATTGAACCATAATCAATAAATTTGCAAATTTATATCGCTTATAAATCGTCATTGAAAAGAAAGAAGTTCCAAATTGCCAAATCAATGTTTTTAAAAATGGGGCTTAATGTTTAGTTAATAAACTGCATTTTCTAAAAGTACTATCTGGCTTTTAAGATTTTCTTCTTTTCTACTGATGATTAACGTATAATAAATTAGTAACTATCAGTAAATATACAACGGATGGACTATCCGTGTGTATCTATCTTGTCCTCTCAAAAAGATACTGAGGAGCTAATTCCACTACCAAGCTGCTGGAATATGCTTAAATAGATAAGTATATGGCAGACTTTCATCCGCCTCATATAGGAGTTGTGATATGTTCTTCCCTGCTCTACACGAGATTTTATTAGCACTAAATAAGGAAATTAAAACTCGTACTTCACTTGTGTAGCAGCTGCATTTTCTCGGCTTTAATAACATTATATATCATGAATGAATTTGCATTTTCTTAATAGAGTTAATAGGCGAACGGGGAAATAGATTACCTCATGGTAAGAGCCTATTGGACTTACTACTGTAAAAAAAATGTAACCATTCCTTACATCGCCAATGTGCCACTAACTTTAGAAGCTGACGATGAGATGATGTATCGTTTGAATTGTTACAGTGGCTCACTCACTCATTCTCTGGCTATTGTTGCATGGCGGTAGAATCGGTGATGAGTGAGTAATACTTATCATAATGTTCGTGTACAAAGCCGCACTTTACTTATTATTACATTAGTTGACAAACAGGGAAGAAAGAGATACTTCGTTAGTCTTTTGCCATTGATTAATTATATACATATACTAGCAACACGCCCCGGCTTCGCATGGGAGCAACGCTGACACTAAATATACTATAGAATTTTTCTGGCATTTTACTATATACTATGCACGTATTCTAAACAAAAACTTCCTCTCAAATCACTCCATCTATTAAAAAGAGAAAAGTAAAGCCGCATCAAAATCCTTTGCTTCATTTTAAAGATCTAAGCATACATAGGGACAGACAGCGGCAAGCTTTGTTTTATACTATCTAATGATAGGTATCATATTATAAAAGTACAGAAGAATCAAAAGGTTCGTCGCTAAAGCAATAAATTCATAACAAAGTTCAGTGAAACGAAATATTCCTCTCCATAATACATCGTACTATAATGCCGTATCCATGTAACGCCTCACTGTAAACAAATATCAGAGAGAAAAAATACGATCGTATAACGTGTCGTCAAAAGTATAAAAATATACGAAACCCTATAAAATATATAACCAAAATATATCAACATGGAATAATACCAGTGTTTTCAGACTACTATATATTAACTTAGTACTACTACATATTAACTTTAATTACAATTAATAAACCGCCTCTATATAACCTTTATATGAGAACGGATGAGCCCGCATACTAATTAAATGAGTTCGATTAATAATGAAATCAAATTGTTTGCCAAAACATTTATTTCATGTTTAAATATTAAAATTGTTTATCAATATTTTTTCTCGGGTTGTTATTGACAAATTTTCATGTTACGAAATACACTTTAAATCATCAGGAAGATAAGAAAGAATCAAATCAATTCAATTTCATTCAAGTAAACTTCTCAATGAAGTGTTTTTGAATCGTCATTAATTAAATACTACCAACGTTTCGGAACATAGCCTTTAGCGAGAAAAAACGGCAACAAACTCGGATAGTTGCTCTAATCAAATAAACAGATTTACAATGCTGTTCTTTATAATAATTAGTGTCCTGTAATGGAACCTGAAACTAATTCCAGGAGTTTTTTTCTAAAAAATGCTCTTTTAGTGAATAATAAGATTTATTTATTAAATCTGTGAATATTCAATTGCTGGGCTAAACACTCGCAGTGGCATATGGCAGTTTTTCTTCGAAGTCTTCCTTCATGAGATTAATAGTTATAAAATTAAATGAACAATTGATAAGTACTTGACCATTTTTTAATTCACAATATTCGCTACCTATTGCCATTTTCTAAGGCCAGTGCTTCGAACACGTGACGTGTATCCGACGTCTCTTAGAAAAGATTAAACACGTGGTGAGTAAAATTAATTTTATGTTTAATAACGGTAGATGCTGTAGCATACAGGATATATTGTATCATACGTTGTTCAGGTAAAACTATTAAAACCTATAAAATTAAATAAAACATACTGTGTCTTACGCCAAGCAGCAATACTTTGTATTATTTAATTAGTATTTGAAGCTGAGAAAGGTGAGTCAGTATAACTACAGGCACAAGGGACATAATAATATAGTTCTCAAGACAGCTGGCGCTAGAGGTGTACGGAATGTTCAGAATACCTTTATTAACATAAGTATTAATAACATCAAATGCTTAAATATATACAAATATGCACTAAAACTAGTTACTGTACAAATCTAGACTGGTGGCAAGAATGCAATGAAGAACGGAATGTTTAAAATATCTATAGGTGTCAGTACACACTAACCATTCGCTGTACCATTTTCAGGATGATAGATAGATATCGGGTATCTACCGGATATAATTCATACAAAAAATACACTCAATTATTTAAGAATATGTTCTAAACATTCACCTCAAGAGGTCTTAGCTCAGCGGTGGGAAATTTACAGGTTGTTGTTGTTGTTTGTTGTTTATACGTATCTCAGACACCTATTGTTTTAATATTTTAACACCTAAATAGAAGCGAACGAACAAGAAGCTAAGTAGGGCTCAAATCTTACGAAGATAATAATTAATATTTCAGTAATCATGAAACGAATACTTTGTTAACGATGTAAGCTGTTTATTCAACACGTTGAAGATATTATAAAGTTTATATCTACATCAAATTTTAACACACTTACATAAGCTGTATGTTACAACGTGAAGACGCTTTAATATTTCATATGTATAAACCAATAGCTAGCCGCCCTACGCCCTACGTCCTACGTCATACGTCCTAGGGATATACATTGAGCTTATATGTATATGACAAACGTGCGAAGAAACATTGTTTTGAAACGAATTTCATAAAATACAACAAAAACAACAACAATAATGTATATACAATAAAATTGGAAGGTCAGTTCGAATATTAAATTAACCACGTTTTACTAAAAGCATATATGTATGTGAGTAATGTGTATACGCGGTACATATATGAAAGTAACATTTTTTTAAAACATTGTCTGTTTGTCCCGGCTAATCTCTGGAATGGCTGGACCGATTTCGACAGAACATTCACTAGCAGATAGCTAAGGAGTAACTTAGGCTACAATAATAACTTAAGTCTTGGACACAGCTAGTGTGACATAAAAATAAACAGATTCATAAAAATGAAATATACCTTTAGTAATTATGTACCCAATTTACTAATAATTATTCGAATTCAAGAAACTTTTATATTTATTTACAAGTCTTAAGTCTTTCAAGAAAAAGAAAAGTTTAGTGTTTCACTTTATTTAATTTAAAAGAACAGGACAAACAATGAGTTAAATGCGTGCAAAGGGAGTCTCAACGCTCCACTGAAACTTCCGCTCGGAAATAATTCTTATAGTTGAGTTTCTCTTACAAACGTCGTATCTTTGGTGGAAGTAATTTAACTATAGGAATAAATACACAAAGATGTTTAATGACTTCTTTTTGATGTGACTGTTGAAATACATATAGTATCAGATATCGTATATACTGTTTTCCAGGGAACTATGTAAGGTTTAATAAATAATTGACCTATTCACAGAGAGTTTTATGACTAACATAACGATTAAAATCAGAATCATAATAATAATTAAAATGTCGATCTCAAAAGTTAGTAGTTAAAAGTTAAAAAATTGGTTACTTGACTGACTTTTCTAAGCCGAATATGAAACGCACAAATTAGTTCTGTATAGATATTTACATTTATCTCCAGTAGACCTTCTAATAGGTTCTAACAACAAATGTAGTAGCGATATCTAAAAGCTAAAAATTGGGAACGGTCTGACAACTTTTTGTAGGTTTGTCTATTTTTCCACCTGTGACTTACTGTCGTAAGAGTCGAGATGGCCCAGTGGTTTGAACGCGTACATCTTATCCGATGATTGCGGGTTCAAACCCAGGCAAGCACCGCTGATTCATGTGCTTAATTTGTCTTTATAATTCTTCTCGTGCTCAGCGGTGAAGGAAAACATCGTGAAGAAACCTGCATGTGACAAATTTCATAGAAATATGAATTCCACCAATCCAATGCGGGTTGCATTGGAACAGCGTGGTGGAATATGTTCCAAACCTTCTCCTCAAAGGGAGAGGAGGCCTTTAGCCCAGTAGTAGGAATTTACAGGCTGTTGTTGTTGTTGACTTACTGTCGACATATGTCAACTTCCACTTAAAATGTATTAAGCCGAGGTGTTTCTCTAAGGAATAACCAACGTCAGGAACGCATAATCTAAACGGGAAATTTGTTTGCAACTAGATTGACGCCCGAGATTTGCAATCTTTGATGGAACGATAAACGACCCACACGATTTGCTCTTCCTGTAAATTGCATCGAGGTTGGAGTTATAAACCTGCAAGTCATTGGTTTTCCTGGTCGCTTTCAGCCATTGCGAACGTTTTCAAGAAAGTTCTCGAGAAAGCCAAAGTTAGCCGACAGCTTTGAAGCTTAAACATTACGGATATTAAGGTGTGAACTAAAACTGCCCGTAGTCCTAAAATCACATTAACTGATTCTAAAATGGATAAATCTAATGCAGGAATTACAATTGGTCTTTCATGTGTGCCATTCTAAAGTCAACGCAGTCTTTTGGATAAGGATTTAGACATCATACGGCATAATACAACACTTGGTGAGTACTGATTGAAAATTGAGGATTCAAACCTGGGCAAACATCCGTGAATCCATGAAGTCGTATAAGTCATGACTGAAAGCCAATAAATAAAACGGTTGAATGATAACCTTCTTCTGATTGGTTTAGGACACGGAAGATATTCTCCAACTCGAACTGCGAAAACTATTTATGTATCCACATTATTAGGATTATATGCGTCGACTTTACATGTTTGTATAGAAGCATAATGATTCTTATATGTTGTTAAAAAATTCAAAATAAAAAAATCGAGACCTCTTATCTATCATTACGTCTATAAAACTAAAAATAAATTAACATCAGAAGATCCAATCAATGAAATAATTAGTAACATTTTACAAATGTTATATGTTTGTCTTTGTATTAGCAATTATGAAAGAAGCTAATTTTTATATTTAAACAGTTCTTTTAGTGATCTTTAATATAAAATAAGTAATATTTTATTTACATTAAATTTAAACCCAGTTTATATTTATATATAAAAAAAAAAACAAATAAACCTTGTATCAATATAAAACGTTTCAAAGGCTTCACCGCAAACGAGAAATAATTCAACTATTTACTTTGTACTATTTGTTTGCCTGATCACATTTTATTTTTCAATCAACATCCGTCTGAAATAATAAACATGGCGCATTAGTTATTGCGACTGCGTTTTTGTCAAAATAGAGAAAGACTGTTCTTTGTCACCTTCTTCACTTCTCGAAGGCCCTTCAATGTTAATCTGCTAGACAAAAAATACTCTTCTGTATGAAGGAAAATTCATATTTCCAGAATTATGCGTTATTATTACTTCTGGAATTATACGATCCTTTAGGCGTATCGACGCGAAACTGGATTGATATAAAATTGTGAAGCCAGTTTGGAAGAACCGACAAGAACCTCTTTCCAACACTTTAATTACAGATAAAGTATGTCAGTAAATTACAGTTAAATTTTTATATACGGTGCTGTATTGTATTGTTTTGTATATTTCATGCTATCTACTGGTACATAGTTACAGCGAAGTATTCAACAAAAAAAAAAAAAAAAAATTTCGGTCCAGGCGTTTTATTGCGACCGATTGCAAATCTGTACGGATACACGAACATCTTGTATTCGTTAGTAAGTTTCAAAAATTTCCACCACGGATTACAGCTTAGTTTCATCTTTTATAAAAAAAGTCCAAGTGTTCGCTTTTTATATTTATTCTATTTATATATTACTTCATTTGTCTTTACCGCCGCGAAATTTATAAAACATACTTAGAACACCCAAATCACTATCCTCAATTTTACTACTCTTGGAGTAAATTGATACAGTGTCCGTTAATCCTCTCCCGGGGTGCAACTTTCAGACAAAATTTCATCGAAATCGGTTCAGTGGTTTGTTTAAGAAAGAAGAATTAACCTACTTATAATAATTATACCTACTTATAATAATTATACTTATAACACCTCGCCTCATTGCCTTCACTGGTGACAGGGAGACTGGTTCGTTTTTTGCCCAGAGGATCGGAATTGCGATTCAACGGGGAAATACTACTAGCATTCTTGCCACCATTCCACGCGGTCAAGATTTATACAGTAACTAGTTTTAGTTCATATTTGTATATATTTGAGCATTTAATGTTATTAATACTTCTAATATAATATGCATTTATAATAATGATTTACATTGGAGAATTCTCCTAATGATATTATATTGTGCTTGTAATATGGATATGATGTGGATACGTAAATAAGTTTGACGCTATAGATAGACTTCGTAAGAAAATCTACATCTATTTACCAACCTGTCACATCTTTATCAACCAAGCTGGTAAACCAACCAGTTTTATTATATTCAATACACAATGTATTGGAGCAGCTTGGAATAAGCCCACAATCTTTTCAAAATTAAAAACTTTTATGAATTAAAAAGATATCATCGCACTAAGAAGATATAAATCCACGAAATCATATTAATCATTATGTATCATAAACTCGGTTTACAGTTATAAAATGTTTGTGTTATTTGGTACTTGAAGTTAATAGATTACTCATGATATCCAACACACGGAAAGAAACCCAACGCACACATGAAAGTTGCATATTTTACTTCCTTGTGCCTTATAATGAATTATTTTGACTTCGTGTTTAGGTTATAAACATAATATACATTATTAATAAATAAACTTCATCTCATTTAACATTTCAAATTTATTTATACTTTTAAACAGTATTTTAATACATATACTTTGATTATAGATTAATTCGCCACTGGTCTTGCACATATAAAATAAGGTTCTACATGCTTTTTTATACTTTTATATTATAGGGTAAGAAATTTTTTTAATATTTTGGGTCAAATAGTAACCCGTTTTGGATTTGCTGAGGAACGTAAAGATAGCACACACATAAACAATATTTTTTTATTTTCGTATATTTGATCTTTGCGTTTAGTCGTCACGGAGTGTTCTATTTTTAAATTAAATTAAACATTTTCTGACAGCATAGCAAAGGATATTAGAATTCGATTCGATTATGTAACGATAAATAACACAGAATTTAATCGCAGAGCTATAGACCCCCGTTATCCGGTGTCCTTCGATATTTTTAGACCTGACCTCCAAAACGCTGTTTATTATTCCGCAACACTTTCGCTATTGTCTCAAAAAGGGCACAGAACGTGACGATTTTGATTGATAGAGAAAAATAAATACTTTTTAGTTATTTGAACCTGTCATTGTTGCACGCAACGATTGCAGAATTTAGAATGTGTTATTTACGTTAACATAATTATTTATAGCTGAACAATGTTGCAATCCATAATGTCGTATGTGACATACGTTTTTACTTGTGATGACTCAAGTACAAAAGGCGATAACCACCAAAACTTATCGTATCGTTTTCAATAGCGACTACCATAAGCAGTTGACCTTTTACTAAAATTACCAGAGTTATCTAATCGTGTCTTGTCCTTTTCTATTACATCTAAAATTGATACTTTTATCTCTATCTATCGCGAAAGATAGATTAAGAAGGTGTTACCTTCTTAATCTATCTTTCGCGCTTTAACTTTGGAAACATTTAATTAAATGTATCGCAAAAGTAATTATACAGTCGTAAGTCTCAGAGTACTTCAGTGTTGCTGACACTCTGAATAGTACTGCATGAGCGATGAGCTGAGATTAGTGTCCGCTGTTCTATCAAATATTAAAATCTCGAATATGATCGCTATCCTTCGACAATAAAGATGACTTTTGAAGAAGAAAGTGTTATTTTCTTTTGTATATTTAGATTATCATAGCGGTTCCTTTAATCCTGAATTTTTAGTATTGTGTAGATTTATGCTCAACTTCAATATAATCGTTTTAATGACCTAGCCCTCATGAGGTAGAAAATAATTGAAGTTATATTCGCATCCATAATATTAGATCGATACTAATTTAAAATTAGTAAACGAAAATACTTTGTTTAGTGTGTTTGAAAATAGTTGCGTTTTTTTTTTTATATATAATTGTATTTCCACAGATAATCGTAAGTGTTATGTTATAGTTCGTGTATTATTACCCGGTGATAATTCAAAACATCATAGTTTTTAAAATACAATCTTAAACTTATATCAAGCAACGATTGAGACGCTAAAATCCAACACAATCTTGTTAAAAGGCAAAGCTGAATCCCTTTACGGCAACTAAAGCCTACTTCCGTCCAACGATTAAAGTATCGTTACGATAGCGAGACTCTACTACCGTGCGTATATGAAACTGTCGTCGCAGTCTTGTGGAGAACCTCGTTTGAAAACTTAAAAGAAAGTTAAGTAAAGTTAAGGGACATAACATCTTAGTTCCCAAGGTTGGTGGCACATTGACGATTTAAGGAATAGTTAATATTTCTTACAGCGTCATTGTCTATGGGCGATGGTGACCACTTACCATCAGGTTGGCCATATGCTCGTCCGCCAACCTATACCATAAAAAAAAAATATTTCCAAATTGCGTAGCGGATAAACCACATGTATCTTAAGCGAAACAAATTGGGTTTAAATTTGAAATTTCACGTATTCGTGTAATCGGCGTTTGAAAAGCATAGTGCGTTGTAAAACCACCAAATTATTTTCGAGCAGTGTTATTGTCCAGTGAAACACTCAAAGGCTGTTAATGTACTGTTATTTAACTATAATTACCTAAAAATTCCATTGCATTCGATGCTGCCATGATCTGTCTCATTCAAGCTTTCAAAAGTAAACTAGAAATAAATACCTTTTGTACATATAATATATAAAAATATTTTTTATTGCATAGGTAGCTTAACCTATTGGCTTTGCCGCTGTAAAAAAAAAACTTTTCTTTATATCGTCAATCGAAACCGCCGTAGGACATGTTATGTACAATATGCCTGTAGTTACATTGGCTCACTCATCATTTAAATCGAAACACACATTGATGGTATAAATGACGAGTGGGTGTTATCTCCTCGGGCGTTCACAAAGCCCTACCACTGAGTGATATTTATTAGTTTGACCTTACACACTGTGACGTAAATCAATGAAACTTAAAACATTAAAGATAGAATTATAATCCTAGTAATGCGGAAACCTTATAATAAATTTTTACGACCGCCATTTCGATTGACTTAATTTTTGGCGCGCCCGATTCGGTACAATGTACCTATTGTGTGGCTAATTTTAGACGTCATTGTTTTTTAATAATAATCGCGTTATGTTCGTTGCTAAGGCTAACTGAATCTCGTAATTTCCTCTGAGTGTTCTTTTTAATTTTTCTGAGTGTCTTTTTATGAATTAAGCACAAATAAAAGATTATTATTTTAAAACCTTTTCTGTTTTGCAAAAAAACAATAGTAACATAGGTACTTTTCTTTCTTTAACATTCCAATTATTTAGTTAAATATACCTACTTAATTATAAAAGATTATTTTTAAGATCACCTAAATTCAACAATCATATCGTGCAAAATATCAGTTTAATAAACTTAAGATGTGAAAGCGTAAAAAAGAAATAAACTCAAATATATTAGAAATTTATACACTAGGATAATCAAACAATAAAATATATTCAAAATGTTTCATAGTACGCAATGTATTTGTATTCCGACGAGCTAGTAAGCCGGTGTAATTACACACATTACGAATGTCTCTAGCATTGATAATGCATAGACAAAGGTTATAAATAATTTATTGATTTATACGCTTTATATAAAAAAGGAGAAAGTGTTGCCAGTTTCAATAAAACCTTCCCTTTTATTACGTGAGAATGTTAAAGGGTTGCTGTTTAACATAGTAATGTGTGTTTCGTGTATAAAACAAAAATACTTATTGAATATTGTAGCTAAACATTTACTTTCTTTGAGAAAAGGTTTAAGTGTTTTTCGGTATCTCAGTACGCTTGTGTCGTAGAAAATAAGGTGGTGGAGTAACAACCTCATCTTATTTAAGTATACCATTGGAAAAATACATGCATTTATTTATCCCTAAATTTTGGGTATTCTCATCTATCACCTGCATTTAATATCGAGTATGTACTCGAAAGGAATAGTTTTCACACTTGTGGAAACAAGACTATTAGTATAAAAAGATCGAGGCAAAATCTTTTTATGTTGATTTGAATGCGTACACCGATGATATATAGATATTGATTCACTCATTCATTCGGTCAATAATTAATTTCAAATATCTTATTAAATTGTGTTGCATTGTATATGGAAGTTCCCTAGAATATTTTTTCAGATTTAATCGACAAATATGATTTGTTTACACAAACATTTTCATAAATTAGGCAATTAAATATTCCTCGTGGAGCATATATTGCTTAAGAAGATAAAAAGAAGCTTTTTCTATTTAAAATATTTATACAAAATAAATATGATCTAATTATTAATTGTAAATTTTATTAGAACCGACTTCAAATGTTTCTCTGATAGTTTTCTTTTTATTTGATGTTTTTTTTAGATTTCTTATTCAAATTTTCCCTTTTGAGTGCAAATATGTGCATTATTATTTTTATTCGCAATATATTTGTTGATAATATTTCCATTTTTTTTAACTTAGTCATTTTTGTTTTCGAGGCACATTCCTACTCGTATTTATATTGCATATGAATACAATCAATTGATAGAAAAAATCCTTCTACGGTTCATGCGTAGTAGGATTTATTCAACATGTAAGCACACTGCAATAAAAATCTATAACTATAATAAAATACACCTGTACAGACAACATGTACATATAACAAGTCACTTTAAAAAGCATGTGCATTATTTTAAAAAATAAGGTCACTTTTAAGCAAAACATGTGCATTTACTATTAAATAAATTCAATCGCGTTTTCAAACAAGATAAAGTTCACTGAATATAGCGAGTTACTTTTACCGTAGTTAACGTGAATCCCACGTTTTTCCAATAACTTTGCGACCCGCCCGAGATTTATGAGGTGCTAAAGAGATAAGACAACACGATCAAGCTTTTATTAAGTATTTACTTAATATATACGATACGCATATATATGTACAAAAACACAAGCCATTAGTTTGCAAATGGAATCTAAAATTGAATTGATAACAATTGGACGCAACAATCTCCTTGCATTTACGTTAACCTATTTGATATACTGATAGACAACCACAAATGAGGCTTTAACGGTGTATTAATTTAGAACTAACGTTCGATATTTGTTTACTTGTATTCCGATTTATTTACTTCAAATATTTGCATCAAATAGAGTCGTGTTTTGATCATTTTAATTGCAATAATTCTTTTGTATCATTTTAAAATCGTAGTTGAGTTGTGTACATTGAAGTAACACATATGTTATATATAAAAATGAATGTTGATAATATTATTAATGATCCTTTTTAGAGTTAATCACTATTTGATCGATCAATTTGACATGCTCATATAAATATATTTTTACGGAGAAGAGATCTTTATCTCTTCTCGAGTGGGGTTCTTCCTGGCTGGTTTTATGTAGCCATTCCTGGTATGGGCTACTTTACCGAGGATTTCCTACTTAAGCGGGCTTTTCTCACTGGTGCTACGTCAATCCTTTCAGACCTAAAGACGCCAGAAAGGTCGAATACCTGACCACATGACCCAGTGGTTGTCTGATTAATGAAAAATACTTTCATATTATTAAACCAGATAGCACTGTAGCATATCAACTGCATTAGTACAAAATGATTTAAGGTAATAATGTTAGTTCTAAATATATTGTGCTATTAGAGCTGAGTAAAGCTTAATAAGTAGATTAGTCTGAGAAGAGCTGGAGGGGTTTTGCTTTATTCTATGCTAGCCCGCTCCGGCTTCGTGCGGATGCAATTTATTCATAAAGTAAATTTAACTGTATAAATATTCTCTATACCCATAGAAATCGGAAATAATATATCTATCTGACAGATTTGTCTTAATTAATATGAATAACTCCTCATAAAAATTAGTATATTGTATAATAAAGAACGAGTTTACGTATCTTGTTTACAATAGTACTAAAGTTTAAAGAAAATTGTAGTAATGGTATCCAAAATATAATAATTGATATATTACAATGCAAACACCTATAACGCCTTAATATGATAGTTTTCTTGTTATGTGACTTTAAGAATATTTCCTTAAGTTTAGATATAATTATCTTATTGAGATGAAACTATTATTATTAAAGAGTTGTTTTGTATAACAGATGATAAATAATGACTTACATTTACTCGGTTTTGAACCCAGAACCTCATGATCTGGAGCCTAATATAAGCTGACTCTAGACCAACTTAGTAGGCAAAATGAATGATGATATAGACGTCCTGGCTGGTTGTGCAGTCAGTGAAGTTATAAAATTTGAATCCATTACATATATTCAGGGCTTAAATACTGATAAGCTGGAACTAAAGATCGCTTCAGCGATAAATCTTTTTCTTCATCTAATCAAACAATTACAAACGCAGCGCTATACCGCTTATATAGAATAATTTTCTCGCGGCCAAAACGCTGTAAGCGTCGGAACTTTCACGGTTCCGTTCAATCGAACAGAGTGATTCCGATCGCCATATGTATTGCGTAGTACATATGTATCGAGGAATGAATCCTTTTTTCTTTTTAACTGAAAATCGAAATCGAACGTTGTATGAAGTGCAAGAAGTTATTTTATTTAGTTCTGTAACGTTTCAACTGAGTAATCTATATTTATATTATAAACGTAAAAGTAACTGTGTCTGTCTATCTGCCTGTCTGTCTGTCGCTCTTTCACGACAAAACCGCTAAACTGTATTTGATGAAATTTGGTGCGAAGCCAACTTAAACACCAACAAAGGACATTGGCTACTTTTCTTGCTTGACATATGAAAAACAACACCCTAAATCGCGACCGAAGTCGCGGTCTAACTACTAGTCATTAATATATCGAATTGAAATTTATGAAGATTACTATGCAAATAAATAATGCTTCTTATTATATTAAGTTTTGTTTTTATCGCAATGTCAAATTATTAAGTTATATTATAGAAAAGAAACGAGTCTTTGACAAAGGTTGTTGTTTCAAACAGAGATACCACTTGCGATAACACTTGAGTTTGCATGAGTTTCATTTACGTTTATAACTCATTTCATACTCAGCGATGAGTGACAATATCAATCAATACGTTTATTCAACCAAATATGGATACCTCAACGCGCATTGGACTAGTGAATCTGACACCGGAAACAATTGAAGTGTAGGGCCAACTACTCTGCGTTTCTGAAACACGGAGTCCAACTTATAAAATCCACTAATCGAATACTAGTTGTTGCCAGCAGCTTCGTTTGCGCTTTAGTAGGTTGTTTGTCATGTGCTGTGTCTAAAAGTAGTCTATGTCCTATCTTGAAGTTCAAATTTACTTTATACCAAATTTCATCAAATTCGATTCAGTAGTGTGACAGTTAGACAATTTTTCATATTTAAAATATAAGTATAGATTCTATCTCCATACAGCAATAAATCGATTAATTGTGTTTCGATTTGCAGGTTGAGTGAGCCAATGTAGTAAGGGACATTAAGTACATCATAATTCATTGGTGGTGTGCGAAATGATTTATATTTCCACGACGACTTGTCCTCATGAAGCATATTTGTATGATACGTTGTATATTATGTCAAAATACTTTCAGAATTTTAAACACTCAAAACTCAAATTTGTACTTAGAAACAATTCACCTACTTACAAATCTTTGTACGACCAAATATCCTAAGCAATGTTTTATTAATACGGCTTTGGTTTCCAATAACATTAAATCACTAAATGCTCGTTGTCATTCATTCATTGCTCACCATTCACCTGATGGATTGTTATTTTACGTCAATCGTTCCTTAAAAGTACGGTCTGTTACGTGAATCGAGTGCATATTCGTTAATTTAAAATCTCCCACTAGCTGTGTCACGTATTGGGCGAGATATATAATCTTGAAGACTCCAAAATACTTATTAGATTTATAGTTTAATATTAATGCAACTTATGTGTTTTTTTTTAATATTATATACACTTCATTTAAGTAAGCTCAGATATCTTGTTTCATAATATTACAAAGGTAAATTTAATATAATCTACTGCTGGATCGGAACGAAGAAATTTATGTACTGATGATATAATACATATGTACATTGTACATACATTTATATCCTGTGTATGAAAATCAATGAATACTTTCTATATAATTATGTACAGTATTATCTTATTCAATTTAATAGTTTCGTGGCACAAGCTTTAAATTAATTTATATCTTATGAAAATTATATTAATCCAAAACCCTTAATATATATATATATACAAATACCTTTTGATTAAATTCTATTCTACCCTTTTTTACACCAAATGGAATACCGCGCGGTGAAGATATGATTGCTTGCAGATACTTTTACTGACATACAGAGATACATTTTAATCTGTACGCTTAATACTTAATATGAATAAATTACCTTCATACTTAATATGAATAAATTATTATAATTATAAATTGGTTTTTTATTAATATTAATACTTAATATTAATAAAAAACCAATTTCAAATACGTTTGAATGATACGAAAAACTAAAACTAAATGTAAACAAGTTTCTCGTGGAAATTGTTGCATACTATTGCTTTCAGTGCTTCAATGGATTTACGATACCACAATAGGCTCATAAAGTATAGAACGTAAAATTCAACTCTAAAACTGATTATACTGGTGCAATTTTAACCCTATCGCTTTAACATAGAGTGCATTATCGTAGATCAAAGAGCTTTATTTATGATATTTTTTGATAGCAGCCTTAAGATGATTCTGATGCTTGCTTGTCTTGTCTCCTCAAGTATTTCTAAGATATATACCGTAAGGTAATAATATTTAAATATATTTTTAATTATGTATGTAATTAAAACCGTACGATTTACCGCTAAGGTATACATATATTTTCTTTATACATATGGGTAGGCCATATTATGCTGACGTCATAGACATTGATTTAACCAAAGAGTTTTCAGTTGTTATTATTGACTTCTAGATAATAATTAGCCTTCAAGAAAAAACTATTGACTGTACTTTTTTTTATTGACTGAACTAGTCGTAAGTGGTACGCGTTTGGATTTCACTTCCATCCTGGAATTGGAGTCATATGCCTATCTGGAAAGTATAAAAAAATATAATAGATATTTGTTAAAGCCCGGCAAAGCGCTTACAAGCCCCCCGGTGTGGATGCCTATGGGTCTGGTAGTCAGATCAGATCAGATAGACATCCTGCTCGTTTAGCATTTAAACAATAAAAGAAACAGATAAATGAAAACAAGCTGTTGATGGAAAATGTTAACATTATAGGTACTTTAAAATATCATATAATTTCTCAGTTTGTAAATGTCTCAGTATTAGGTCTATTCTTTTGCCTGCGACATATGGAGTTTTTCCTCTCAAAATTTTCTTTTAATTTGTCGATACGCACGAATTGTTTTACAAAACACATACATGCATGAATTTATTCATATAACTGAAATCTATATAAGTTACTGTAACATAAAAAAAAACTCTATATATAAATCATAATGAATGTTTATATGTTAGATCAATTGTGATGGAAATTTGTGAGTTGTTTGTACACCCGAGATTTCTAATCCAAAAAAACAAGACCTTTTTCTTTGTATTTTCCTTTAACGTATACAACATTCTAATAAGTTTTACCCTTATCCTAATTCCTACCCATATGTAACCAATGGATAGGTATTCGAACTAGGTAATTTAACATATACGCATGCCCACCTGTTCTCTTCGAGTCTTAATTATATTTAAATTGTAAAAGCTAGCTTTTATGATCATATTTCATAGAATAATTTTGCTAAGTATAATTTTAAGGTTTCGGAGTCTGACCATAAGTGATAACAAGGGCTTAACGTGCTCGGAAATAATGGGACAAACCACAACGCCCCAGACCTCTCAGCCAATTATGACTTGTATAATCGAAGCCACATCATGCGAATATAAAAGGATATTTGGAGATGGTGACGAATGATTTGCATACTATATATCACTGCAAACTGGCCATATCCAATATTAATTAGCAATAAATATTTGTATACATTTATGTCAAATTAGGTTTTTTAGTTATCTTATGTTCACGTGTGTGATTTAATTGAGTAAATACTCACGGAAATATAGATTACCATTAAGAATCTAGATTTGAAAGAGATACTTATAAATGAATCTTTTTTGCCTTTTACAATAATATTTTTATAGGTAAATGTAACATCATATTTGGGGGGTTGTGGAGCCGTTAATAGGCTCATTATGCATATATATATATATAACGCATGCATATATATAAGCACTTGGAAATCAACTTAGTGTTCATGTTCCTAACACCAAATTTGATCTGTTTGTAAAATTTGTTACAAAATTCAACTAAATATTTACATATCTAATATTCATAATTTGTTCTTGATGACGAACTCGATGACGCGTAGTATACACAAATAGTAAAAGTTCTCTTTAGAAAAGATTCTATTTCGTCCTCTGAATGATACGATCCTGAAGATTAGTAGCTTTATTTATTGCCTCTGTAGTTTTATCATTATTCGCTCGTCCTCAATCCAATTATTTTGAATCAGCACTGTGTATACTAAACCGCAAAAATAGGCTCGAACAATGCCAAATTGAATGATTCCCTTCTGGAATTCTTTTACATATTGGTAGATAGATAGTTGGAGCTAAATGCTGTAAGTTATTGTGAAGCTACTTACCAAATAAACTATTAAGCTCATTACAAAATAACGTAAAAACTAAAAAACATTCCCAAGATAAATGACAACATATCCTGTAGATATTTTTTTGTTTAAGAAAAAACAATACTCATGTATAAGAATTTATTTAAGCGCTCTTGAAGCGCTATATGATTATTTATTTACTTTCATCGACAGCTGACTTATCTGATTTCACAAAATCGAATTTCAGCTACGATACCTCCTAAGATTTATTATTCAATTCGAACCCGTACTATCAATTACGAGTAATGGTCATACAATCTGACCCCGGATGGTCATTAATCTGACACGGACTATTTCTGACTGCAATTAAAGCGCTCAGAAATTTTGATTTTCTATAAATACCAGTTCATATTTTATATTAGTATAAAATATGAATATCTGGTTGGAAAAACAAATTATTTAATTTGTTTTTCCAACCAGATATGAAGTTAATTTCGATATAAACTTCAAAGGAAGCACGCATTTCGCCATATTGAACAGTAATTGTTTTAAAAGGAAAATTGACAATTAATAATTGTATTTCACGTGTTAACATTTTCATGCCTGAATTTATTTAATTGAGTCAATTATTTGGCAAAACGTTATTCAGAAAATAAATAATGTTCATATATATTAAATTATATTATTATTTCTTCGTTGTTACTTTTATAGATAAACATTAAATAACTAATATAGAAGAGAATATGACTTGGAGTAGAGTAGTGGGAGAGAAGATTATAATTAGATGATTATAATCACTTTTGACATTTTAAGTTTTAATGTTTCAAATGTTCAAAATTATTTAATTCAAAATTTCAAAGTGTATTTTTCATAATTATTAAAAATGTATTTTTATGATAAAGTTTATAACAACACTAATTACTGTTTAGGTGATAACACATATTTGCGTCAATATTTTAAATAATTTTTAACCAAAAAATAAATATTTACCCTAAAAGCCGGCAAAAGTTTATTAGACATTTTTTAATATGAGATTAAAATTCTAAAAAAGTAAGATAGTTTTAGTATAAGAATGTTTTTGTACACTAAGCGGTCAAACAATTTCAAACATTTGATCCTTTCAAGAAAATGAAATACTAAAACTCAACACAAAAACCGTCTTCTAATGTAAAAATCGCAAGTTATTTTAAACACTTGTGTAACAAAAATACATACTGATATAAAAAGTGAAGTTTTCTGTATTTGTTTTCTAGCGATTAACGTTAAATCGAATAATTATGTTTAAAAAAAACAACTTAAAAAATAAAGAGGTTCGGTATTGCGATTCAACGGAGAAATGCTGCTAGCATTCTTGCCACCATTGCACGCGGTCAAGATTTATGCAGTGACTAGTTTTAGTTCATATTTGTATATTTAAGCATTTAATGTTATTAATTATTATGTTAATAAATAATATTACAATTAAATAAATTGAAATCATGTAACATTAAGAATGAAATCATTTAAATAGCATTGAATATTTATCATTATATAATAAAATAAACAAAAGTTCTTTATTTTATTATAGTATGGGTCCATTCTAGTATATAATATCTGGTGTTCGAATTTCATAAATCATAAAACCTTAACCACATTAATTACATTTTCATTTAAAACGTTGTACACATATACAAATTTCTATTTACATTTTGTATTTTAAACCAGTAGTTGCAGAGGCGTGTAAACTGCATTTGCAGAATACGGGTGAATAGATCGGTCGGCGAATGTTTAAATATCCCATTGATTTAAAAAAGAGTCGAGATGGCCCAGTGGTTAGAAGACGTACATCTTAACCGATGATTCCGGGTTCAAACCCAGGCGAGCACCGCTGATTCATGTGCTTAATTTGTCTTTATTATTCGTCTATTATTCGTCTGTTGTTAAAAAAGTGCACTAAAATCTTGAACTAGAAGACGAGTTGTACTTTTTAAAGTCTTCGTTCATAAAATTATGGTTCACATAAACATAAATTAAGTAAAATATGCTCATCTTACAGTTATATTTTTCAATTTTCCTGTTCATTGCCCTGTTATTATGTTAATACAGATATTATATCATGAAAAAAACACGAAGTCTGTCATTTAATTAAATTGGATAGCCATAAAGGTTCCTTGCATATTGGTCCGACGATGTTAATATGTATGTTTTAATTAACTCTTTATAATACATTTTATTATTTCAAAACATTTTATATACATTAATACTTTTTGAGTTCAAGTTTACCATGGGTATTGAGCTGAGATGGCCCAGTGGTTAGAATGCGTGCATCTTAACCGATGATTGCGGGTTCAAACCCAGGCAAGCACCACTATATACATATATGTGTATAATTTGTGTTTATAATTCATCTCGTCCTGGCCGGTGAAGGAAAACATCGTGAGGAAACCTGTGTCTAATTTCATCGAAATTCTGCCACATGTGCATTCCACCAACCCGCATTGGAACAGCGTGGTGGAATATGTTCCAAACCCTCTCCTTAATGGAAGAGGAGGCCTTATATCTCAGCAGTGGGAAATGCACAGGCTGTTACTTTACTTAACTACTATGGGGATTGACGTATGAGAACAATTAACTGTATTATTCGCTTGATTACTCTTCAAAGAGTTGTGTGAAATATAAGCTACTAAAACACTTAATAGTTAACTTCTTTTATAAGATACTAGTTGTTGCCGGCAGCTTCGCTAGCGTTTCAGGCGTTGGTTGTTTTGTGGTTGGTTAGGTTAGCCTATGTCCTTTGGTTGTTAAGATTGCTTCATAGCTTCGTTAAATTCGATTAATTGGTTTGGCAGTTAAAGAGCGACAGAGACACAGAGTAACAACTAGCGCGCACTGGTAACTTTTGTCACGGTGACTGTTTCGTCACTCTTGTCGAGTCCATGAATCACATCCACATTTATAATATAAGTATAGAAGTATGAATAAATAATTCCAGTTTCGATGTTTTTTATATTCAGATAGCAAGAAATATAATTGCCATGAATATATATAATTTATTGATACTATAAATTGTAATTTTGACTATATGCATAGTATAAAAGTAAGCCGGTGCCGATTTTTAGGATTTCGCAATCGTGTATAAATATTTCCGCTATCCGTTCGATTGTGTTTGTCCATTCTTCGGCGAGTACGCTCGTTCTGTATTTTTCATTTTTGCGTTTGACGCTAACTCGATTAACGTGACGGTGAAGTCATTTGAATAGTTTTGTGGAGCTCGCAATAGGCTATTTGACAATACGAAAAATGAATTGTGAATTATTTTAATCAGTGTATATTATGAGTTTAAAAATGGTTATTTACTAATGGAAGTTGAAAATATTACTTAATTTATTCAAACATCCATTAATAAAAATGCAAATTTTCAAACGTTTGACACAAAATTGGCCGGGTTTATGATGAAGTCACTTTCTTGTAAACTTTGCTTTTCTACTATATGTACCACAGATTAAAATACACGAAAGTGACGTCACCGACACCATTGCAGCGCCATATTGTCGTAACGTTTTAGCGCGCTATTTAAATATGGAATCTTTAATATGATATTTTTCGGCAAATATGCACTAGAAATAAAAAACAAAACTTTTACTGGGTTCCTTCACTTCTACTAAATAATATAAAATTGACTTTAAAAACCAGTCAAATAGCCTATTGCCACAGTCATGATAAACCATTGATTTTTTATGTATTATATGAACATGTACCATAGATTTGTATATACCAAAACCGCGGCTTTGCTCGCGTTTTAGAGTGTCGGTTGTCATGTGTTAGACAAAAAAGTGACCTATGTCCTTCCTTGGTTCAAATTTGCTTTCATCAAAATCGTTTCAGTAGTAGGTTTGCTAGTGAAAGAGCGAGTCAGACAGAGTGACTTTCACGTTTATAATATTAACATATGTACATTGAATAAGTATTGATGATTATTTATTTCATATATATGAAAAATTACATTGTATATTTCAAATAAAAATAAGAGAGGAAATTCCCGCTGAGTTTCTTCCGGTTCTTTTTAGGTCTGAGGTGTTTCTTTCCGGACCCATGGTAATTTTTTTCTTTGACAATCAATAGGTAGATGTTATTATTGTTTTGAATATTTTTGATATTGAGGTTAAGGATTCTATTTCAAATTTATTTGTTAGAAATAGAATAGGAATAGACGAATTTTTACTTATGAATTACAGCAAAGAATTCACGCTAGTTGCATCAAAATCTGCATATAAAGCGGGTAACATTGCAACGAACAGCTAGCATGCAATATTATGCAGTAAAAAAAAATTGCTGCATCTTCTCATATGAACTTAATGCAATATACAGGTTTTGTATTTTTAAGGTTAGGCTTTAAAATATGTCTTCACTGCTATTACTATAGATTAAAAACTAAAGAAATTGATTGAGAATTAATCTTAAGCTAATTTCCATTTAGTTTTATGACTTTAATTCTAACTACTCTAGAACTTGAGTTTAAGATATCTAGGGATTAAACTGTGACTGAAGATTAATTTGCCAATCGGATGCATTACTTTTCCAATATGATAAAACGTTCTTTAAACTTTTCCAATAATATGACTTTGTAGAAATACTTCTACGAAGTAGTAACTCCCGTTTCAATTTCGTCGATTTAAGCCATTGTTAAGTTTTCACTCAACGGGCATATTCTGGACAGCTTTTAAAGAATTAGGTAAATTCTTTTGAAAAATATATCATATCTAAGAGTTTATTCGTTGTTTTTTACAGCTGTCACGATGTACGGGCTGTTATTAGAAAATATGGCGGAGTACATCCGCCAGACCTATGGTGAAGAGAGATGGGAGGATATAAGACGCCAAGCAGGAGTGGAACAGCCATCATTTTCAGTTCATCAAGTATATCCAGAGAATTTGATAACAAGACTTGCAAAGAAGGCACAAGAGGTAAGTACATAAATTAATAATAATAAAAAAATATTGCATTAAGCAGACGTGTTACTTTGTTAAATACTTTTACTTAAATATTTTTTTATGGCTTTTATTTGTTCTAAAAAGGCACAGATTATTTCGCAAATCGTTGAATTATAAAGTAAAAAAATGTTGCCATTCTTGACAGCAAATATTTTTATTCTGTAAAATGTGAAAAATAAAATACGTTTTGGAATTGTGTACAACCAATGATATTCTAATAAACAGATATGTTATATCCATACTAAACAACAGAAAAATGTGTGCCGCGCCGGTAGCGGTATTTTAGTTTATTTTTACATTTCGTTAAAAGTAAAAAGGATAGCTTGATAAAAACAATAGGTAAAAGGGATAACTAGATGTTTTAATTACGCAAAACGTATTACCACGTAATTATGATGTATTATAACGTATTAGTACATAAAACAACTAAAGGCAAACGTCCCAATTAGGACGTTTTCTAGTCTTCACTTTTTGCGCGTTAATAACATATTTGTTTACTACAACATCATTGTGTACAACAAAAACATTTCTTTTAATATGTCTTTTTTTAATAAATATCAATAGCTATGGTTACAAAACATAAAGAACACGAACTTTATTTTTACAAAAGGCAGCTTTACAGTACAGATGTTATTCTATTATATTCAAATATGTATCAATTATATAGAGCTATTGAAATATTGAATAGGTAACATTAAAATAAATCAGACTACTCACTCACATTCAATGAAATTAGGTGTCTATTAATAAATTCATGGTTGGCGGTGTGGACGTTTTTATAATATTTATCTTCCACTGATTCGATACTTTGATGTGACGGTTTCCTAACGATATTCTTAATTTAAATTTAAGTAGGTGCCGCACATAACTTTTCACGCGAGTATTTATATACGACAGTATATTTTTGCGATGTATTACTACCGTATATGTACAGGTTCACCTGGACTGATATTTTACAACTAAGTATCAAATACAGTGAAACTAATTAGATTTTCACTGTATTTGAGTTTTAGGTTAAGTGAGTCAGTGTAGTACAAGAGATTTAACATATAGTCACAGCGTAATTCGTTGACGGCAAATTGACATATGAGAAGATTTTAGATTTCTAGCACTACTATACTGGTATATGTACCTATGTATTTGTATATGGAGTTCCAGTTAAAATTCTCAAGACATAAGGTAAAACCTAACTTGCGCTACTAACTAACTAGGTGGCCCATTGCTCAAATTACAGTTTAATTAAAAATTTATCATGCTATCAATTGTATTATTAAACATTTTTATATACTTATGACTCGATATTAATCGATTCTGTTCGTTATAACCTCATTGACAATGTCTTTCAATATTATTTTCTTACATTTTATCCCATATGTTCTTTAAAACCTTTTATGTGACTTGATAGTACGTAGCTAGTAGGTAAATGTGAAACAGCGAGTTTAAGCGATGCATATAAGAACTTTATACTGATTAGAAAATACTTAGAAAATAAAACTCCATTGAAAGTATTATCTGTTGAAACAAGTTTCATTTAAAAATAAATAGCTATTCTGAGTAAAAAGTACGCAATAGTATCTAATAACTATAATTTATATTATATCGATATAAGAATTACGTGCAAGTCTACGACCCCGATCGAAACCTATACACAATTATAGAGCGTTAAAAAATAAGTACATTTTAGTCGAGACCATAATATAAGTACTCGCAAAATTCGTACAATCTTACAAATTTTTTTTTGTTGCTTTTATTTGTGCCAAAAAGGCACAGATTATTTCGCCAATGTCACGTGCGAATATTGATTTTAATCATACATGTTTGACATCTACGGGTGCATTCAAAATATGTTTCCAAATAATAATTTCATGCAAAAATACGGTAGACTTGATATAAAATTATCCATATTAAATAATAGATCAACGTTAATGAAAAAATATGTGTTATATGAAAAGACTAATCAATATCTATTTTATTAGTTCTTTTCTTAATTTATCCGGGTGAACCTGGGTTTTTATCTAGTATGTGTATAAAACAACTTAACTAAAACAAAGCATACATACATATAAAAAGGCGACCACAAATATATAACGTGCAATATGAGATACATATTATATCTGTAGTACCAAATTTCCAAATACTGAATTAATTTAAGCGTATCGTTTTAGGCATATGAAATCATAATCTAAATAATGTTTGCTTTATTAACATAATTATTACGCTCCCACCCCACATCTAAAATAGTTTACATTAATTTGCCGTCCATATTGAATTACTACATAGTATAAAACATCATTTGTATTTGTCTGTTTATTTGAACGCGATAAATTCTAAAAAATCTACGGAACGTGTTTTCAAAAAGGTTTTACTATTAGACAGAGTCATTCACAGTAGAAGTATATAATTTATATTTGGCTAAAATTACTGAATAATTTGTATGATTTTAGACGATATCTGTAAAATCATGTAGACTGCGAACTCTAAAATGTACTTGGACAAAAACGTTTTATGTAGACCCTTAATCTTCCCGTGCAAAGCCAGGACGGATAACTAGTTATATTTGTTATATGCTCCTATAATATAACACATTTGATATTTTGCTTGTTATATACACATAATAGAGTAGCTTATTCAACCCTGCTTGTCAATCACGATGTGTGCATATTGTGATCCATTACGATCAAATTAATGTTGGAACACTGTGAGCTGGATGCTAGGTGATTTCTGAAATAAGACACTGCTGTCAAGGTTGTTATGGATACGTAATTTTGGCTTTGGATTTGGATTCCGATTTCAGATACGTTTATGGGTTATTTTGGATAGTTTCTGTTTACCTAGTATTTAATAGGCATCAATTTTTGGAAATAGTATATATTTCGAGATGGCCCAGTGGTTAGAACGCGTGCATCTTAACCGATGATTGCGGGTTCAAACACAGGCAAGCACCGCTGTTTCATGTGCTTAATTTGTCTTTATAATTCATCTCGTGCTCGGCGGTGAAGGAAAACATCGTGAGGAAACCTGCATGTGACAAATTTCATAGAAATTCTGCCACATGTGCATTCCACTAACCCGCATTGGAACAGCGTGTTGGAATATGTTCCAAACCTTCTCCTCAAAGGGAGAGAAAGCCTTTAGCCCAGGAGTGGGAATTCACAGGCTGTTGTTGTTGTCATTGTATATATTACGAGTTTAAAAATGGTTATTTAGTATAGAAAGTTGAAAATAATAAAAACCAGTCAAACAGCCTATTTTATAGTATTATTTCGTACTTATTTGAAGGATGAGTAAGCTAAAGCACAAGAGACATAACATCTCTGCTGTTGTATCTTGGATGACCAAGATTCCTTACATGAGAGGAATGGTTAATATTTCTTACGGCTAATATATATGGGCGATAGTGAACCGCTTACCATCAAGTAGCCTATTTGCGCGTTCGCTTACAAACATTATGAAAAAAGTTATGTTAATAAACAGACAAAATTTCAAAGAAAATCAGCTTTTAAATTACTTTTGAACTTGAGTCAATGTCCAATAAAGAAATGTATCTTAGACTTTGAAAAATAAAATAGTAGTGCGATTCTGCCAGAATTCACCTCGTATCTCACTCCTAAAATGTTGTCAGCCGGCTTACGTTGGCTTACAATTCACGTTCATGTTCCGCGGTGAAATTCGAAATTAGGAAGAACAAAACATTTCAGAGCCCTCCTTCACAGGGGGTACTTTTGGGCAAGTGCCCAGGGCCCCGCAATCGATATCACCTTCTCAGATCAAATAAAAACATCTAAATAAAGATTTTAATTGTTCCAATACATCCAGAATTTACAAAGATGCTAATAAATCAATGCTAGGTATTTTAACAAAGCATTATTTACGCGCAAATTGAAGAACAATGAAAGTTTCTCTGTCTATTCTAAGACAATATCCTAATACGCCAAGGACCTCTAATAGTCAAAAGACGGCCCTGAATACCTTTACAGAATTATGTAATTAATAAATTGTCAAATTTAATATTATTTTTACATGTATCGACCTGCATTTTATTGTCAAGCATTATCACACACATAATATACATATAATAACTATAACTAAATGTATATACAACTTAGTCTTATGCCTGAATATATTGCGTTCGCTTCAGCAATACAAAAAAAACACATATGTAATATATCTTAATTCATGAGTATATTCGAAATAGGTAGTGTGCAAGCAGAAATGCAAATAAAAATGCATAATTGGTACTGTAAATCAGCACATCATACTTAATCGCTAAGTAAGGTTGTCACCATTGACTATTCAACCACGATACCAAAACCACATTACAATGTTAAATCGCAAAAAAATACCCTGGTCGAAAAAATAACCAGCTCTCCTATTTTCATGTCACTATGGAGTTTATATAGGTTTATATTTTTTTTTAAAGATTTTAGAACGAATACACCAAAGTCCAAGTATTTCGACTACAAACGGCCAGAATTGTTTTTTGAATATCGAAAAGGATATTTGTGACGTTTGGTCGTGTCCTTTTCTGAAACGACTTCGGCCTTTAACATATCGCTAATCAGAGCCGGGCCTATGTGTAGCGTCCTATACTGTAACCTAATTAAATAGAATAACAATATATTATCCAAACGTATTATGTACTGTTATTCAACAAATGATCTATTTATACTACCTTCATTACTATATCTAAAAAAAAATAAAGAAAATTAACAATAATATTTTAGTTTTTATTCAACTATAATCTGTAAATCTTTAAATAACTATTACTAAATGTGATTTAAATATAGAAATGTTTAATGTATGTTGTTTACAAAAAATGATGTATTTATGTTATATACTAATAAACATTATACATATTTAGTGAAAACGTAACTACTTAATATAGTTCTACGTCGTTATAATTTCCTAGATGCTTCAATTTTAACAAATATTTCCAAGTATTACTGAAAAATCTCATAAAAATCTCTCTCTCTCTTTAATATATTAAAGATAAAAATAAACTATGCATATGATATAGTATCATAATTTTGTAAGACAACATATCGGCCCATTAGCTCAGTTGGTTAGAGCGTCGTGCTAATAACGCGAAGGTCGCGGGTTCGATCCCCTCATGGGCCACTTTCTTTTTTCTACTAACTATCACAATTTATACTCATATAAATTAATATTTATTTATTTTAACAAAACATCAACATAATGTAAATACTTAAAAGATAAGGAATCTTTTTCTTAATTATAATGCATATTTTAAACATCTAAAACGTTTAAAAGTTATTGTGATTTTTTGTGTTAAATTTGCAAAAATGATACAGAAATAACGAATATTTCGCTCATTACCCATTATTTTTTATCATGATTTATACACTAACATTACACTATTGCACATAATATATACATAACACTGATATTAAACGTTTTTATTTTGTTTAAAAAAACAATAAAATTTACTTTGGAGGTGCTGGGATTTGAACCCAGGACTTTCAGCATGCGAAGCAGACACTCTACCACTGAGTTACACCCCCCGTACCAAATATGTTAAAATTATCAATATGGTTTTAAGAGACTTATAACAAATTGTATTTAACTTTTTTTATACATAATAAAATATACAACGTAAAAATACAGATTAATAATATAATATTGCGAATTTAATAATAAATATAAAAATAATGCAAATTAAATTGATTTTATATTTCAGGTACTGGGCATAACCGAACGCGAGTTTATGGATCAAATGGGAGTTTATTTCGTCGGATTTGTTTCACAATACGGCTACGACAGAGTTCTATCAGTCCTGGGCCGTCACATGCGCGATTTTTTAAATGGACTTGACAATTTACACGAATATCTGAAATTCAGTTATCCTAGAATGAGAGCGCCAAGTTTTATCTGTGAAAATGAGACTCGCCAAGGTCTGACATTACATTATAGGTCGAAGCGAAGAGGTTTCGTTTATTACGCAATGGGTCAAATACGAGAGGTAAGGTCATAGAATATTTAATAATATTTGCTACTTTAACTAATTAAAAAGAAGGACTTTTTTTTCTTTTGTCCAAATATTAGCACTCTCCGACATATTATTGTCTATTATAATATGACATGATTCTTATTGCCACTTTTTAAAATATATATATTTTTTTAATATAGAATATATATAAATCCTATTTTTAAACTATATGACTTTCATAAATGTCGTTTGATATTTGACGTTAGAAAATCACATTATGGAAATACAACTAAAATAACCAACCATTAACTAATGTTTAAACCAAAGTAATCTATGTGTTACAAAGTTTCGTTGTCAGTGATAAATTGTAGCTTCTAAAATTGTAACTTAACTCAGCGACCATTATTTAATAGGATATTTAGCTATAATTGTTGATTAAAGTGTACTTCGTACAATTTTATTGGAAAAACGCCGGTAAAATAAAATATCAAGCAATTAAAAAAATATTGACAAAAACCCAAAAGAGTTTGGAGGCGCCGGGTATCGATCCCGGTACCTCTCGCATGCTAAGCGAGCGCTCTACCATCTGAGCTACGCCCCCGATGATTACAAGCGTCGAAAAATGTGTTTAGAAGCATACTATCTGCTTATATACATTTTAATTCTTTATTTTTACACTAGATGGCGCTGTTCTAACTATTATTTACTATATTAACTTACTTCGTAATAGAATTCACCACTAGATGGCAGCATTTTAAAGTTCTATACGATTAACTCATAAATCTATTGTTTTTAGGTCGCTCGTCATTTCTACCACAAGGAGATGCGAATAGAGTTACTTCGAGAGGAACTTCTGTTCGACACCGTGCATGTGACCTTTCAACTAACCTTTGATAACCGCGCTTTTACTTTGGCATCACTGGCAATGACGAGAGAAGAAAAACATCTGCCTATTAGCGCATCTGTTCTGTTCGAGATATTTCCTTTTTGTATAGTTTTTGGGTAAGAATTTAAATTATACATTCAAGCATACAACGACACCATTTGATAGCTTTTGTTAAATACTCAATATTTATGTAAGTATTTATATGTAGGTCTCTCTGTAAAAAGTTTGTTGGGATAATTTATTATTATTCTAAAATCCAATTACCAAGTAGGTATTTCATCACGTGACTTCCTTAATATCAAGTTTAATAAAAACGCCGTAACAATCTGCTAGTGAATGAGCACAACTTTTACCCCTCGTCAGAGTAAAAATTCGAGTTTTTGTGGTTATTATCCCTAGACCGTAACCACGGTATTCGCGAAATTTTACGTCATTCAAGAATTTATACCTATTTCATATTACTAACTAGCGTATTTGTTTTATAGTTATAACTTATCCAATATGACCAAGGTATGAGTAATATGAGATCTTGACATTTTTTTGAACGATTGTTTGGAAAATTAAGTTTTAACAAAAAAAATGAACACCGTTCTCATATATTTAATATGACGATAATGATGATATGACATCACATAAGATACTTCTAAAATTATAAGTGTTTAAACAAAAAAATTCTATTTATTATATATAAAACGTTCTTCTCGAATTACTCTATATATTAGAAAAACCACATCAAAATCCGTTACGTAGTTTAAATTTAAACATATATAGGGATATAGGGACAGAGACAGCGACTTTGTTTCATACTAAGTATGTAGTATATCTATATCATGATAGAGTATAAATAAGATTTAATTTAATCATCATTATCACTACATACTTAGTATAAAACAAAGTCGCTGTCTCTGCTATACGACACAATACATATCTTATTAAGACATGTCTTGATAAATTATTCAAAACTAAAAGCGCTTCTCTGGTAAAATACTTTTTTGCTAACTTATTTTTTCGTTCTAGTTCGGACATGGTAGTGAGGAGCATTGGAAATTCCCTGATGGTCATCTTACCGGACTTAGTCGGTAAAAAAATAACCAACTGGTTCGATCTGGTGCGACCGCTAATCGCTTTCAAGTTTCAAACAGTGAGTATACATGATTATGCACTCTAAAACAATCTCAATTGATTTATTGGGCCATTTATTCAATCCTAATTAACAGGGAAGTAAAACATTTTGAATGTCACATTGACGGTGTATTTTAGTGAATTTTGAATCCTACTGGATATACCATACTGATATTACCTACATGCTACCATTGAGTAGCAAAGAAATCGAATTAAATTTATTCTTAGATCAATCTAAGTAAGAATTTAATTCGGTACAAGTTTCTATGTTTCTTTAAAGAGGTTTGTTTAGAATAGTAAAAAGTAGGTATATTCTGTTCTTATACCTAATATTATTATACTTTTCAATTTACTCGTTCGATGACTCAATAACAATCAACGGTAGGTGAAAAATACATGCGATCTAAATTGTAGAACATAAAAATATTAAATCGTAAAAAAATTAAACAGAAGATTCATAAGATTTTTTTAAATCCGCCTTACACTTACGCCTGTCTCCAAGAAATGCCTGGCCACTTGCACCTTAAGATCCTGTCTATCTATTTACAATATTAAGTATATGACATTATTACTAGATCCTAAACCGAACTAACAACATCTTCGAGCTGGTGACAGTGGAAGCTGTGATGCACGAGAAGGCGCCCGACAAACGGAACGAGCTCATCCGACTCTCCGACGAATCTGATTGCGCTACTGATAAGAACTTACGTCTGAAAGGTAAGTTTAGTCTTTAAATTACACATTAAGAAAGAGAGAAAGTCTTTGCTATACCAAAAAATTACTAATGTTAATTTAAATAGGAAAGGAGTCAGCACAGTGTATCTTAGTCGTGGTTTTGATCTGGTCCCTTAGCCTCGTGAAGTTTCGTAAAATCAATAAACAATTGATTATACAAAGTATAAAAGGTAATAATGGATATTTATAAATTAAAATAAATACCTATTATCCAAACTATTAATGAAGAAAACAAATATGTCTTGAATATTATGATTAATGCGACTTTATTTAATTGTGATAAGCGTTTTACATACAAATTAGTTTGTTTTAGTTTTTACAACATATTAGTTACCTGTTCGAACATCACAATACGATGAAAAACAGACATTTCTTCTAATTAAGTAAAATGCTGTCGGGTCCAATCAAATTCATACGAATTTTAATTCATTCAGGCGAGTCCTTCTTTTATATAAAAATCTGAAAAGCATTTTTATTAAAATTCTTATTTGATACAACCAATTTCGGCCCGGAGCTATTTATATCCAAAAAGGTTATTATCATAATTTTAAATATAGTCAAAACGTCTTTTATCATTAAATTTAAACGCGTATTAATAACGAGGTTTTTCCTCATAATATTTTTCGTCAATTTATATAAATGTGAAAGAAAATATATTTTTATTCTACGTAAAAAATATATACAACAAATAAACGTCCTTTCAAATAACGGCAATGGAAGAGCCCTTTTTTATTATGATGTCCTCTTTACGGGAGAATTTGAAACGGGATATTTTTTTTAAAAGGAAAACGGAGTAGACTTTTTATTATTCAATATGTATTATTGTCATCGTTTATTGAGGATAATAAATGAATAGTATAGAATTTTTTTTTTAAATTATTTATCCGAGTGAGTCTTCCGCGAAACTTCGCGTTTATCAAAAGATTTTTAGGAATTTCGTACCTTAGGACAGTTTTTGTTTTTAATTGTAAATTGAAAATCACATCTACATTTGGCGCCAGAATGATGAATCGTTTTTAAAGGAATGCTTAATATCAAATGATAGACATTAGTTCAATCGAGTTGATAACAATTTACTTTAACTTTGTATTGCGTTTTATACAGCCATAGTACCCTCTTTAGCCGTTTAGTAGCTTTAGACGTCAATCAATCCTTTTTATTTTTTGGCACATCTACGACTGGAACTCTTCAAAATGAGACCATAGCCGATTTTTGATGTGCAGTTATCCCATAAGTACTGGGACAAAGATGGACTTACGCTATTACGGGCTTCGCTAATAGATAAGATAGGCATCAAATTTTCTATGCTGTTAACCGTTGAGAGTTATCTACTTTTGGAGTCAATCCTGGGTGTAAAATCAGATGAACGGTGTTATTACAATAAGAAAAAAGGAAGTTGTTGTAATAACATTTGGAATAAACAGCCTTCCAAAAAAATCCATTTAAATAAAATCGTGTAACATTCAATGCTAAAAAAGCGCCTTAACTACAGCCTCACCGATGATATTATTTTAAGTGTTTTCAAAATTAGTTATTTCCAAGTCATATAAAGTCAGTTGAAAGCCGAAATGAAGAAAATATCATGTAAGCCCCTTATCTTTTAACACCATTTCCTTTAAAACGCAAACCCTCCTCAAAGTGACAGCGGTTTTTACATTTTTTAGACGTTATATTAATATGTCATCTATGTATCATTTATGTGTATTTTAAAGAATATGTAAGAATATTATTTATTATAGATTATGTATATATTATTTTAAAATATTTAAAAAAAATGTCAGTGTGGGCCACGTCTACGAAGAAGACGACAAGAATGATTTCCAGCAAAGATCTGCTGATGTTTAGTATAAAATATAAAACGCCGAAATGTTTAATATAAAATGTAAAAAAAGGCACGAGCATCTGTGAGCCTGTGGATGTAGTAAATTAAATAAAAAAAAAAGAACATGTAAGATATATCAGTGACTGGTTGCTTTTAGATACTAGTCGTTAAATTTAAAATTAAAATTCGAATGGTTTTAAACTGATCATGTGTTTTCTATTGGGAAGCTTATGCATAACGCCCCTTAGACTATGGAGGTGCGCGCACATTACGACGTGACATTTGTGTCTGCGTCTGTACATATTCACGGACTTGACAAGAGTGACGAAACAGTCACCGTGACAAAAGTTACCAGTGCGCGCTAGATCTTAGACATTTCTACCATATGTACGCAAAACGATTCGTTATATATGGGCCCGGACAATGCATATTCACAAAAATATTTTCTGCGTGATTGTTTACGTTTTTTTGTTGAAATGATTAATTATTAATATTGTAGGACCGACTTTATTCAGTTATAAACAATACTCATAAGCCCTCGCCGGATAACACAATATTTTTCATTAAATTTTATCAAATATAAAACAGACATTTTCTGTTGAATGTATTCAATAAGGATGGATTTTATCAATTGGACAATGGATTATACGACGCTTTGAAAACCTGCTAATCATGTAATCCCCGAGCTTACGGTTTTATTCCTGTTGTTAGCACAGCTGATTGTTGTTTTCACCATTTGTAAACATCGGTTGATTGTGAATTTCATTGAATATATATAATATAATTTACGTCTTTTATTTTACGACCTTATGCGACTAGCGTACATCACATATGGCTTAAGATGCTTAGTATTGTTTTGCAATTCAAATGTCAAAATATTTTTGAATATGCCTTCGACTTAATCGCTAATCGTAAAAACTTTCAGTTCTAAAAGAAATACCTTGAACGTAAGACAAACGTAAACTAAAGTAACAGCCTGTATCCCACTGCTGGGCTGGTAAATAATCTCCCATTATGCTTGGAACATTTTCCATCACGGTGTTCCAATGCGGGTTGGTGGAATACACATGTGGCAGAATTTCAATGGAATTAGACACATGCATCCTCACTATGTTTTCCCTCACCGCCGTCACTAGATGAATTATAAACACAAATTAAGCACATATATATATAGTGGTGCTTGTCTGGGTTTTAACCCAAAATCATCGGTTAAGATGCACGCGTTCTAACCACTGGGCCATCTCGGCAAGAAGAACGTGTTATTTCATTAATAATTACCTATTGTGCTTTAAATAGTATGTAAATAATTTTAAATACATATCACTTATTTTGTACATCACAGTTATACTTGCTACAGTATGACGGTTGCGTCGTAAGCTTATATCAGTACACAAAAATCATTACTAAAATTACAACTGTCTGATGGGTATAACTTTTGATCAATATTAAATCGACCTCTGCTACTTTTATGTACATTTTATACAACTTTTATATTAATAGTTACAACATGACATTGTATATAGTAAGTTAATATTGAAATAGCAGCACTTAAATGCCCAAAATGCCATGCTCACGTGTAACAGGAATGTCAGGATGCCAATTTATAAACTCCAGACTGCTTTCAGAATTTCTTGACAAAATAATCCTCTTAGGTATAATTTTGGTCAGCTGTTTCTTTGCTTTTTCTGTTTAAGCTAAACAAATATTAATAAAATTACGAATAATTTTTATTTTTGAATCGTTTTCGAATTAAAAACTCATTTCAGATTCGAGAGAATTTTATCCGAGGTTCTTTTACTTTATTTAATCATGCATAAGTATTATTTGTATGACGAAATATGATTAAGATCATAAAACGTTCTGAATGCAATCGTTGGAACAACGTCAAAACATGATATTCTAATAAACAGATATGTTATACCCATACTAAACAATAGAAAAAAGTGTGCCGCGCCGGGGACCGTTTTTTTTACATTTCGTTACAAGTAAAAAGGATAGCTTGATAAAAACAATAAATAAAAGGGACAATTAGATGTTTAAATTACGCAAAACGTATTATTTCGTAATTATGATGTGTTATAACATATTACTACGTAAAACGGCTAAAGGCAAACGTCTCAATTAGGACGTTTTCTGGTCTTCACTTTTTGCGCTTTAATAACATAGCTATTCACTAGAACATCATTGACGTCAAAGATTATGATTATTCTAATATAAACTTTTCAGGAATTACTCCAAAGAAGCGTTATGCATATGACGGAAGACGTTTACCCGATGTTATAAATTTACATCTCAAAGGTATTCTACGTGATATTCCACATCTCACATTTGGTTCCTCTATAGTGAATATCTCACGGTAGAAATGCACAAGAATAGAAATTAAATATATTTTATTTTAAATCTCTTCTTGCAGCTGGATGGATTTATACTTATATCCTAAGACATCAAATTACTTCCCATGAAACTCTGTACCTCCACCCTAATTTATTTTAATAGATATTATAATATAATTTATGTGCACTGTAAATACCACCTTCGTAGATCAATGTCTACTTTGTTTATTTTTTAATTTAGAAAACTCTATTCTCTAATATATATTGTCGATGTTTTCTAATGTACATGGAATGCAATCTCATTTCAATTTGTACTCTTAAATTCGTAGTACTTATAAAATTAATTTGAAGACTTTACGATAGCATAAATTGAATTCATTTGTAAGAATTAAAAGGATTAAAACATTTTAAGTGAAAATGCTTTCACCCGTTACGTATTTCTATCAGATAGGTTCATATTAAACTCCTTTTAATTCTTAAAATGGTAACACTCACTAAAGTGGCATAAACTTTTTTTTTTTTTTAATATATGTCTGTTGTTTCAATTAAAAACTTTTTTGAATATTTACTATATACATATTATAGTGATTGCTGTATTTCCTTACAACGACGGTAATAGAATTGTTTTAGGGTGACAATCGTGTTTGTAATTCGTAATGTCCTCTACAGTAAATGAAAACATTTCAAGGAAGGAAGAACCACGTGTCTTTATTGGAAGAAAAGCAATAGAAAGTAAAATGCAATTTGTACGGTTTTAGCCGGACATGTTTGGTAGGTTTTGGTCAAATGTTTACTCGTCCGGTTTTTGTTACAAATTTTAAGTTATTATACTCTGTATCAAACAGTCACACGTAACGCTCGCAAGCTGTTTCGAATATTATAAATGTCTAGATTTAAAAAAGGCTTTTCGACAGTACATTTGCCCATTCGACAAGAAATAATTTAATTCCGAGTTCAGATTTTGTAATAAAAACCATTATATTGATATAAAATTTTATATGCATATTTCCTATTAATGTAATATAATAGCCATTCCGAATACTTTATCACTCTGCGCGGGATAAAGCACTTACAATACTTTTATCTACGCTATTTAATGCTTTTTCGAAACATAGATTTAGGGATTGTACACACTATTGATTTTTATACCCATATTTCGCATAAATATCTTGACAGCATATGGAATGTGTCCAATTAAAATCTTTGGCATGTACCAAACCAAAAACAAAAAAATAAGCGATCGAATAAGATGCGAACCTGCCCCTCATATAAAGATGAAACCTTAGTTTATCAGGGGGACTCTTGCAGACTTTTCCTTTTCATATTAATTATTTGAGTCAATTTTTCAGTCATTGCTGCTATAGAAAAATATCTATTCTTTTTTTCCTGCCTATCAAAGATTAAATTTGGAAAATTGTTATAAATTTTGTAAAAATTGTCATTTTTAATGATGGCAATGTCATTTTCGAATACTTTAATATTTTGTTTTAAAATTATTACCAAACTGAAATGTAATTAGGACTAGAATTATTTATTAAATAAAATATTTTTACTGTGTTTATCAAACTTGAGAATAATGTCTACTTCAATTTTAGTTGATTAATTTGAATAGACTGTGAAATACGTACAATTTTATTTATAAATATTACCATATGTAACCATCGCCGTATTTTAAAACACGTAGGTAATAAATAACTCTTAGTTATATAAAATTAATCTTAAGTATGGTTGTCTGGAAGAGATCGTAACTCTAAGATAAATATTAAGATACCCCTACTCTATGCATGATGAATAACTTCAATGGTTTTATATTATTTATGTTATAAAATGTATAATCGTAGTGTACGAATAGTAGATGAAATAGTTTTCTATACCTGTCCATTAATTATTGCTAGTTTCTGTTGAATAATCATATTTTATAACTTTAGGTCAGATGATCTACATGGATAATTGGCGCATGATGATGTACCTTGGCACGCCAGTGATGCCAGACCTGGCTGCGTTGGTATCGACTGGTCTCTATATTAACGATCTTTCGATGCACGATTTTAGCAGGTAATTATTTGTTTGTATTGATATGTGATAATATTCATGTAATCCTGGCTGATTTCTGATTAGTCAACTAAACAGGTCATCATACAATACATATGTGTGTGTGTATGTGTGTGTGTGTGTGTGTGTGTGCAAACACACTCTATTCGTTCACTCTTTTAGCGCTATTGCAACGTAAATTTGTCACAACCAGAAATAGTTTAGGCACCAACGGCTTTTTCTGTTTTCAAGTATACACGATTCTAAATTTAAAATTCCGGTTTGATACTGAGAGTTTTTCAATACAATTCCCAACACCATCAACAACGACCAACCTTATATCCACAACAATAACGATACAGTGTCGCAAATATATGTATGAGGCGTATTTGTCTATGTATTCATTCAAGAAACGCTTAAAATTAATTTCGACCAATAGTAACAGTTCTCTGTTAACGAAGAAATAATCACAATCGTTACCATGATGCGAAATATTTTCATAATTTTCACAACAAACATAATTTCAATATTGTTTTTCTGCACGAATAAATTATTAATTTCTTAAAGGACAAACAATTATACTTAGCACAATTCGATTACAAAGTCTGAGTGAATATCAAATTGATGATTTACGAAACACTGGACTCCGTTACTGTTGATATTTTACAGCATCCTAAAACTAAACAATATTTGACTCCGCTCTGAATTTTACGACGAGTTTCACTACTTTGTGCGAGTTTCTTTATAGCTTACTTTAGAGGCAATAAAATTGCTAACTTTGAATTAATTTTACTATTTAATCTATCAGTAAATATTTCATTTTAATAAGTAAAAGTAAAGTAAAGTAACAGCCTGTAAATTTCCCACTGCTGAGATAAGGCCTCCTCTTCCATTAAGGAGAGGGTTTGGAACGTATTCCACCACGCTGTTCCAATGCGGGTTGGTGAAATGCACATGTGGCAGAATTTCGATGAAATTAGACACATGCAGGTTTCCTCACGATGTTTTCCTTCACCGCCGAGCATGAGATGAATTATAAACACAATTAAGCACATATATATAGTGGTGCTTGCCTGGGTTTAAACCCGCAATCATCGGTTAAGATGCACGCGTTCTAACCACTGGGCCATCTCAGCTCTTCATTTTAATACATTACGTGATATTAATCTTAACTTTATCGTAAATACGTCTGACAGTTATAAAGAAGTATTCGTATGCTAAACTTAAAATAAGTGATTGACGAAAAAGTTTTGACGGATTCATCGAAATAATATATTTATAATTTCTTTTATAGACTTTATGATACGATTAGTCTCGAAACAAATGACTCTTAAAAACATTGATTAAACAACTTTAAAACGTGGGATGTTTAATCACTATATATATAAAAATGATATCATTCATAAAAAATACATAAAGTCACTTTATATTCATATATGTATGTACCAACGCTTGTAACGCTATACTTTATAAGCATTACAAAGACTTAAAATGTGTTATATATTCTATTCTGAGAGCTAGATTTTTCGGCGTAGTTAAGTTTATGTTTTATAGGTCTAAGATGCTTTTTACTTTTCTAGATGTTGGGTAATATAACAATAAAAAAGTGATTTCAATTATATGTAGCAGTTACGATTTTTTATTAAATAAATATATGAAAATAGTCGTATTTATAATTTTCATTCAACTTTTTAATTTGTTGATATTAACTTTTTTCTGTAATACACTTAGTAGGTATAATACCCACACAAAGTCAGTCTAATTCAGATTATCCAATGCGATTTAATTATGGTTTACCCGTTTAGTTCTTAATTAAGGAAAATTATATGAATATATTTCATTCAATTGGTGTCTTGACTTATTACCTTTGGCTAAAGAAATAAATATTTTATTCTTAATTATATTATCTGATTCGCAACATCCACAATCCTATCATTGTATCCAAGATATTATGTAAATTAACACGTAATCAAAATAAAAAAAATACTTTTTAGAGACCTCATGTTAGCCGGTACTCAACAATCAGTCGAGCTAAAACTAGCCTTAGATCAAGAGCAGCAAAAGAGCAAGAAGTTAGAAGAATCCATGCGGAAGTTAGACGAGGAAATGAAAAGAACAGATGAACTGCTGTACCAGATGATACCGAAGCAAGTAGCTGATAGACTGCGCAATGGAGAAAACCCTATTGACACTTGCGAGGTTATATCTTTTTTCAAATTATGAATTTTATGTCGAATGAATACTGAATACAATGATTGTTTCCCTAGTTTACTTTTAAGGTTTAGATGTATCTACTGGTTTATAGTTTATGTGTTATATAACTTTATTCGTAATTAACCCTATTTTAGTTTTATACAAAGTAGTTTTAAGAGGTTTCGGTCTTAGAATTCCTATATTTATTATATCTGACCTCCTGAAGTAACATTCGAATTTTGGGAAGATTCAAATTTAACGCTACATGTTGTAATAGTCATCTACAATAATAATACTAATGTACATCACAGATGTTCGACAGTGTGTCGATACTGTTCTCTGACGTGGTCACGTTCACCGAGATATGCTCCCGCATCACTCCCATGGAAGTTGTCTCAATGCTCAACGCTATGTACTCCATATTCGACACCCTCACTGAGAGAAACCGAGTATATAAGGTATTTACAAAAGTACTTTAACAATCTCATATGAAGCCTTGAAGAATGTAATTTTAATTTTTTTTAATATATCCTACATGAAGGTAGTAATTGTATCATTTTAGGTAGAAACTATAGGTGACGCGTACATGGTGGTATCTGGAGCACCTGAAAAAGAAGACAATCACGCAGAGAAGGTTTGTGACATGGCCCTTGATATGGTGGAAGCCATTACTGATCTTAAAGATCCCAGTACAGGTAAATAAAACAAAAAACATATTAGATATAATAAATACGAAATATACATGATATTCGATATATCATGTATATTTTCAATCAATTATTTGTTTTAATTAGTCAATTATTTCTGGTCTATTTTTGCAACGAGCAATACAAATTGTTATCAATGGTTCCAGGATCTCATTTATCAATAAGAGTTGGCGTTCACTCTGGAGCGGTGGTTGCTGGTATCGTTGGCCTCAAAATGCCCCGCTACTGCTTGTTTGGAGACTCCGTTAATACGGCATCTCGCATGGAGTCCACGTCAGAGGCTATGAGGATTCACATATCACAGACCACTCAGGAATTGTTATCTCCGTCTTATATAGTAACTGAAAGGGGTGAAATTCAAGTTAAAGGGAAAGGTAATTTACCAAATCGATGTGGTAAAAATAGGACATAGTCGATTTTGTGTATTTAGTTATTAAAAAACACTTTAATGTACATTAAATATGCATCAGTTACACACATAATGTATTTACAGGTGCAATGAAAACATATTGGCTAGAAGATCGAGAGTCGCGACCATCCCTTACAAAAATGATATCATCACAGATCCAACCAGTCTCTGAACTTGAATGGGAAAGAGCCGCTGACGTCAGAGACAGCATCGCTGAACATTCAGCTCAACAGCTTAATAATAAAGAAGTTCTGAGTAACTTCCATCTTCCAAACGCGATCAATTCTGGTCCTAATTCTTTAGCAAATAACACTAGTAATGCTGTGACATTCCAACCTTCAACGCCAACTATGAAGAGCCCAAACGCACCGACGGTTACGTCGCCTGTAGAAGAAAGACGGATGTATTCTCCAGTCACTTTCCAAGATGTCGCTAGGCGTAGTATTGCAAATTCCCCTAATAGAACCGATAAGGATAACGGTAATTCACTTTTTAAAAATCAACTGCAGTATAATAGGTTGGGGAAAAAGTTTCTTCGTATTTTATATGAAAATTCAAAAAGTTTTTTTTATAGTTTATTTACATTTGACTAAAGTATGTAGGTGCCATTTTGTTCCATAACTTTTTGCCATCTTGTTGGTAGTGACATGATCCCATTGCTGTAAAAATTTTGGGGCTTCTGATCGAAAAACTGCGACAAGTGGTTTTGGTAGTCCTCTCGTGATGTTAACCTGACACTGCCTAAGGAATTCTGCAGAGACCGAAACAGATGGAAATCTGAAGGTGCAAGGTCAGGACTATTCGGCGGATGCATTAATACCTCCCAGCCAAACTTTCGTAATTTTTGTTGAGTGGCTAAAGATGTGTGAGGTCTAGCGTTGTCATGGTGTAAAACCACACCCCTTCTGTTGATCAATTCTGGCCGCTTTCTCTCAATTTCTTGCTTCAATCTCATCAATTGTTCGCAATACAGTTCTGAATCGATGGTCCTGCCGGGCGGTAACAGCTCATAATGAATGATGCCCTTCCAATCCCACCATACACACAGCATTACCTTGTTGCGAGTTAATCCGGGTTTTGCAACAGTCTGTGAAGCTTGACCGGCCTTTGACCACGATCTTTTTCGCACGTTCTTGTCGTGTGTGATCCACTTTTCATCACCAGTTATCAGCTTCTTCAAAAATGGTTCGGTTTCATTACGTCGTAATAAAGAATCACAAATGAGTACACGGTTCATTAGGTTTCTTTCAGTGAGTTCATGAGGCACCCATATATCGAGCTTTTTTGTGTACCCAGCTTTATTCAAATGAGTCAAAACCGTTTTGTGGTCAATTACCAGTTCTTCAGCTACATCGTAACTACTAATATGCCGATCTTGCTCCACTTTTTCAAAAATGGCATCATTTTTGTCCGTAACAGGGCGACCAGAGCGAGTTGCATCTTTGATATCAAAATTTCCGGCTTGAAAACGCTTAAACCAAACTTGCGCTACTCTCACAGATACTGCATTAGGTCCATAAACATCACAAATTTTTTTCGCGGCTTGAGTTGCATTTTTACCTTTTTTTATAGTAAAATTTTAAAACGTATCGAATTTCTTCTTTAGATTCACTCATTTTAACAACAAAAAAAAACAAATGAAAATCACACAAATTCCTAATTTGAATTTGGAAGTGCCTTCTTTAAAATTAAAACTTTTTAATGATACCAAAACCAGCCAGATACAAATGGTATAACTAAAGAGATTTTATTACAAGTTCATACATACTATATGCGAAAAGACTTTTTCCCCAACCTAATATGTATGTATGAAAAGAATTCTCGATATTGTTTTTAAAGATTTTCGACCTTTCCCAGAGTCGAGATCGAACTCAGCGAGTATGGGAGGTGCATGGACGGATGCTGAATCTCTCGAACCTCAGAGGACTCTTGACAGCTTAAATTCGTCATTCTGGTACTACTTGTCTAGCCTTTCCCTTTTTACATTTCAACACATCAACCTTTAAAGAAAAATTTTTGCATCGTTGTGGATGTATGTGTAAATAAAATAGACTTATTGCTGTTAATCTATTGTAAAGCTCAGAGTCGGATTTAAAGGTCTAGAGGCCCCGGGGCCACAAAGCTGTGGGAGCCCTAGACAAACAGAAGCGTGAACACCCTAATAATTATATTATTATGAATTAATTCGTTTTTTTTAATTCAATCAGTAAGCTATGATTTGTTTTGTATTTGTATCGGTAACTTTTAAAATATTAAATAGTAACATTATTATAATGTGACTATATCTCAGTATTTGTTAACTTGCTGAAGACTAGCTGAAAACTGTGGCCCCCTCTCTTGTGGAGGCCCCAGGGCAGTTGCCCCGGTTGCCCTCCCCTAAATACGGCCCTAGTAAAGCTGGTGTTGCCGAACTCAAGATTAAAACTGTCTGACCTGTTTGCTCCAGTGCCTCACGTGTAGTCCTGATTTCAGTATGATATGATAAAAGGTTTCATGAATACTGTTGTAAATCTTAAGTTACAGTTCCACGTCCCCTTGCAGAGTCGGCACTGCACCGGTTTCAAAAGACCGCGATAATAACTTCTTCACAGAATCGGTGGTGAGTTTCTGTCTATTTCGAAACATGTAACTTTTGGTGTAAGCGTAATTTATCGCTTTAAATTTTATTGTAAATACGTTCATAATTTAAGTTATGAATGCATTTAAATGGTAAAGGAACACTAACTAAGATATAAGTAATTTATTTTTTATTTATAATAATTGTAATCAAAGGGCTACGATGTAAATTTACCTATAAAGTAATTAATGTAATATTGGTCTATGCTAAGAATGGGTATATCGGTGGTTATGTGAAAATGTAGATTCTAACTGGATAACGGAAGAATCTTAATTAATTTTGTTTTCTACCTCTTACCCGCGTTAATCTTTCCCATGTTTCTTATTAATACTAATCGCTACAGTGAAGATAAAAAGGAAGACTTAGACAATGGTTATACATTTGGTATACAAGTACAAAAAATACTGCTGGATCACACCACCATAAATAATAGTAAAGTTTAGTCAATAGATCCCAAAACAGGTAAGGCCGGATTCAAATGGGACCTAAATCCACTAGCCATAGTTATCGTTCACGCACTTTTACGTATGATAACTTGTCATCAGTGCGTAGCGCGCATGTCGCCCGCACACTCGGCGCCCGCCGCGTCGGCGCCGGTGCGCCCGCGCAGCGCCTCGCCCGCGCCACCGCGCCACAGCGCTGACGAGATCGGTAACGTAGTAGCAGATAGCAGAGCGTAGGAGAGCGTGGACTTTCCTATAGGTGTCGGATGGCTTGGCTAGGATGATGTCGATATTCAATTTTCGCCTGCACATCGAAGGTTAATTAAACAGTTAAGGCGGATTTTCCCATCCATCGCTGGGCCATCTGACTGATCAATTGATGATACTGTAAGGCATTATGTCTAGACTTGTTAGAACTGTGGCAAACTAGATTTTGTAGTTAAAAAATTGACGTGTTGTATGTAATTATATGCTTATTAATATACGGTATTTATTAATGATAGCTTAAAATAACACTTTGGCATGTACCTAAATATATACAGAACATACGCTTTTCTTTCTATAATATTATTTTGCGTTAAATGGTATTGTTTTGGTTCGGTACTGCTTAATAATAATAACAACTATGTAACATATGGGTTGGTAAATAGGTACTTCATCATTTATTCAACCACCAATGAGCAATTTACTCTGTTCCATTTTGAATGGTGAGTTAGCCGCTGTGATTACAAGTAAGAGAGACATAACATCGTATTTCCCATGCTTGACATCGCATGAGTAAGGAATGCTTTATGTTTCCTACAACGTCAAAGTTAATCGATGGTGGTGAATATCCGAGATACCTCTCTGACTCTGTCTGTTTTAGTTTTCTGCATTTAAAAATGGAAAACCGCCTAATATTGTTTTTACAATTTTTTCCGTTAGATTTTGGCTCGGCTTTTGGCAAAACTCATAGATTTAATTATAATATAGATAAAATTTATTTATTTTCAGAAACAGACACAGAGTATCAAGATGCGAACACAGATACACACATATGTACGATATCGGAAAACGTCGAACCACCCACGAAACAGGGGAAAGTTGGGCGATTCCGAGCAAGAATAGCACCAGGGCACCATAAATCGTGTACAGCTCACAAACAGACCAACAAAGATTCCATAAAAGAGAAACACATGCCGGCGGGTAATGTTCAACCACACGGTCATCACCATACAAAGAACGTCAACCATCACCAATGTTGTGGAGCATTCGGTAACCCTCACGTAAGACATAAGTCAAGCAGCTCTAGCTGTCACTTAATATAAGTTTTATTATCTTTAGTTAGTAATTTATTGTTCTCAGAAAGACACGTTTAATTAAAAAGCATTGTAGAAAATTTACGTATGTTTTATCACTGTCACACATATTGTAATTCAATGGGTGAGAGAGAGATGGATTTATTGCAATAAACTGTTGATATGATTCAAAAAGGTTTAATCAAGCTCGTCGTTACACATCTAAATAAGTGAGCATTGGGTTGATAGAATTCTTTCCTTTTTATTTTTTTAGTATCAAGTTAACAAAAATGTCACACATTCTACCTAACACACGTATGTGAATTCAATAGATTAAAAAAAACATGAGCTTGGACCTCCTTCATCCCTATGTAAGTTTATAAATAAAAATGCGTGCAAGGATCTAAAAACTAGACAATATATCCTAAATTATATTTTTTATCACGACAAAAGATTACAAAAGATTAAAGATTATATTAAAAACATTTTAAATACAGACAAGGTCTCTTAATATTATTATTATACCTATGTAGAAGTATTTTTCGGCCTAAAAGATTTCTCTGTATTCAATTGAATGTTTATAAGTCATAGACTAACTATTTTTCTATTTGTACAAATCGTGGTGTGAATCCGAAGCTATGCGGTTACGAATTTCAAGTTTATTCATGTATTATTTTAGATTAAGGAACATATACAAAGATGATTTCATAAAGTCAATAACAGATGTTGTTAGTGTAGAGAAGTAAATTGGTGTAAAGAAGACGAGTCAAAGGCAAAGCTTTATAAATCCTTTGTGAATTTATGTCACCCAACTATCGCGTAGCTTCACAATGTTACTGTTTATTAAAAAAAAACTAACTACATTTTAGATTTTAAGCTGTTCTACTTTAATAAGTGTATATGCACAATTTTGAACTTACTATGGATAAAAACGATTTATCATTGTAGTTTTATGAAACGTCAAATGTGATTTTTTAATATAAACTAGTCCTTATATTTTTTTTTCGTTCAAAACTTTGTGAACGAACCCAATATATTTTTTTTTTTATGGAACTCATAGCTTATTAAATTTATTTATTTTACTTGTATCAAAATAATAGTTAATTACTTAAATATTTATCAATCATTGTGATAAAATTGTTGAACGTACCTCTTATTATTTTTTTTTTAAGAATTTTTGAACCATTTTAAATAGATGTTTATAATTTGTTTAGATATTTTTAGTACTTAATGTAAGAGAAATGATACGTTTTTCTTCTTGCACAATTATGTTTGGAAAAGAGCTTTAGGAATTGACAATAGAAATTTCTATGAAAAATATTTTTATCTCGACGCTGTCAAACAGTGTTATATAAAAAAGAAATTAGGTAATATCTTTAACCATTTGGAAAAATCTAAACTTAATATTTGAATGTATAAATTTAATGCGTATATAATAAGTAAATATTATTTATTTTATAATTTGTTTATTCAGTCATAGATTTTAAAAACGCTATCGTCATATAATTGTCAGAGAAAATGCAATAAACAAAAGAAGAAAATTACTACTGTTACTAAAGAGAAAGACAAAAATCTTAAAAGGATACTTTATACTATTGTTGCTTTGTTCTAAGTGGGTACTTATTTAACTTCATACATAATATACTGATTATTGAAATTATTGCATAAGGCACAGAAAAATTCAGAAACACTTGAAAAAAAAATTATACAACTGTTTTTTGCTTTAGGAACATGCTTACTGATTTATATACTTTTAATTCAATTATTCTTAACTTTAAAAGGAGCAAAGAATAATTTCTTACAGCATATTTAAGCAAAAATGGAAATGATGTCTTAAAATAAATTAAAAATATATATTTAGTATTTTTCTCATGATGCACAGACAAAGCGATTTCTGATTTTATTTAAATAGATATATTAAATGTAAAAATAGATATAATGTTGTATACTTTATAGATGTTAATTGTAATGTTAATTCACAAATCACCGTTCACCGCATCAATAAATGTTGTGAGTCAATTAAAAATCTAGTCGTTTTGAGATTACATGTTGTACTTAATATTATTTATTGTTAATAATACATTCATGTGTAGAATGGATTGCGCCGTAATACATTATCTGTGGAACGCTGGTATAATATTGTAATTTCATAGGCCTCCTTTTTTACCACAGATTACTTCCTCTTTTTTTATTTAACAGGTTATAAAAACTAAAGAATACATCAAAACACTTGTCACTTGGCGGTAAGGCTTTGTGCTCCATAATTTGAATATTGTAATATGTTAATTAAAAAATCCACATAAAATTATTATTTGTTGCATACATACATATATTGTATATAGTTCATCTTTATAGACTAATTTATAATTTTATAAAAAGTTGTTAAAAGAGCATTAAGGTTTGTATTTTATAAATTAGGATGATTTCAGATAAAAATACTGTTATATATTGTATAAAACGTCGCAATTCATTTTACACGTACGTAAATGTTTAAAGATATACGAATACATTCTTCACATATTATTAAGGTAGAACTTATACTTGTGATTTTATTTTTTAATTTGAAATGTGTCACTGATAAATTACAAAAATATATGCACAATTCCTCAGAAGTCATTCAGCATTTAAAATGAATTCAATTACATGCTACTTTAATTTATATATAATAATCTGTATCACTTCAATTATTTTTATTAAAAAAAATACGACACATAATATTTCGTGTTTCCTGTGTTCCATTCGAAACTTATGTAATAAGTATTTAATTTAAAAAAATTTTAGAAGTATAAGTTCAACCTATCGATAGAGTTATTATTGTAAAGCCAAAGTTTTAAATAAATCTTTATTTTAAGCTCACTCTTATACAACTTGGCTTATTAAGTGAAATGATTTCACACTCAGATGTTCTCACTATTGTGAAAATAAAAAAATTTAAAATATGAATTTTTATTTTTATTTATTTATCCTAAAATACAAAAAAAATAAAAAACACCATGTTACATGCTTTATGACAATGAATAGAATTTCATTTTGACAGTTTTTTTTTTGTAATAAATATTTAAACTAAGCTACTGATTTTATTAATCGATGACAATTTCGAAACAAGTGTATCTGTTCTCTTGTCTAAATAAAACCTTTAATAATTATCTAGTGCTATTTAAAAAAAAAAACAAAACATTTCGTTTAATACATAAATATAGATTAAAAAAGCTTATTCGAAACTCAATTCGCTGCCCTTGAGATTTTGCTCGGCCCAGTCATCAAATCTCCTCGACAGATCGTCCGACATATAGTTTTTCCAATCGCCGATTTCACCCTTCCTTATAAATCTCAGCGAGGTTTGTTCTAGATAATTTTTGCCGAAGGATTTCTCTAGAATCGCTTCTAAGTTAACAGCTCGGTTAGTCTTCATGTTCTGGAAGGACAGATGGTCACATAGCTTGTACACGTCTTCATCAGACATTGTTTTGTTCAAGAATTTAGCGGTCCTTCTGACGACGTTTGCTAAATCGCGCTTCATTTCCTCAAACTTGATGAAGAGGATGTTCGGATCGTTGCGTCTATTCCAAAACCCTATAAAAAAAAAACAAATCAAAGTATCTACAGAAATGTTATTTCATATTTGGAATATCAAGAAACCAATAACATTCTTTTTTACAATGATTATTAAAGTGAGTTATAAAGACCATACCAAGTATATGATTCCACACAGGCCCGAATGGCGCTCTGTCCCTCATAAATAGGTCGCAGAAATCCTCGAAAGTTCCCTTTAGTTCGTGAACCAGAGTGCAGTAATGGTAGTATGAGACGACCATGTCTTTGGGATTACGGGACGTGTAAATGACCTTGAGAAAAATGATAAATTACATGCTTTAAAACAGTAGATATAGTTGCCACTTATAAACATATCAATAGATAAATATAAAGGTAAGTAATAACGACTACAATGTTACTTTTCTAAGTGTTGAATATTAACATTATAAATAAGTTTAAGCCTGGTCATTAAATAGCGATTGTTAGCCAATATTCCTTTGGGTGCTTCATATTATTTTAATTTCATCAAATTCGGTTCAGCACTATTGTCGTAAAAGAGCAACAGACCGAGAGAGTTACTTTCGCATTTACAATAGTAGTAAATAAGAATAGAAATTACGTTCGGCCACTTAAGAAATACGTTCTGATTTTTTTTCCATTGTAAGTAGGTATATCAATTGTTTTTCCAATTAATTATATTTTTGAAGTATACTTTAATAAGGAGTTTTCTTTATAATGTTGTCCAATGTCCATTCACATTCGCTAGGTACCAATCATAGATTAAATAATGTTGTGTAACGCTTTTCGTACTTACAATAAAATATATTAAAATTCAGTGACGGATTTACAAATCTGCCGCTAGTAGGCTAGGAGGCTATTAAATTTTTCCGCCCCTACTTTTTTTGCAACATTTATGATTTGTGTTCTATCGTCCTCTTATATGTATATCTATTAGATAGATTTTTTCCCGTTATTAGTGTGATTATAAACGAGGTGATATTTCAGTCAGTTACTAAATTAGTTTTCCATCCCGCTATGTATTGAAAAGTATACGGATTACGGACGTAATGTGTATACATATAATTATAAGTTTATTTTTTAATTTTTTGTAATATAAGACAATAACAAATTTGCGCTAAATTTGCCGCCCCTCTAAATCTGCCGCCCTAGGCTCCATCCTACTTAGCCTATTGATAAATCCGCCACTGTTAAAATTGTAAGCTTGGAATTGAACTCTGTTGCTGTCAAGGGTTAGACATTAAAATGTACTTAATAATAAGCGCATGTCGTGTCTATAGGAGGATAAATTTTATCATATGTTTTGATTGACATTTTGTTTTATAGATCTATGTACAAAAAAAAAATGAAACATCTTATATTGTTTTAAAACCAATCAGACGACTAGGTACAGCAAGTTCGTAGTAACGTACCTACTTATTTGTTAAGTGAAAATATATCTTACCTTCGGTTTAACGGAGCCATCCTCATTCAATATGTCAATGGGCAACAGATCCCAGGGCAGATGGCTCCGAATGTAGCGCGGGTGCGGCAAACGATACTTCACGAGGTCCACCGAGGTGCCTCTCACTGACTCGTCGTGCCACTCCGCATGTCCGTCCACCATAATACACGACAGTTCCACTAGAGGGCAGCGTATCTAGGAAATGAAAACTATATAAAGTAATAAAAGTATATAATATAGAGTATTTAAGAAGAGTGCATTTCTTTGATACTATGGGCATTTTAATATTTATATTCATACATTGTTGTTGTTGTTGTTTTTGGTTGTCCGTCCTTGGCTTACAAGTTTATTTTTTTTATTTTTATTGTTAAAGTTTGAAATTATTATTTGATGTAGGTAACGTTCGAAGTGATACATCTGTATATAAATGTGAACAACATTAAGTTTGCTTCATTGCAAATTTAATCAAGTTCGGTTAATTGACAGACGGACAGACAGAGCTACTTTCACATTTATAATGGCAGTATAGATAATGTTTATTTATAACAATTGAAATTTTTATTGTTATAAGATTTAATATTTAATAGAGGAACTTAAATAAACTTTGATTATATATATGTATGTAGGTATATGTCTAGATAGACTGTCAAAAATGTGAATAAATCGAAAAAAAAGGCGCCAACTATGGACCAATAAGTACACGCACACTAATAAATAAAATATTAAGATTTGCTCGTTTGATTTAGTTATTTTGTAATAGTAATGCGATACTCTTTCTAATGTATCGATATCACAAAAAGCCATCACTATAATAACAACAGTACAACAACAGCCTGTAAATTCCCAGTGCTGGGCTAAAGGCCTCCTCTCCCTTTGAGGAGAAGGTTTGGAACATATTCCACCACGCCGTTCCAATGCGGGTTGGTGGAATGTACATGTGGCAGAATTTCTATGAAATTTGTCACATGCAGGTTTCCTCACGATGTTTTCCTTCACCGCTGAGCACGAGATGAATTATAAACACAAATTAAGCACATGAAACAGCGGTGCTTGCCTGGGTTTGAACCCACAATCATCGGTTAAGATGCACGCATTCTAACCACTGGGCCATCTCGACTCATTACATATATACATTACAATAACAATAGTATACATACATAATTATAAAAAAAGTAATTATTGTAACGAACCTGCTGAAGAGATTTCGCGCCTTCGTAATCTAAATCGTGACCAATCAACCAAACCATTTCTTGAGCCCACGTCGACCCTTAAAATAATAATTACTTGGTAACATTTTATCACAAAGTGTTGGAAACATTTACCAATAAGAACATATACAGTCAGAGTAAAAAAACTTCGTCAGTTTTCAAATTCATTCCTTTATCAAGTCTTAAACTCTTAGTACCTTTTGAATCTAAACATCAAATCATTGCGACGCAACATGTCATTCTTGATCGGTCCAGCAGTTTATCGCTCATACTGAGCACACGAGAATAGATCTTAAGGTGACGAACCTTTTCTTCCCGACTGTACTTTGGTATAGTGTGAACTTTGGTATAGTTCTTGGTATAGTTCTTCCCGACTGTACAATACGGAGAAAGACAAGAAGACGGTAACATCGTAACGCTTATATAATTAAATATTGCTAGATATTTATATAAGAGATCGCGCAATTGGTTATTACTAAAACAACATTATAATAAAATAATAATTTTTAAAATCTTTGAAAGCTCCCTTTATCTATTTAGGTGCATCAATGACAATCAGCAGTAATAATACATATATGCGTTCTACAAAGCATTTATAACAATAGTCAATATGCTCACCAGTTCTTGGATATGAGAGCATCCAAACATCGCTTTCCAACACCTCCATATCCAGTATATCCTGACCGATAGTCATGTAGTCCGCTGGCAGTATAACGCGTCCAGGGTTAATCTCGACCATGCAGTCCTGTTTTTCGAACATCTGGTCCAGTTTCTTCCCTGTCTCATCATCGAGCTTCGAAAACGTTAACTTTGGTATAGTTCTCATTTTCAACGATTTATAATTCGAATATTTTTTAAATTAAAAATGCATTAGTGTGTTATTTCATGAATAGGAAAAGACGTCCGATTCCTGCCAGGTAGGAAAGTGCAATGATCGCGTGCAGTGTATTGCATCGTGTATTTTCCTCAACTCTCACTAGGCAGGAGTGTTCACTTTCGTATTTTCTAGGAGTTGTAAACATTGCACGCACTAAACAATAAACCATTATCAATAAACTTGCCGTTTGATTTTTATTTATTATTAAATATAATTATGATAAACATGTTCTGTTGTAATAATGTGCTATATTAATTCAAAGAAAGATACATTTTTCCCTACAAAAACACTAATGAAACTGTAATTGGGTTTGTGTAACAAATAATGTGTATTAGCTTCTTATAAAACATGTAAAGAAAAGGAAAATATTCATAAATCTATATAAATATCACGGTAAATTATAAGACCCTGTATATTTGCCTATCGCTTCCGCGAACACTTCCTGTCCAGCAAGTATTTCAAGCTAAGCCTATGCGTTGAAAAGTCCAACACAACGGTTACATAACCTATTTAAATATCCGTAAAGTATCCGATGATTTATTAAAATAATTTGCTGTAATTGAATATTTGCATATGAATTTAGTACATTGTGCTGGGTACAAGGTGCTACTATCTCAGTGTGCGAAGGACCCCCTTATTTTTATAAAATGTATAAACACTAATTAGTAATTTATATACTTAAATTAAAAAAAAATAATTAAAATCGAACCCGTAAGTATATACTATAACTTGTCTCGTCTACTTCTACTAAATACTACTTGCAAAATGTATGGAAAAACTATATTTAACAAAAATAATTATGATCGTAAGGTTAATAAGTACCTGTGTATAAAATCATAAACAATATATACTTACTAAAGTATGTTATAATAATGGAAAGTACAGTTAAATATTTCCTCAATATTTCCGCGTACTAAGAAAGTCTGACAGACTACAACCGCAAATCTATATACTATATACTATTCTTGAACTTTCGAAATTGCATAAAATGTGGTTTTAAAATGTGGTATGAAGTTAATTTGAATCCTATAATAAAATAAGTTATTAAAGAAGCAGTTATTTAAATTAAATCATTTTTGAATTTAAAAATCAATACATGCGCATTCACTTAGAAGGTCAGTTGACTTTAATTGCAGTTCGCGCCATCGATCCTCCCCTATATTTGTATATATTTACTTCCGCTATCCTACAACTAAAACGTCAAACAAGTGTTGAAATTTTAAAATCTCATTTCTATATAATTAATTTGTTTTATCATTAATAAATGTCTAAAATGACTAATGTTAACTCGAGTTTGGCGTATGAAATATTGCTTTATCTAAATTCCTTCTATTTGGGAATGTTTTTCGTATGTGAAATCGCTATGGGAATATTAAAGGCGATAAATGTGTCTTATCCAGAAAATGCCCTATGGACTGAGGCAGGAATATTTTGTGTGCTTTGTCTTGTTGAAGTAATACGTATTTTTCTAGGAAGACGAGGGAATTTAGCTAGTAAAAGTAAGTTGAAATTAAAATGAAATCCTTACAGACAAATCTGTTTTTTAAATATACTAACAAAAAAATTAACATTATTCAAGCATTCGCAGACAGTTTACATAATACTAAGAATGTTAAGCAAATTTACTTATTCCTGTTTTTCATTTTCAGAAGTTCCTGTATTTTTTTCTGTATTGTTGACAATACCTTGTGCAGTTGGTGTGTGTTATTTCCTCATATACCAAACATATATACTACGACTAGAATACATATGGTGTGCTGTGATGTTAATGTTCCATGCATTGGAACTTACATTTGCCATTTTATTCATTTTTACGGTGTGTAAAAACCAACAGTATGAATAGAACAGGTTTAAAAGTACCTCCTTGCCAAAGAAATACTGATTGCCAAATTGTTTAATAGATTGTAATGCTTTTATACACAATCTAAAACATTTACATTCTTATTCTGAGGAGAGTACTTTACAAAGACATTTAATAAGCTATTTTTATAGATAGACGTTTAAAGTTCTAACTGCTTTTATAGTGTGGGATTTATTCAATAATGTTATAAGAAACGAAATGTTTAATTAAAATGACTGTTAAATTATTGTATGCTTGTTAATTATATGCAATTGTAATTAATCCGCTTTTGTACTTAGAAGCTTTAATTACGTAATTTAAGTGAATGGCCATATATTTATCGTCCTGTTAAATAGTATAATGTATACTCAATAAACTTATTTGTAATGTACAGTTATTAGGGGAAATAAAAAAAATTGTTTATATTTGCATTCTATATTCTTAAACTACACAACTTATAAATTAATTATTCCTGAGGCGGTGTTATATGATCGGGTATTTTTTGGCATTCTACTTTTGTCACTTTAAGAGCACATCCCTCTGGAAGATTACGTTCAATGTATTCCAAATAGGTATCACATGTAGATCCAGTGAGTCTTTGCAAATGAATAAATCTGAAGTATGTCCTAATTTCATATTGAACTCGATGCTTTTTGTAAATATGGACACATCGTAATAATGTGTGCCTTTCCTTTTCTGCTTTTCTTAAGGCCCAGCTAAAACAAATAGGAAGATGATTATATTTATTATTATAAAATATCAACATGTTATACTTAAGTGCCTTAAAATGCTTATAAACCAACCATCCTACACCTGCCCTTTGGCTGGTCGCATCAGTTATTTTATCACTTAAAAAGAGGCAATGGAGAATCCATCTGTGTTAGCGCTGATAGTGGAATTGACCAGGATATCATCAGCACATTTGGTACATTTAATTTTTGATGTATATTAGAATATTACTTGTTTCCTTAACACAAATTTCATAAATAATAGTGTCATACATCATAATTTTTATCTGGACATAAAATTGAGACAACCATTGATGTTAAGTTGCTGAAGCCATTAAACATATACATACCAGGTCTGGATGATTATTTACAATGAAACACAAATCGTTATGATTCTATTGAGAATCAAAGCTAATAATAAGATTCAAAAACGAATGCTTTAGTAAAGTAAAATTTTAAAAAAGTATAATATTTATTGAATATTAAATATTACCTTTTAGTAACTTCAATGCCTAAATGAGATGCAGCAGCAATACAAAACCATGAATAACTCAAAAGTACGGCAGGATCAATACCCCGCATCTCCAACTCTACTCTTTTATATAGTTTATCTAATTCGATGGCGCTCGGTACATCTTCTATAGGTTTTATAGGAGTTATAGTCGCTGTGGCAAAAGGCCTGGTCAAGGCATTCTTATTAAGTATTACATTTCGTACTAGTGGGGCAGTTCGCCATAAACCCTGAAAAAATTAAAATAATTCGTTGAATAACCTTTTCAATTATTAAATCGTAAATAAGTATAAATTTTAAGGGACTTACTCTTATAGCATTCATAGTATATTTTTTCAATATAAAACGTGCTTAATTGTTGTTAAAAAATGCTTTGCTGGTTAAATTTTTATTTAGTTTTCTTAAAAATAACCTAATTTTCTTTGTAAATAGGTACCATTTTTATAATTCCAAATGTCATATATGTCTGTCAGTACTTCAGTAGTGTCAGTGATAGCTGACACTTGACCGACTAACTTCTGGGTTTTGGCACTCCAAAATTTTGAGCTCTGGGAAACCTTCCTTCTATTAAATTTAGGCATAAATTCAGATAACAAAGGATATGCCTGTATATTATTACATGTTAAATTTATTTTGCTTAAACGTTTATTATTAAACAAGCTACATTTATAATAATTATATAGTATCATAATCGGACGTTTCGCAACTTTGGTCAACTGTCAATTTGACTTTTTAAAAATTTTGTCATATAAATAATTAAATATAAATAGTAGCGAAGGATTGATTATTGTATTGGAAATAATTTAGATAGTATTATATTTATATAGGCATTGTAATCAAATAAAAATGGTAGGACATCTAATGTTGTTAAAAATATTACATTACAAATTACATGGAAAAAGAAGAACAAGAAATAACGGAAATTTAGAAATCAGTCAGACTTCTTCAGAAACAAAAGCACCATTTATTAAAAAAGAAATTAACGATGTTGATGATATGCAAACTACTTGTAGAGTTTGCTTAAAAGAAGGAGATATCCCTATTTACGGTAATGCGATAGCAGAAGATATTTCAAAAGACCTTAGCACGATTGGAGAAATTGAAGTCGCTGCTGACGACAATTATCCCAAATACATTTGCCAAGCTTGCAATACGCTTCTGCAAAATGCATTATTACTTAGAAAAACAGCACAACAATCGGATAAGATTCTACGTCAGCCCATTGGAAACGATAACGATGATAACTTGATGAGAAATGACGACTTCGCTTGCTTTGAGGACAGTGAGATTAAAAATCAATCAACCCAATACTATTGCAGAAAATGTGACTTAAATTTTGATACATTTGAAGAATACAGTGGACATAGGTTATCTGAAGAACATGAAAACATGCGACAAACCTGTCCAATTTGTAAAAACTCCTATGCCACCTTGTATTTCAGGAGACATATGGCTCTACATAAAGTGGACACACCATACATGTGTGATATATGTGGGAAGAAGTTTATTGTGCAAGGCCAGTTCACAAGGCATAGGATGACTCATTTCTGCAATCTCCCATTTAAATGTTCATTGTGTCCTTATAGGGGGAGGTTTAAAGAATCATTGAAAATGCACATGCGCTCACATACTGGGGAGAAGCCATATCAGTGTAGTCAGTGTCCGGCACGTTTTGTTAATAAAAGTAATCTTAACAAACACATATTAACACATAAAGGGGATCATGACTTCAAATGTGAATCATGTGGTAGAGGGTTTTATACTAAAAGAGATTTGGATTTGCACTTCAAAGTAGATCATACCGGCATAAAAGATCACGTCTGTAATATTTGTGGGAAAGCTTTTGGATATAGGAAACAGATGATGAAACATCAGCTTAAAGTCCATAAAAGGGAGAAATTTAGAAGTGGACGAATGCCTCTATATTTGCAGTATGAGTCTAAAAAAGATATGTCTGAATGATTTAATTTTACCAACTAACATCTTATATGTCTGTAGGACATTTCATAGTTTAATAGCCGAGGACTTGAATTAATTATTGATATGAGCAATATGAGATGATATCATTCTTTATCTATAATAAAAGATATCTCACATAAATTTTAAGTGATATTATAGTATTATTTAGCTTCCATATTTGAAAATATATTCTCTTAGGTTTCAAACATGCTATGAAGCGGTAAATCATCATTAATACAGACCAAAACACTTTCTCCGCCTTCATCTTTCAGATCTGTTGTCATAGTCATCAAGTTATTTTTACATCAGGATGAAAAGAACTCTATGCTGCATACTCCAGTCAAAATTGATAGAAATTAATCTTTAATCCAGTAAAGTAAGTTCTGTTACGTGTGTATGCTGAGTAGGTATAATAACAGAACTTACAAAAACAAAGTTAAAACATATATTCTATTATAAGTTTAAGTAATATGCAATACTATTTACAGCATGTCCACCATGATCAGTGGTGATACAATGCTTTCATATATATTTTTAGATACATTGTATATAATGTTGCATTACATACAAATATAGAGAAACAAACATTTAGGTACTGATATAAAACGTTAAATTAAAAATATATAAATATTCTCAACTCAAAAAATCTCTCAGAAATATTACACAATACACAATAAACATTGCTGAATCCAGGCTTCGTCTGCATAGGATTTACAATAGTTTCAGAAGACAACTCTGCATCTTCCATAGTGCCAAATTAATTATATAAGCTAACTAAAATTAGCTATTATGTTTTGTATTCAAGTCAGTGGAACTTTAAGTAGATTTACTATAATTAAAGCTTAGAACTATCTCGGTTAAGCCAACTATATAAAACTAAATCAAGATTGATTTAATCGTGAAGTATCTACTAAGTATTTTGCAAGTGTATCGTTAAACTTATAACAACAATATAATTAAAAAGGCCTTCCACCTATTAAACAATATACAACACACGTAAACGTCTTTGCTTCTTTTTAGCCGTTAAGAACTTTTTTAGATCTTCGTATGTAGTTTTTATATCTCATATATAAATTGAGTTGAATTTTTAAGGTTGCGACTGCGTAATAATTACATTTTGTTATGTTAAAGTAAATCTCGTGATAAAAGATAAGCATAACAGTAGGCTGTTTGTCTATGTATAGATTTTCAGTGATGACTTAGTTAAATGCAATTCTAAAATTAAATTTGTCATTTATGTCAAAATAATTTTGTTCCTTCAAATTGTCACTAAGCACGCATTACATTTTTTTATTAAATATTTGAGTTGTATTTGGTGATTTATTAAATAATATGGCGAACGAAGCAGAGGAAACTGTTCGCAAACTGTCCATGCACAAAGGCGTCGTAGGAGTCATTGTTGTTAACGGAGAAGGAATACCAATCAAAACAACATTAGATAATCATGTATCAGTCCAATATGCGGGTTTAATGAGTGCCCTAGTAGACAAAGCGAAGGCTGTAGTACGAGATCTAGATCCTTCAAACGATTTAACATTTCTCCGCATTAGAAGCATGAAAAGCGAAGTTATGGTGGCACCGGATAAAGATTTTATTTTAATAGTAGTTCAGAGCCCAGCTGATTGACCAAGGTTTCGTATATTCTATTTGTAATTGAAAATGTACAATAGAATATACGATTTTTCATCTTATTTATTATTCATAATATTATTGTACTGTTTCTTAAATTATTTTCATAGGATTGAATAAATTAAACTACATCTGAATACAATGAAACCTTTTTATTTCTTAGACATAGTGACACTTTTCCTTTATTAAAACTAGAACTTTGGAATGACTTTACCAACCGCGGTTACCGCCTCTATTTCCAAAACCACCTCGATGTCCGAAACCTCTTCTGTTCCCAAAGTCATTATCATAACCACCTCTACCTCCCCCGAAGCCCCCTCTACTTTCAAAACCGCCTCTATTTCCAAAGCCACCTCTACTACCGAAACCACCTCGACTTCCAAAGCCGCCTCTAGTTCCAAACCCGTTATTTCCACTACCTCTTGCAAACCCGCCACTAGATCCGAAGCCTCTGTTACTAAAACCGCCGCTATTCCCAAAGCCACCTTGGTTGCCATATCCCCCCTGGTTTCTTGGACCGTTCGTTCCCCAGCCTCGTGCACCTCTTTTAGCTCCGTCGGGTCTGAATGAAAATGTCGGCGCGTCTCGCGGTATATTGTAATCACCGGCGTCCATAATGCAAAGTTCTTTTAAGCAATTAATGACCTGTAATAGAATATAAGATAACATGTAACGGGAATGAACCATTCAGTCTCTTTCTGTGATTTCCAATTAAAGTCGTTAATATAAGTATCTAAGTTGAATAACATTGTTGTATTGAGAGAGCTAGAAACAAACCGAATGTTATCGCAAAATGTGAATCCAAGGCTTGTTTATCATTCTGTGATTTTGACATTTCTCTTTCTCAATCGATTTTAAATCAACACGGATTCTTTGTTTACAACCAAACTTAATTCTGAGTTTAAAAGTTTAAAGGTCGGCCTAATTATGAATTTTATTAATTATGAGCCATTTTATTTTTACCACAACAAAGAAGTGGCACAATTCCTATTTTTTTATAGTTACAGTCTTATGACTTACTTTCTGTTCCTCCGGTGAGAAGTTTAAGGCAGCGTCCGGCTCGGCCGCCGCTCGTTCTACCAGCTTCTCTATAGCGGGTCTTAAAGCCGTCACCAGCGCGGCTGTTCTCGGCGACATTTCGAAATTGAGCCAATTGTCCACACGGACCATGTTCTCGATCTAGAAAATATTAAGCATCGTAATAAAAATAAAATAGGGTTAATGTTATAATAAATACAGGTATTTTATAATGGATATTAATTTTCTTTGCGCTTTTAATTTTTTATAATCTTATGTTAGCTGATAATGAGAGATATGAAGACCCGGAACTCTTTGTAACAAGACACGGACACTACATTATGCTTTAGAGAGAAATATAATTCCATTTTCACTAGTTAATAATACAAGTAATAAATTAAAGGAAACTAGATGAGAAGGAAGATCCTAACAAAAACAAGTCAACATGCATTGTAATTATTTTTTCACATATAGATATTTAAACATTGAGAAAATATGAACCACCAATTGGAAGAAGGGAATAAACGCCACTTTTCGACATATTCACTTTTATACACTCTTACATTCTTTAGACGTAGGGCGAAATACTATACATTTAAGGCAGGTCCGTCGGTGAGTAAATCGGGATCGATATTTTCTTAATAATCATTGATGTCTTATAAGTTTATAAGTTGAAAACAAAAAGTTATGAAGTTCTTATTATCTCCGTTCCTAATTTTTGAATTTATTCCCTTCTTCCAATTGGTGGTTCATATTATCATCAACTTTTTTTTAGTCTCTAGATGGAAGCTCCTGGGATTTTCATTTTCATAAAACTTATTGAGATAACTTACCCATTCGACTTTCCTGCTACCAAACAGCAAGATGTGAAGTGGTGCCACCATAGTAGTCTGCTTACAGCTGATGGCCCTGGTCCTCACTTTCTCACCGAACACAAACAGCGGTGATTGAAATTTCTGCTCTTGATTGCTACAGTTCACTGACGTTTTATGAATCAAAGCTGGTTTGCCTTCAGTTGTAAGTACCTAGAAACAATTAATATAATTGTAAATAGTCATATTAATTTGCCATGCACTTTTAACTTATTAGGAATCAAATGGTTTTATTTGATTTTTATATATTACTATGTATGCAAAAATATGTACCACAATAGCTAAAGATACCAGGATTGAACCCAGTACTTTCACATCACTGTTAACCAATGAGCTAGTTAGAATTAAAGGCAAAAGTTGTCTGAGATTAATAATATTAATTTATATTTAATAAATAATCAAAATATTATATAAATAATCAAAATATGAAGGATTAATCTCACAATTAATAGTCAATGTACCAATAGCCAAAAAGTTTGTTGCATATTTTAGTATTGTTTTTTAGTTATCAATATCAAAAGTAATTCACTAACCTTTCTCTTCCCTTGATGCAAGCATACATTAGGGTACAGGCCCATACAAAGAAGGGCAATAACCAAGTCCAATACTGGGTCTTGTACGTTGGGATTCCATCTCTGAGGTATACAACATTCCTCTGAGAAACCTACTGATGTTGTCAGTATATCTGAAATCATTTAATATATTATATTAATTTATTTTTGTTAAGGATATTAATAATATTTTATAAATAGTAATTACATCTCTTCAGTAAAGCAATACATATTTAAGGTATTTAGTATAAAATATTTTAGATAAAAAATACATGTAAAAACAAGTTACAATAGATGCATCTTCTGCAAAATAAACCCTTAAGAACAATTTATTTTAGTCTATAATAAGTTGTTAATTATATAGTAACAAATACATTCGATGGATTTGTATCTTAAGACATTTTTTTGTTTATATTTTTGAATATGTCGGCGCGAAACCACGAATTTCTGTCTCATATTGGAATAAATCAGAGAGGATTATTTCCTGAGTTTTATTCCATACCACCGAAAATGGTTGAAGATCGAAACTCATGTTTTTTAAAAACGGGCTCGGACATGCCTGCTCCGTTAAATATTATTTGGTAAATAATTACTTTTTTGATATTTAATTGATTCAAAAACTTACTTATCAGCTGATATTTGGCCTCACAGGTGACGCGGAGCGTTGTCTGCTGCACACCTTTCCAGTCACACCACTGTATTTCAGCGTCGTCGCCTTTAGCGCGCTCTCTCTCCCACATCTTTAAATTACATTACACAGACGTGAACATCACAGTTTTACGTTTAATATTTTCATCGTAAGCAGTTTTATTTTAAACTAAAATTATCGCCTTGGACTTTGAAGGACTAACGTTTGAAGGGTCGTCTTCTGTTAGGTATAAAAAATAAGCCATGTCATTACTAGTGGGGTCATGGTTGCTTCATAGCAATTTTATCAAATTTGGTTTAGTGATTTGACCGTAAAAACGTAACAAACAGACAAAAAGAAGTAACAAAGACAGAAAAAAAAAGTAACAGCCTGTAAATTCCCACTGCTGGGCTAAAGGCCTCCTCTCCCTTTAAGGGGAAGGTTTGGAACATATTCCACCACGCTGTTCCAATGCGGGTTGGTGGAATACACATGTGGCAGAATTTCTATGAAATTTGTAACATGCAGGTTTCCTCACGATGTTTTCCTTCACCGCTGAGCACGAGATGAATTATAAAGACAAATTAAGCACATGAATCAGCAGTGCTTGCCTGGGTTTGAACCCGCAATCATCGGTTAAGATGCACGCGTTCTAACCACTGGGCCATCTCTGCTCCTTAAAATAGTATTTGTAATAAATGATTGAGTCACCTGGAAAGCGTTAAGCATAGCGACATGGTCCGAAGCCCTTTCACCGGCAAGTGCTCGCTGGTGTCCACTGAGTCTCCTCCTGCCCTCCACGACGAAGATCTCGGGAAACGTGGTAGAGTTGGCCGCCATGGTGGTAAGTGCGTCACCCACTCCCAGTATGAAACCCAGTACCATCATTTTACCGAGACGAGGTTCTGGAAAAAACATCAAATATCACTACATAGTATAAAACAAAGGAGCTTTCTCTGGCCCTATGGCCTTTATAATAACGACACGTATTTTGATGCGGTTTTTATTAATAGATAGAATGATTCGAGAGGACAATATAGTAAAGAAATACTGCTAATTTTAAAGTTTGTAATGTGATGTCATAACCAAATTCTGTATTATATGTAGTATCAGTATTGCACCCGTGCGAAACCGGGGCGGGTCGCTAGCTATAAAATAATGTCATTATTTTCGAACACAGTTTGCGAATCAAACAGACGACAGAAGTTTTACTTAGACAGGCAACTTTCTCCGCTCTCGATTCAGGACTTAAGGATCTTTATTATTATAAGAGGGTTTGATCGATTACCAAACAGATACTTAAACATTATACACATAATCATAACAGCTATCTTACCTATAGGTAGTTTAGCGAGGATGGTTCCCAAGGGAGTAAGTGCGTCATTATTATCCAAACAGCCCAAGTCACGGAGTAATGCTTCGGCTTCAATGACAGCGTCCAGTGGTGGAGGTTCTGGCGCCTTGGATAGGAAGTGACCGATGTTGCCGAGACGTAACAATTTAATGCTGGATAAAAAAAAATACAATTATTATAAAATTAACTTTTGTAAATTATTTTTTAAAGATATTAATTGAAGCAAGGGCGAACTTAGCACCTGATAGTAAGTAAGAAGTAAAAGTTAATGTATGGGCGGTGATGATCATCACGTTATTTGAAAACGATAACGTTATGAAACAGCACTTAATATATTCAGATTGTAGTGCTAAATAATCTTTATATTATATATACATAATGTTGTCTCAAATTTTCGCGATTATTACACATTTAAATAAAACTAATTATAACGGATGAATCGCGTATATTAATTATTTTTAAACATCCCGACGTTTCGAGTACTTTTCAGTGTTCGTGGTCACGGGTAGACGGTCTACCCGTCATAATTAGTTTTATTTAAATTATATATACATATTAGGTAACACAATAAGAAATGTTTTAATAATACCTGAGAGCGAGTTCGTGTAATGGTGTCCTGAACATCTCAGCTGTTTGATGTTCATCAAGGCGGTCAAAGCGCGCTTTAGAACACAACGTGAAACATACTCCGGGACTGACTCGACCGGCTCTGCCTTTACGCTGAAACATAAGTTACATTTAGCAATAAAATCGTAGAAGATGTACACAAATACTACACATTAGTCTATAGCTTAAACACTAAGAGAGTTTACTTGAAAGTATTTTTGAAATGTTGTCATTCTAATCACTTTACAGTATTAATATAATCTTATGCTTTATGGGTAGAGTCGAGATGGCCCAGTGGTTAGAACGCGTGCATCTTAACCGATGATTGCGGGTTCAAATCCAGGCAAGCACCGCTGATTCATGTGCTTAATTTGTCTTTATAATTCATATCGTGCTCTGCGGTGAAGGAAAACATCGTGAGGAAACCTGCATGTGACAAATTTCATAAAAATTCTGCCACATGTGTGTGCTAACCCGCATTGGAACAGCGTGGTGGAATATGTTCCAAACATTCTCCTCAAAGGGAGAGGAGGCCTTTAGCCCAGCAGTGGGAATTTACAGGCTGTTGTTGTTGTTGTTGTTGTTGTTGTTATGGGTAGTGTACCTGTTCAAGGTTAGTCCGGCTGGCCCAGACTGTAGCGTATGACGTCATATTGTTGTGTGATGTGAAAAGCTTCATCTTGGCCTTACAGGAGTCGATCACGTAGACCACATCGTTGATTGTTATCGATGTTTCCGCTATATTTGTCGATAGGATCACCTGAAATATTGTATAATTTTTTAACTTGCAAGAATGTTATTACTATAGTCTGTTCGCGTTAAGAATGCAGTGAGTTGTCATTGTTTACCGGCCTGACTCCGCCCCCTGACCAATCAAATCTTTTCAAATTACAAAGTCAAGTTCACATTTAATTAATTATTAACTGATATTTTTATTTTTATAATTTAAATTTTGTTTATTTATATATTTATATTTAATTTATTCAAGCTGTACACGTAATAATTAATGTAACCTATAGCTACTAGATGACGTTATGTCAAAATATGTAAATTTCTACATTGCGATGGGAAAATTCGCAAACGATTGTATGATGTGTTAAGAATATTGTTGATTAAACACCCCGATTCGATTTTTTATTTTAATGTGTATTTTTTAAATTCATTATACTTAGTCTTTAAAACAAATACAATTTGTTGGAATTTTAACACAAATATGCATACACCTTCACCCTGCTGTTAAAAAAGATTTGATTGGTCAGGGGGCGGAATAAAGCCGGTAAACAATGACAACTCACTGCATTCTTAACGCGAACAAAGTATAGTTATAGATTACTCAGTAATATTTTAATTACATAAAACTTGGTGTCATACAATGTTTTAAGGTCTGGTCTATACATAAAACATACCTTATATTAAATTTAACTTCCTTTACTTTTCCTTTACAAAATTCACCTTTAAACTTTCTTACAATTAATTATTATAATATCTTTACATTATTAATACATTTATGATTAAATAAAAATATGTGTAACCGGACGTTAAGAAATCCAGACTAAGTTAGAAAGCGTTAAAAGAATTATAAAGCACTTTATAAATATAAGTAAATTAAAAAGTAAATATTACCTTGGTAAGTCCTGGTGGTGGAGTTATAAACACTTTCTTCTGATCATCTCTTGGTATCTGACTGTGTAAGGGCAGTATCACATACCTATCGGTATTTCCGAATATTTTATTTTGAGACAAGTGCTTCATCAGTGCAAATATGAGGTTCCAGCCCGGCAGAAATACTAAAATTGCACCCTCCTCACCCAAATTGTTTATGTAAAGTAGGATAGCCTCAATGAGTTCGAAGCTTAGCTGAAAATAAAAGTGTTTTGTTCACTAAATATTAATATAATACAGGCAATGATTTTTTATTAAATTTGAAAAAGGAAGGCAGTCTGTCAAATTGGTTACCTGATGGTAAATGTTAAATCATGTTATGTTCTTTAAGCCTGTAGTTACACTGACTTACATACTAACCAAAGTAACACAATACTAACATTAGCATATACTTATTTACATCTTTATAATCAGACTAGATGTCCCCTATGACTTCACTCGCGTTTAGGTATTTGGTTGTCAAGTTTCAACCATAAAAAATAGCCTTCCTTTATGTTCAAGGTCGCTTCAAACCAAATGTCACTTAAACCCAGTTTAGTGGTTTGGAAGCCTTTATAATATTATTATTAGTAGAGATGTTTAACACTCTTTATTTTAACTTAAAAAGCTAAAAGTAATATTATTAACAATACTCACATCTTTTTCAGATAATTTTGACATGGCTTCCACAGTCTGAGTCGAATAGTTGTTATCGATTTTGCAGTTTTTATTCAGATCTTCTTCTTCCTCCATACCATCACCTGAATTTAATTAATTAGAACATATTAATAAATTATTTGGAGCTGAGATGACTCGTTATTAGAGCATATCTTAAACTCAGAATGCGGGTTGAACTCTAACAAGCAACAATGAAATTTCATATATATAGTACAACACAACTTAGATGTCGTATCGGCAAAATTCGTAAAACCGATCACATCCGAATTAAGTACGCTATACAAAATTATCAATATTTATTTCTCATGCGAATATGATCTTTGCACAAACGTAATAACTTGTAATATCATATGACCTAATATATTCGTCAATTTGACATGTGGATTTACATGCACTTGCTTTCTCTGACGCGCGAATCTATAGCGAAGAATAGCGTCGACATGCGCGATAGGGAGCTATTTCTATTGGTTGTATAAATCGGTAGTAATCGGTTTTAATTTCATTCCATTGCATTTTCCGATGCTACATCTAATTTGTGTCCTACTATACTTAAGTACATTTTTGTTTACATTTGAACTCATACTTAGTGTTCAAAGAAATACATGTATCGGGTGAATATCTAGCACACTTGTATCCAACAAAAACTTATCTAATCTTGATATAAAACTAGTTGCTAACCCCAACTATGTTTACTTTTTAAGCTTGTGTCAGGTGTTAGGCATAAAAAGTAACTAAAATAAAAATAAGTAAGTTCAAACCTATTTCATATCAAATTTCCTTAAATTCATTGGTTAAGTGGAATAGAGTGATAAATAAACAAACACTGAAAAATTTCCCAAATTGGTATTCCACACTATATAATATAATTAATACTATTTTATTGTATGTATTTAAATTTGTCAAATCATCATACCGTCATCGTCATCATCGTCGTCATCTTTGGACGCCTTCTTCCCTGATGATTTCCTCTTCCTGGTATCTGGTGATGGCATGAACTTCGTCAGTTCCACGCAATCTTCGAGGAAATATTGTTTCACTGGATACGTACGACCAGGGACCTGCAACAAAAATACAATAATAAATTTCAATAATAACTTATCATGCTTCATTAAGTAGCTTACGTTATCTATCTGTAACCTTTTGTCTATGGTTATTTTGTTTCTCAAGACAATAGCCATAGACAAGTGTTTTATTTATAGATATTGTTTTCATTGAACAACTACAAAGCAACCTTAGATCCGATAGTTAGGTTGTTATTGACAATGTCTATTTGCCTAAGTATTCAACTGTAAGATTAACCTAGTATTTGTGTACTTTTCTGAAGTAACAATAATAGTACTAATAGGTGCATTAGTTACAATTAGACTCATGTACGGATAAATGTTTAATACCAATGGTAGGAAGAATAAAGATAAATATATATAAAGAAAAAAAAACTAAGACCTGACATCTAAAATTTAAAAATATATGTTATAATATAAACATATAAATATATTCATTGTGGATCTGTGCAAAAATGACGTTTTGGGTTTCAGCAACGTTGTAAACATAACTTTCAAAGTATCACATAAGTTAATGAGAACAGTTTCTAGCATATAAATTAGCGGAGATATTATAGCTTACTGTATAGAACATTATGTAATTGTAAGTTTTGTTTACGTTTATTCCTCCTGCTAATTTAATCAATGGTTACAATAGATGATAATGCTGTTATTTACCTCAATGACAGGACAGTTTCCGAAGTAGTTGACGAATAGGGTCGTATCGACGGTGGCCGACATGAGGATGATACGCAAGTCCGGGTAAGTGTGCGCCATGTCGCGGAGTAAGATCAGGGCGAAGTCCGTGTCCGCGTCACGCTCGTGGACCTGTAGTGTAAACAAAACAATATTAATATACAATTTTTTATTATGATATTTTCAATATAAAAATTTTGGAGGCACGAAGCTTCGTGAACAGATATATATACATATATATGTTTGTATATTACATAATTTTTAGATGTTACCCTGAATATAAAATAAATCAATCTTTATGTTCAGAGAAATTATATGACTAGATAATATTTAAAATTCCTAAATGCCAAGACAAGACTTTTAAAGTCCAGTTGTTAACCCCTAATTTGCTAAGGTTCCAATAAAAACTTATTGGTATTATATTATTGATGTTATTTGGTGACTTCAGAACATGGCATTGTTTGCTTCTTTGAGAGCGGCTAAAGTATTTGGTGCTGCGATTGAACTTTTTACAGTTGGATCAGATAATCCTTCCCATCGGATATTGAGGGGAATTTGTCGATGTGCACCAAATTGTATATGTAAAGTGTTGATTGAATGTCGAATGTCTTATTACTTTTAACCAGTGTTTATCTCCCTTGCAAAGATCTCTTTAAAATTAAAGCTCAGTAAATTGTCGTTTTTTTTTAATTTTGTACAAAATGCCGCTTTATTAACGAACCTCGTCCACTAATACATGGCTGACACCTCTCAGCCCACCTTCCAGTTTTCGCAAGAGCACGCCGACAGTGCAGAACATAATGGAGCCGTACGGTCGAGGCAGCACCGATTCGAAGCGCACGGAATACCTGAAAAAACGAGACGCAGAATTATTATTTTTCACTTACTCTGTAGTTAGTTACACGCTATACGCATAGGCAGATTTAAAAATTCCGATAGAAATATGCATTCACTGACTAGTACATAGCTTGCCTACTTTACTTAAACATACATATTTTTATTGGTATGTGTCCTTATACTTACACACAGGTCATATGTATACACGCATGCTCACGTACAATATCGCTTTTATCTACTCTCTTTCACACACTAATGTAGTGCTCCCCCACACAACAGGCAACAGCCTAGCTCCTCTCAACCGCACCATATGAGATGCGATATGGACACACTGGCTTCCAGTTAGTAATGCTCACGCACACACTGACGCTCAGTCAGTTATGCTCACGCACACACTCACACTCGGCAATGCTCACCCCACACTGTTACCGAGCTCCTCGCAGCGCTCGGCCGCGACGCGCTCGGCGACGCTGACGGCGGAGATGCGGCGCGGCTGCGTCACGCACACACGCACACACGCACACACTCACACTCGGCAATGCTCACCCCACACTGTTGCCGAGCTCCTCGCAGCGCTCGGCCGCGACGCGCTCGGCGACGCTGACGGCGGAGATGCGGCGCGGCTGCGTCACGCACACACGCACACACGCACACACTCACACTCGGCAATGCTCACCCCACACTGTTGCCGAGCTCCTCGCAGCGCTCGGCCGCGACGCGCTCGGCGACGCTGACGGCGGAGATGCGGCGCGGCTGCGTCACGCACACACGCACACACGCACACACTCACACTCGGCAATGCTCACCCCACACTGTTGCCGAGCTTCTCGCAGCGCTCGGCCGCGACGCGCTCGGCGACGCTGACGGCGGAGATGCGGCGCGGCTGCGTCACGCACACACGCACACACTCACACTCGGCAATGCTCACCCCACACTGTTGCCGAGCTCCTCGCAGCGCTCGGCCGCGACGCGCTCGGCGACGCTGACGGCGGAGATGCGGCGCGGCTGCGTCACGCACACACGCACACACGCACACACTCACACTCGGCAATGCTCACCCCACACTGTTGCCGAGCTCCTCGCAGCGCTCGGCCGCGACGCGCTCGGCGACGCTGACGGCGGAGATGCGGCGCGGCTGCGTCACGCACACACGCACACACGCACACACTCACACTCGGCAATGCTCACCCCACACTGTTGCCGAGCTCCTCGCAGCGCTCGGCCGCGACGCGCTCGGCGACGCTGACGGCGGAGATGCGGCGCGGCTGCGTCACGCACACACGCACACACGCACACACTCACACTCGGCAATGCTCACCCCACACTGTTGCCGAGCTCCTCGCAGCGCTCGGCCGCGACGCGCTCGGCGACGCTGACGGCGGAGATGCGGCGCGGCTGCGTCACGCACACACGCACACACGCACACACTCACACTCGGCAATGCTCACCCCACACTGTTGCCGAGCTCCTCGCAGCGCTCGGCCGCGACGCGCTCGGCGACGCTGACGGCGGAGATGCGGCGCGGCTGCGTCACGCACACACGCACACACGCACACACTCACACTCGTCAATGCTCACCCCACACTGTTGCCGAGCTCCTCGCAGCGCTCGGCCGCGACGCGCTCGGCGACGCTGACGGCGGAGATGCGGCGCGGCTGCGTCACGCACACACGCACACACTCACACTCGGCAATGCTCACCCCACACTGTTGCCGAGCTCCTCGCAGCGCTCGGCCGCGACGCGCTCGGCGACGCTGACGGCGGAGATGCGGCGCGGCTGCGTCACGCACACACGCACACACGCACACACTCACACTCGGCAATGCTCACCCCACACTGTTGCCGAGCTCCTCGCAGCGCTCGGCCGCGACGCGCTCGGCGACGCTGACGGCGGAGATGCGGCGCGGCTGCGTCACGCACACACGCACACACGCACACACTCACACTCGGCAATGCTCACCCCACACTGTTGCCGAGCTCCTCGCAGCGCTCGGCCGCGACGCGCTCGGCGACGCTGACGGCGGAGATGCGGCGCGGCTGCGTCACGCACACACGCACACACGCACACACTCACACTCGGCAATGCTCACCCCACACTGTTGCCGAGCTCCTCGCAGCGCTCGGCCGCGACGCGCTCGGCGACGCTGACGGCGGAGATGCGGCGCGGCTGCGTCACGCACACACGCACACACGCACACACTCACACTCGGCAATGCTCACCCCACACTGTTGCCGAGCTCCTCGCAGCGCTCGGCCGCGACGCGCTCGGCGACGCTGACGGCGGAGATGCGGCGCGGCTGCGTCACGCACACACGCACACACGCACACACTCACACTCGGCAATGCTCACCCCACACTGTTGCCGAGCTCCTCGCAGCGCTCGGCCGCGACGCGCTCGGCGACGCTGACGGCGGAGATGCGGCGCGGCTGCGTCACGCACACGTTCGCCCAGGCGCCCTGCCCGCTCGCGATGTAGTCGTCCAGGATGAACTGACACACCTGGTGGGTGCAGCGAGCATAATCAATTTAAGATTCTGTACTTCAGACATATTTACACAAGCCGATAGTAATTATCAGTTCAAAAAGAAAAACAAAAAACTACCGGTTTGTTGTAACAAAGTTTTGGGTAAAAACTCTTGAACTGTATCCCAAAATATCACTTCAGTAAAATGAACGAACCTGAGTGGTTTTACCGCATCCAGTGTTACCGCGGATGATGATGACGGGGTTCTCGTTAATCGCTTCCATGATCTGTGAACGCATCGCATAAACCGGTAGCTGTTCTCTTTCGCGAACGCTCTCCTGCAATAACAAATTAATTCATTTGTTATATAGATTTAGACACAGAAAAATATACTAATTTTAAATAAATCATGTCTTTTTTTCCAAACACTAACCTGATAAAGCTCACTGTTCTGACATACATTACGATGATGTTTCTCCAAATCACTGCTGATGTCATCCAAATTTGAAGTGGCCAAAGGTCCCTCGTCTAAAATTAAAATATATCCCACAGTAAATATATATGATTAATATTTTAAATAGGGAAGTTTGCCTGTTCCCTTTCAATTCATACAATATTACGGAATAGGCTATTTGACAATGCGAAAAATAAATCGTGAATTATTGTAATCAGTGTATATTATGAGTTTAAAAATAGTTATTTAGTGACGGAACTTGAAAATAATAGTTAATTTATTCAAAAATCAATAAATAAAATGCATTTTTTCAAACGTTTGTCACGTGACACAAAACGCTCCTGATTGGCCGGGCTTATGACGAAGGCACTTTGTTGTAAACCTTGCTTTTCTACTATATGTACCACAGATTAAAATACAGCAAAGTGACGTCACCGACCCCATTGCAGCGCCATATTGTCCAAATTACCTTTTACTTTGTTATTTAAATATGGAATTTTTAATATGATATTTTTCGGCAAATATGTACTAGAAATAAAATAAAAAAACTTTTACTGGGTTCCTTAACATCTACTAAATAATATAAAATGGATTTTAAAAACCAGTCAAATAGCCTATTTAACCAAAAAGCAAGTGGTATTGTAACAAGACTCATTAAATAGAAAAAGCGAAAATATAACAGGCTAATCTATTTATAGTAGCTGGTCATATGCTTACCGATATTGCAACCCGTCCAAGCGTTCCAGTTCGGTTGCGGCGGCGACCAGGACACCACCCCCGAGGGTGTCGGCTTCACCTCCCTCATAGCTTTCACTCTATCAACTTGCAGCAACGTAACTCCCTGCCCCTCGGCTTGATCTGGCTGAGGAGCTGTCACATCCACCGGTTCTATGTTCAATGCTGAAATTTGTTTTAGTTATTATTTCATTACAATGTTTTCATTTATTTGTTAAAGTTTTCTCGTTATATTCAGAGTCGGATTTAAAGGTCTGGAGGCCCCCGGGCCACAAAGTAGTGGGGGCCCTAGATAAACAGAAGCGTGAACAACCTAATAATTATATTATCATGAATTAATTACTTTTTTATTTCAATCAGAATTGAAATATTTATTAAATACTATGATTTATTTACTTGTATCGTTAACTTTTAAAATATTAAATAATAACATTATCATAATTTGACTATATCTCGGTATTTGTTAACTTGCTGAAAACTGTGGCCCCCAGTGATGTGGAGGCCCCAGGGCAGTTGCTCCGGTTGCCCTCCCCTAAATACGGCCCTGGTAATATTAAATAATAAAAATAACTAATTAGCGATTGTACCTTGTAGTGCATCTTCTAATTGATTCTCGAGTTCAGGACTAATAGCCACTTTATATGGCTTCATAATACCTTCGGAGGATCTAAAATTTCAACATGAATCAATTTTTATATTCAGTCAACAATTTAGAATAAAATTTTGAAAAACAAATTGTGTTTTTGTATTCTACTGTGCTAGCTAGAGGAATTATTTTTTTGTATTTAATGTAATGTACAGTCGGTGTAAGAAAAGATTCGTCACCTTAAGATCTATTTTCGTGTGTCCAGTATGAGCGTTAATCTGATCTACCGATTGAGAATGGTATGTTGCGTCGCAATTATTTGATGTTTAGATTCAAAAGGTACTAAGAGTTTAAGACTTGATAAAGGAATTAATTTGCAAACTGACGAAGGTTTTCTTACTCTGACTGTACTAAAAAAAGAACAATAATATGCGATATATAATTTGCATACAGCTCTGACAAGGTTCGAAAAAAATAATCGAAAATTATAAGCTGGTTTCACACATACCGGTCCTTCTTCAATGTTCCACTGAAGGCTTCAATCACACCGAGATGGTAAAGCTGACGTACTAATGACAGAGCACAAGACTTGCTGGCGGTTTGTTTATTCGAAGCAGTTTCACGACCGGTCACATTGCGGCCTAATTGACGAACGTATATAGACATCTCACAGCAAAAACTCCTGTTGATGGATTATCGAGTTATTATTTAAAAATAGCAATGACGACCTATTTTAATTAACAGCGATATTAATTTAATTTAGAATACTTTATTTAAATGTCTTCAAGCCGGCCGGTGCTTGTAAAATCGTATTACAATGGTAAAAAAATATATTACAAAATTTGACAAAGCTTGTAAAAAATACTTCTTTGCTTTGTTATATGATATTTATAAGGATTCTGAGTCTGTGACGTTTAATGTCCAGATGGCCCAGTGGTTAGAACGCGTGCATCTTAATCGATGATTTCGTGTTCAAACCCAGGCAAGCACCACTATATATATGTGCTTAATTTGTGTTTATAATTCATCTCCTGCTCGGCGATGAAGGAAAAAATCGTGAGGAAACCTGCATGTGTCTAATTTCATCGAAATTCTGCCACGTGCATTTCACCAACCCGCATTGGAACATAGTGTTGGAATATGTTCCAAATCCTCTCCTTAATGGGAGAGGAGGCCTTAGCCCAGCAGTGGGTAATTTACAGGCTGTTACTTTACTTGTTACTTTACTTTACGTCATAAAATTAGTAAGTAACATAAAAACACATATCTCTATTAATACTATAAATACGAAAGTAGCTCTGTCTGTCTGTCTGTCGCTCTTTGACGACCAAACCACTGAACCGATTTTGATGAAATTCGGTATGAAGAAAAGTTGCCCTCCAAGAAAGGACATAGGTTACTTTTTTGTCTAACAAATGACAACCAACACTTTAACATTGACGCAAAATCGCGGGCAATTACTAGATGTGCATATTTTCAATAGTACGAGTACTATAAAAATCTCTTTAAAAACGTTTGTTTAAATGAATATTGCGTACGTTTCTCGTGTATTACTCACCGTTAATAAATGTAGACCAGTGATATATGTCTGGGAGTGTGGCCGAATGGGCGCCAGTACAGAGACCAAATACCTGCACCCAAAACAATCTAAGACTTAGTAAGTTTATCACATCAAAGTTATCTCCAATCGTAACTCTTAATTTTAGTAGTGAGTGAGTTTTCCAAGTAAACATCACTCAATACTCACTTTGAGTTTCCATTATGTTAATCCGTCTTAGATATGTTTTGAATGGCACTTACATTTTTTTACACTTTGAAGCCAACTTTGCATTTTATTCGCAATTTTGGCTTCTATTCTACACATTTAAATTCATATAAAATGAATTTATTTGCATTAAACTACTTTAAAAGTTGTTATCTAAATTATTCATTGCTTTCAACGAATTTCAGTGCAGAATTGCACTAAAATTCGCTGTTCAATCGATCTGTAAAGCACATATATCTCATAATTTCAACCTCACTCCCAGACTTATTACAAAACTATTCTAGCCATTCATTATTCATATTGTGAATAAACAGTGGCAATTAAAAAATAAATAATAAACACAAATAATGTGAATTGCGGGAATGACAGAAATCGCAAATATGATATTTATAATTTTATGATAATTGTTAGTTACAATAATAATAATTTTATAATATACAAGAAAAAAATTTGAGGTAGAGCAACTTCTGAATAATTATTTTAACTAGTGTATGTAATTATTATTGAGGCAGATTTGAGTAAAACATGTATGAAATTGCATGTTCTGAACAAAATTGGTAACATAAGTATGTGAACATTCAAACTTATTATTTAAAATTTAATAGACGATAGATAAACATTAGATAAACAACTTAAAAGTTGCTTTCAAATTTAAACCTTGTATATTAAAAAAATTAAAATGACATGATCAAAAATGCATCACATATTAACAGCACCATAGCATAAAGATCATATTTAGATGTTATAAAATAAAAATTAAATATCATAATTATTTCTCTTAAATTAAACTATATTAGAAGATAAGCTGATAGTTACGAGTTCATAATAACTGAAAGTATTAAACATTTATTGCCATATTCTACGTCACAATATATATTTAGCAAGCATACAGCCTAAAAGTATGAATAAACAAATTTTAAAATGAGTAAACTGTCATATATAGTCTGTGGAAAGAAAATGAATTTATTAATTATTATCTGAGAATTACATATTAGATGTTACTTTTCTTATTTTAAATAAAAAAAGCTGGTTATTTCTTGATATATTAGTCATAAATTATAATTCGAAGAAGGCTATTAATTATTATAAATATAAATTTAAATACTATGTATGCTTTAAGCATTGAGTATAAATAAGCATGTTTACATATTGCTCATTATCTACAAATTCATAATTCTAAAAATACATATCCATAGTATGACAATGATTTATTGAATGCAGGTTGCAATTAATTTAAATAAAATTTTACATATTATGTATTTTTACAGATTTTATTAAAGGTAAACTATTATTCAAATATGTATAAATTGACTCGTACAAGTCATTTGATACAGGATATGAAACAATGCTACAACCTACTCATATGGCAAATGTACTTTGTAATATGTGTTCTATGACTTGCTTATTTTTACTGCAAGCCTTCACTAATAGTAAGCAATGGTTTTTATCTACTCTGCCATATTTCGCTTGCTTCATTTGACAACAATGTCATTAATTCATATATTTTTTTAATTCAATTAATTAATAAGTATTTATATATAGACAAATATTACAGAATATTTAATTTTCATTAAAAAAATATATTTTCGAAAGCATATGACTATATAAATAAATGTTTTTATTTATTTTATTGTAGATAGCACATAAAATGAATGACATACCTTGTATGATCAGGGCCCACTGCTTTATACACATAGTCTGCATTTATTTTATTTATTTGCATAAATTGGTGAAGTTTTGATTTTGCATTTTCCATTGTCCAGTTACCATGAAGACTGGCATTGACATCCAGGTCTTCTGCTTCTTCAACATTCTTCTGCTGTTGCAGACGATCTATGTAGGTGAAGTTTTCTCTTTCACCACCGTAAGCTTGGTATGCTTGACCCATGCTCTCAGGACCTTTGCCATCCTAAAGGGTAAAGAAAAGTTTCAAAAATAAAGCAATCAAAAAGCTTTACCAATTTCATAAATAAAATAGGTTAATAATAATAAAACAGAATATTTTACCTGAAAAACAGGTCTGTTCTGTTGTTCAGTAATTATATTTCCTTGACTCTGTTCCTCATTATCAACTTTTACTTGGACATCTGCAGGAACATCATTGGCAGCCACTTCCCCCGTTCTTACCAGGAAGTTGAGAAAATCTCGTGAAGCATTCTTTTGGGCTTCTTTTTTTGTCACAGAATTACCAGCTCCGACATAAGTATAGCCATCAACACGTACTTCGCAAAGAAATCTTTGACGATGCTTGGGACCTTAAAAGAAGGAAAAATTTGTGAACTAATTATTGTTCTTTATTCTACACACTTATATAAACAGTAAACCTTTCACATTTATTTGTCTACATGTACTGTATCATGACATACCATAAACTGAAATAAAATAAGCACAAAAATACTTTCATTTCTGAATGCATTTTTAGGTTATGTTATTATTGTTGTATATTTTTTAGCACCTCAATTCATGCTGCAGTTTTTATTTTCATATTATAAATAATTATGATTTCATTGAATAAAATAACATATAAAACTCATATAAAACTATCTCTTACCAGTAGCGCGAATATCAAATGCCGGTGTTAAGCTTTTCTTTGATGCCCACGAAAACAAATAAGATTTCACATCCATCATAAACTTTAAACGTTGACAATGAGAGATAACATAAAAATTAAATTTTATTTCTTAAATAAACTCAATGTACAGAAAATAAATAGAACTTAAATTCAAATAAAAGGGCACTGGCTCGGCTAGATAGTAGCCAGTCGGCTCTTTTGTCGACTCTCCACTATCTTATTTTGTTGAGCCTTACAAGGAATAGTTATAATTAAAATTATTGTAGTCTAACTACACTAAAATTGGTAAGCTCATAAGCTGGTAAATTTCCAGGCTCGATATGATCCCCACTTCAGAGTTCAGACTTCAGATGTATATTGATCTGTCAAAATAGCCATAGATAGTAAGATAAAGAATATTCTGAGTCTATGATAATTGGAAATTCGTGTTTCATGTATCGGAAAGGAACCAAGTGTTTTCTAAACGCTTGGCTTGACTTAACTTAGTAAAAGTATGAATTTATCGGTGTCATAAACAATTTATATTAAACTTTGCCGATCAGATATTTATTACTTTATTTCATATTAATTGTATTCTTTTATTCATGTTTATAGTAATAATAGTGTAAGTTATTCCAAGATAATAAGTCATTTTAATGACAAACGACTTCTTACATAAAAATATGTAAGGAGTTAAAAAATCAGTGTTCTGTGAAATTAGTTTTGCACCGATATTAAGAATATATGTTCCATGAAATAAATAGTTTTTTATCAAGAGAAAATGACTATAACATTTTTTACATTTGTAATTAATGATTATAAAAGTTTCATGGCACAAATGGGGAAATAAGAACATAAAAAATCAGAATACAAGATTATAAATTACTTTATTTCAAAACACGCAGAACATACAACACACATACGTCATTAATAATATAAAATTTAATTCATAGATTGGGCGACTTATGTTTATTTAGTTGATTTGAAGAAAATAAGTCGCACAAGTAGTGCATGATTAACAGTTAACATAATGGTAATTACTTCTTATAAAGATAAATTTAGAAAAAAAGGTATGCTGGAAGCTGTATTATAATAAAAAAAAAAATACACTTTTCGTTTTGAAATAAAAAAAAAAATAGCTTATTGTCTAATAGCTAAACGACGAAAATAAAAATTTCGTTAATTTTAGTTTAATTCTTGCTAAGAAAAAATATTTTGGCAACAATATTACAAGTTATATTACTTTTTACTATAATTGCGGTACATATAACATTAAATTAATTATTTGATATTTAATTTAATTGAACACAGCTTCATTATGGTTTCTACATTAACTTTTCAGATTATATTAATTTTTCTATAACACGCTGATTTAAAAAAAAAAACAAAATTCTCATAACATTTATGCAACTTTACTACAAATTGCAAAACCATATTGTCCAATTAAATAAATATAAACCTAACCCCCTCTCACAAAAACATGCTTTCATAAGCCTAGCTATAACCGCCACTTAGTTGTATAAAAAGGTTGAGTTTTTATGTGAAATGAGTTTTTTTATGCTCTTGAATGACTAATGAAAAAATATTTTGTGATGATTGAAAAAGTATTACATACTATAATTATTTTTAATATTACAAATCAATATACAAAATATTGATATTAGGAAAATAAAATAATATCAAGAAAATGATATTCAGGATAATATGAACGTTATTAAGAAACGTTGGCTTAATTCGAACAGTCTTTACTTGATTTGATTTTATTATTCATAAAAATAGTAAATATACTAATACATAGTTCATTCCACGAGTCGACCTCCTAGGGAAAGATAACCACATTGGTATATGCGCATGGCTTAGTAGCTAATAAGAATCCGACATTTGAGATTATCCAAAGAAATAATTTTGAAGGATATTAAAAATCACACGCATATATTTCCAAAGGCAATTTTCTTTAGGATTTCGTTTCTTGGAATGGTGACTTTATTTCAATCGTATTTTTAGTTAATTACCGAAACACCATTTTTATCACTATTCCTTTTATGTATAATACTTACATTAAATGACAAGTTTTGAAAAATTTATTAAATACATAAAAATAAAATAACGGAATTACAATTCGAAATCACATTTTTATAATCCAATCTTAGGAATTTAGTATTTCGTCTGGGTAGGTACCACCCACTCATCAGTTATTCTACCGCTAAATAACAGTACTCAGTATTGTTGTGTTCCAGCTTGAAGGGTGAGTGAGCCAGTGTAACTACAGGCACAAGGGACATAACATCTTAGTTTCTAAGGTAGGTGACACATTGACGATAAAAGGAATAGTTAATATTTCTTACAGCGTCATTGTTTATGGGTGATGGTGACCCACTTATCAGGTGGCCCATATGCTCGTCCACCAACCAATGCCATAAAAAAAAAATCTTAGGATCGGTGAAGAATATATGAATTATATAATATCTGCTACATATAGTTCAAATAAAAACTTAAACTGAAGCAATGTTCGATTAGATTTCCAAGCTTTCTGCTGAGAAGGCTTTTTCCAATATTGAGGTATTAATGGGCTGTTACTAGTATTCTTGAAATTCAATCAACTAACTATAAATCCATATTTACTTGTTAAATTTTACTTAATTACAAAAATATTCGTTTTAGAATTCATTGGTCTCGAAAATATGATTCGTGTTATTTCTGGAAAAAAAATATTAATTAAAATATTGTACTTGTAAATTTCTTTCTCAACCTAATTTGCAACGGCAACATTTGTAAAACCTTTAAAAAGATTATCTATATGTTAATAGAGCCTCTTCCTAGAGGTTTCCTGTCGTTTCTGATACCACATAATTCCTACTACAACTAAAACAATTATAATGATAGCAATACACATCATCCAAAGGAAAGTTTTAATTCCCGACATCGCTGGCTTTGCATCTTCAACTCTTTCTCGAGGAGCTTCAAAAGAGGCAGCGGATGGAATTATGTTGGATCTGTCTTCATCTTTGTTTTGCTGAAATGTAAACATTTTGCTTATTTTATTTATACCATATTACAGTTAAATATTAATTACAGATAATATTGCAAACCCTACATATGCATAAAAAGTTAATTTTTTTTTAAAGCAAAAAAATTTGCAAATTTTGTAGGTTTTTTAATATTAACTGTCATTATTATAATTTCACTGGGCTTTGTGATGACACTGAGCATTTGTTGATAAAAAATATTAATGTAAATATAGTATCTTTATTTCTAGCATTTTACCATTACTCTAGTATTCAATATACATGTGGAATCTTTCTTTATTATCTTTCAACAACAACAACAACAACAACAGCCTGTAAATTCCCACTGCTGGGCTAAAGGCCTCCTCTCCCTTTAAGGAGAAGGTTGGGAACATATTCCACCACGCTGTTCCAATGCGGGTTGGTGGAATACACATGTGGCAGAATTTCTGTGAAATTTGTCACATGCAGGTTTCCTCATGATTTTTTCCTTCACCGCTGAGCACGAGATGAATTATAAAGACAAATTAAGCACATGAATCAGCGGTGCTTGCCTGGGTTTGAACCCGCAATCATCGGTTAAGATGCGCGCGTTCTTACCACTGGGCCATCTCGACTCATTATTATCTTTCTAGTATATTAAAAAAAAGGACTTACTATAATATGGTATATTACTGTGGTATTAAAATAAAAAACTTACAGATTCAAGAAGATCCAATTCATACATTTTGATTGCTATTATGTCATGGTTGTCGCTCAAATCACCCGTGGTAGCCGTGGCACCAAAGAAGTATCCAGTAGGTAGTAGAACATTCTCTACTCTTAGACATTCCTTCCATGCATTCTTGCCTTCTAAGTCTGTAGATACTGTTGAATTTGAAAAAGAAATCATGCTTTATGTAGTTATAAGAGGTCATTCAATGACAACATATTTATTTTTTAATTATCAAGGAAACAAACAATACCATATGTAAATGTAAGTACATATGACTAGATAGAATTACGCTATTAACAAAATACGACATATGTAAATACATATATACATACATTAAATATCAAATACATTATAAAATATTGATGACTTTAATTTTTTACTCTATTACCTTTTGATTAAGTAATTATTATACTTATTAAGATAAACTTTAATCCTAAAAATAATACTATAATCCACTTTTGGCCTTATCATCCTATTGGCCTTATAATCCTTGTCTGTAGTAATTTGTTACATTTATGAAACATTTTGTTTACATTTATAATCTTTATAAAACTATTTCAACTCACCTACAAGCGTATCATCCTTGTAAATAATGGAGAGATGTGTGTCATGGTTATAATTTCTGAACTTGGCTTCACAGCCGGCTAGCTGTGTATGTGTGCCGTCTCGGTCGTGGTCGTAGTGCAGTGTGCCATTGTTCACCATGGCTGATATGAACGGATGCTGGTGCTGTGGGTACAATTGATTTTGAATTTAATTATATTAATGGTGTGTTGACAGTAATTACTGATTGAAATACTGACATTTAAATATGTTACTTTAAAAACGAAAAATGCATGATTAAACTATCGACTTACGTTATGAGCTCCATTATGATTGCTATATGTATCTAATATGATTGCAAGTCCTTGGAAATAATCCTTGCTTCCAAAAACTGGTCCGGGTTGCATACGGTCACGGACGTACCAGATGACAAATCCATCACCGAATAAATCTTTTCCTCGTCCGTGTACCTTAAATTGGACTTGAAGCTCCCAGTTCCTGGTGTGGCATGGCTGAAAAGAATAATTACTCAATTATTAAAAGAATTTTAAGTTTTGAAAAAAAAAAGATCTGCATATAAAAGATAACAATGTGAATTCCATTGACAAGACAAAAGCTAACAATACATTTTAAATCTTCTGCAAAAAAAAATCAACTTATTGTAGATGTAATGTTTCGATAAAATCACTTTTGTTAACAATACTATACATATGTAATACATAAAAAATATATATTTGTGTTTATTGAATACTTGGCTATACTGTCAGGAGAAGCCAGAATTCTCTTTGAATGATAATAAGTGTAGTTAATTATAATAATAATATATAATAATAATATAATATTTTTTTTACTTATTACTTTTGGATATCTAAATTTATTTTTTAAAAAAATTAATTCAAATACATTTGATTTTTTTATGATTATGTTTTTTTTGCATTGTGACTTGTTGTTAAGGGTAAACTGTCATTATTATTATATATGTTCATAATACTATGACAAAAACGAAAACAGCGCCAAAATTAGACCTAAGGCGAATTCTAAGCCTCCTAAAAAATTTGTTACTAACCTAGCTTTAAAAATGACAAATATATTTTTATGGTGTTTTAACACTGCTTAAAAAATAAAACCTACATGGATAATGTACAGTATAACTACATATATTCTATTTTATTTAAGAATGTTGTCAACATGTTACTTTTAACTTAAAACAAATGATTGTAGTATTGTTCTTAAGAGACAATGTTCATTTATATGATAATATTTATGTTTGGACTACAATTAGATCACTGTGTTATGAGTTGAATGAATAATAAGCGTACATGAACTATATAAATAAGAAAAGCAAACAATACAATGACCAATAAGAATTTAAACCCTGTCACTATTACAATATTAACTATTCTTGTAACTCAATATTACTTGTTATAAATTAGCAATGACAAAGCAATTCATTACCATTTTCAACTGTCTTTTTAATCTATTCCTTTTCATTGTGTTCGATTGATGGTGTTTAATGTTAATAGAAATGATTAGGAAATAAGAAAATTTTGCTCGAAACCTAATTAATATGTTTACCTCAAATTTTAATAATTATGATTATAGAATCTCAGAATGCTGTCATAACAATGGGTGTATAGAAGTTACATCAAGTAACTAGACAATACAATTTTGTTAACTTCTTTGTTATTACGAAAAGATAACATTTCAGATTTTTGGCAGTTTTGAAGTATTTGGTTTGTTTCATGTAAGGAACATATTGTTATTGACTGTAGACCAGTTATTTATCAAGCCTAACTTAATATGATCAGATGATCTTTAAGAAAAACATTTCTTTAAAAGGGGGGAAGATAATATACCAGAAGTATCTTCCATTACGCTTTTAATTAAAATTTTTGTATTAAAAATAATATTGAAATCATTACATAAATTATGCTATTGTTAGTTACTTCTTATTTTACTAGCAAGAGTAAATCCTTTTTAATTACTTTGATTATAACATCTTATAGAAATTAAAGGATCAAAAGTTTCAGGGGATAATTTTGTTCTAAGTGCAGTGCATTTAAGTTACTGTTATATATAGAACTATAACCATTCTCGCATATTATTAAGTCAAAATTGAATAATCAAATTGATAATAATACAACGAGGTAAAATTGGTTCATTTATGTATAATGATCAAATTTTAAATGTGTTATTCATTGGAATAAAACAATATCATTTCCGAGAACATAGGAGACATAAATTACATTCCCATGATATAATTATCTTTGTTAAAAGATGTAAGTGTGGAAAAACACTTGTAAAAATAATAAAATATTATCAAAGCAATAAAAAATGCATATTAAAAAACTGCAAGTTTATCGCTCGAAAGAAAAATTAACCTTGATTATTAGCGACCTTATTACGTGGCACACTTTCATTGTATGTTTATTGGCAAACTATTTAAGACAATTGCAAGGTGTTTATTTAAGATATTACGATATATTGGCACAAGCTGAAGGCATGACAATAATAGGTATAAAAATAAATTCCACTATTAGGTATATGTTGTTGTTCAGTTTCTGACCAAAAATGTTTTTTTACAGAGAACTTTACTAGACATAAAAACGGTATATGTGTAAGAATATTTATGAATACATTACGTAAAATGATAGTAGTGAAAATGTTATATCTCAGTCATAGAATCATACATAATTTAAAACTATAAAAATATTTTAGCGTGCCTGCAATTTTCTTCGCAAACGCTTAATTAGATTACGCACATAACAATGTGTGATATCTATTCCATATGACACAAAGAGTAAAATTGCATACCGCTGTGTTCCAAATTGCGCCGGCCTTTGACTGTTGATCGGGGGTTAGGCGAACATAATTCGAGGTAACTATTGTGCTACCTAAGAAGTCCCAGTACGGTACCGACATACCACTACCTGCAATAAGCAATTACATTTTATTATTCGCAAAAAACCTCTAGTTCAAAGTCAATGCACAGGTCACTCACCTTGGTAAGGTTTTGTTAATGAATGTTCCCTTCTGATATAATCTCTCGTATTCCATTCCGCTACAATAGGCGTTAATAATAAGGGTAAAAGAAAAATATTACTTAGCACACTTTTACACATTTTTATATTTATATTAATTCTTTACTATTAATCTAGTGACAAGACAATCGCCAAATCATGGCAGTCGCTAACTGTGTTACCACACTATATTTTTAAATTACCCATTTTATGCATTGCTGTGGTTAAATTTTTTTTAATCATAATATGATCTTCATCTTATGGTTAGTTCGGGAAAGAGAAGGTAGTTCAGCCATCTCATTTATTAAACATATTGCTCTTTCATATACCTAGCTGTAATCTGTGAATAGCAGTTCAAAATGTCTTTGAATTATGAATCCTCAATATTAATTATATTTATAAAATAATTAATTAATTAAACAAATTAAAGTGTATCTTGTTATAGAATTATTTGTTTCTGTAAATCATCATCATTATGATCGGCCTGTATTATTTTACTACTGGACGTAGGCCTATCCCAAGGCGCCCGACTCTCAATAGTGCGCTGAGCGATTTTAAAGTTTTAGACCAACGACACCAGTGTCCATATCTCAGCTAAGTAAGTCATGACAGATAGGAAGCACTGGTCGAAGACCTTCATTTTTAGACACAGGTATTGGCGACGCGAATATTCGACGTAATTTTTCAAACCCTGCCTAGCCCACTTGTACCCCTTGTTGTGTATTGGCTTCCTGGAATCTGGAAGTTGTTTTTACCTAACTATTTGCTTAAGGTACTATTGAACAACTTCGTCAGGTATAGCGTTCACAGAGGTAGTTTTTGAGAAGTGTCAGCCAAACTGAGCAGCATCTGTTGCAAGTCCTGCAACAGATGCTGCTCACAGTTTCGGAGAAACAACGCCAAAAACATATCAACAAACGAGTGGCCTTAACTATATACAAATACATAATAATTAAAATAGTCATAATAAAAATCAACGTGGAATGGTAGCCAAAATACTAGAAGCATTTTCAACGTTGAATCGCAATTGCGATCTTCTGGGTAATAAATGAAGCAAACTTCTTATCATCAGTGGAGGTAATAAGGCCAGATGGTATACTTTTCTAATACTTCTGGTGTTATAAAGGCTTTTGAACAACTACTTCAAGATTAGAGTGAAGATTTGGAATAAAAACGATTAATCGGGTCGTTTATTAGCTTCAGTTCTTTCCGCGGCATTTTCGCCAAAAACTTAACTGAACAAACTAATAAATTTATGATCATACATGGGCATTTTCATTTAAGCTAGTAACATTATTATGCTGTCAGCTCGATCTTGTAAAGCGCATGTAGGTCGGCAAAGCAGTTACTTATTCTAGTTCAGTGTCGCCAGCTTTGTAGCTCAAACAAAAGAAAGCAGTTCATAGTTTTACAATGAGAACAGAGATGTCACTATTTTGTAGAGTGTAATATTTTACTATGTGGACATTTACGCCATCTTGGGTTGAAAAGCTTGAAACTTTTAACGTCGAATTAAACATTACACACATACAGGATAAAAATTATAAACTCTGTAACAAGTCTTTTTCTAATAATTAGAAGTCGAATCACAAATCCATATTTATAAATTTTATACAATCTTTTTTCTTTTAGTTAAGCCTACACACCAATTTAGAAATGAGAAATTTCTATGTATGTATTATTATAGCTTTAGTAGTGTTCACCAATTTGAGGGGTTTCAAAATTTCATCCCATAAAACCCATTGTTACAGACTGTGCGTTGTTTGTCAGTCTAAAATCTTATAAGTTATTTACTTACAACATTTTAAAAGATTAATTTATTACTAAGCAGATATTCAGTTTATAATTAACTTCAGCGTTATGTTACCTTCAACCCATTAATGCTTTCTACCGCCACACAGCAATAACTCATATTATTGTATTCCATGTTGAAGGATAAGTGAGGCAGTTTAACTACAAGCACAAGAGAGATAAATATTTTTAAATAATAGTTTCCAAAAGTTGTAGCACGTTAATTATGAAAGAAAGGGTTAAAAATTCATGCGGCGCCAATGTCTATGGGTAGAGGTGATCTCTTAGATCAGATAGTTCATTCGTACGTCCGTTCGTACATTGCCATTTAAAAAAATTCAATAGCAAAATTTAACTTGGCCTATTACAATAGTCTTGTCATTTTAATAATGAAATCTAACGTAATTTTAGCTTATGTAAGCTTTACTTTTATTTTAAAATTTAAGTAATTTGATTATGGTATTAAATTAAATATTTTTAGTTTACTTAAATTTACATCGATCAATTACATCTAATTATAATAATAAAGACCAACAGTTGCTTACATACTTACGTGTTTATGCACGTAAGTTGCACGGGTACAATGACTAAAATAATAAGTATTGTACCATTGGATGTAATCGACAGAAGGTATTATATTGGTACATACATTCAGTAAAAAAAACATTATAGTCGTCATATATGCTTGACATTACAATATTCTACCTATATTAAATCCTATGAGCCAGTAAATAAATTTAGATTGCAACATTGTAGAACATATGGTTTACCCAGAAGCCAGACATCCTGCGTCGTCACCAATAAAACTTTAGGGTAATGAGGTTTTGAGAAGACCTTACAAGTCAAATCATCAAGATTCTGGCATCATGGAGTTAAAAAGGCAAAGGGTTAACTAATTCTTAGTTAGAGTTCTCATCACTGTTCAAAGCGATTGGGAATCTTAGTATATTAATATACACGATAAGTAATATCTATGGCATAAAATAAGTATGGTTCGTTTTTTTTATGGCTGACTTATAGCTGCAACTCCCGAGGTCCTTGGTTAAGGTATTTAATGAAGATAATTAATAGTTTTAAATTATTTAGTTAGATAATTCTCTCTGCAACAGTCAGAGTCAAGAGTTACTTGTTAAATGTATTGCACTGTGATGCCATGTAGTCATTAGTTTTGAGTTTGATCTGAGACTCTCTCTGGTGAGGTTAGATTGTCGTCTCATCGCAATCGCGTATATTTCAAATAAATTTCAATATTAGCTTTAAAAATAGAAGCATTAAGGACATTTTGTATTGTATAGGTAAATGAGCTATATAACACAAAACATACATAAATCATCGTGTAGTAGCCAGTAAAGAAAATATCGTAAGGCAATCTGCATACGCGCTGGATAATATTTGTATGTGACCAATACGTTAATTAAAGCAATTAGAACTAAGCTATGTTATTAAAAGATTACTGTTTGGCTAGCCGTGATACATTTTTTTTTTGACTGTTTCATTGAGCAAGACATAAATTTTATAATGAGTTCGAAATACAAATTTTTGCTTACTGCAAAAATTAAAACTTTCTTTTCTAAAATTGTATAGTAATATGTATGTATAGTAAGACACAAATTAGATGTAGCATCGGAAAATGCAATGGAATAAAAATAAAACCGATTACTGCCGAATTACATAACCAATAGAAATAGCTCCCTATCGCGCTATTCGACGCTATTCGTGGCTATAGATTCATGCGTCAGAGAAAGCAAGTGCATGTAAATCGACGCGTCAAATTGACGAATGTATTAGGTCATATGATATTACAAGTTTAATATTACGTTTGTGCAAAGATCATATTCGCGTGAGAAATAAATATTGATAATTTGGGATAGCCTACTTAATTCGGATGTGATCGGTTTTACGAATTTTGCCGATGCGACATCTAATTTGTGCATATTTCATTACTTGCTTTAAGTTATGTTATTCTTATGAAATCCTGACGATGCCGAGTCAAGCTGTATAGTCTGAGCTGGTAGTCTTCCTGAAAATCGTAGTGGTATCAGGCGTTGCAAGGTAGGCGTTGAGTTAGTATTACGAACAAATTTAGATTTCTGAAAAAAAAATGAACATAAAGGATTGAATGTACAATATAAATACAACTCATCATAAAATTATTCTTTAAACTTTCCAAGATATAACATTATAGCTTTATTTACACTAAATCTTCTAATTTACCTGACGCATAGATAGTAAGCATTAGGAGCCAGTTTGGTCATAGCAAAGACCTTTGCTATTGGTATCGTAAAAAGCGCTTCATTTGAACCTTTTTTTATGAGCTTCACAGGAAAATATTTGACCGGACCACCAGATTTTTGCCAAAAGGGAAAATCAAGGTCGTTTTCAACGTACATTCTATGCATCGTACATGATCTGGCCAAAAATTCGTTACTTCTGATCATGAGAAATATTCATACACGGACATTTCTCGGTAACATCAGCAAGAGACGAACTGGTACAAACTTGGACCAACCTAACTAATCCAACGCCAACCAAAAAAGCTAAAAAGACATCATTATTCGTATCTTCATATCGCGAAAACATTGCTTGAATGTCACACCTACTATCGGAATACTTGACGTCGATATCGAGAGTTCTTTAGTTAATCAATTGGAAGGCGAAGCGAGATTTAAAGGCTGTTCTCAAAAGAGTATAAAAAATCTGGATTGTATACCAAAAATAATATGAAACACCTTTTATTCTAACGTATTAGATCGCTGTCTAATCTGCTCTCGTAACCTCGATTCTTGAGATAATCGGTATAATAATTATTTTATCTGAAATATTAGTACCTATTTTTGTTTTAAGCCGCGCTATAAGAGTCTGAGAGATAATACAACTAAGATAAAACAACTTGACCGATTTATTTGGCTTTGTATGTAACAATACTAACGATTCTTTCCTCTCTCGTCACAGAAAAAAAACAAGGCAATTCTTATTATTTGATAGTTTTTTATCTTAAGCAAGCACCGCTGAGTGTTGATATGCTTTATATGTGTTAGAAATCATCTACTGCTAGGCAGTGAAGGAAATCGATTCTATTTCAATGAATTTCGGTCATAAGTGTAAGCCGGTGCTTACACTTATGACCGGTTCGGTAACCGTATTGTAACAATGTGGTGAAAGAAGCTCCTAATCTTCTCCTCAAACGAAGATGGGGGCCTTAGCCTGGTAGAGGAACATTTACATCCTGTTAATCATACTTAATTTTTTTTATTCCTGTTTGGAAACAATATGCAATCAAGAAGTACACGCGTCACATAGCCCGAAGATTGACGCTTTTATAATTTATATCATAATACACACCTCCTTTAAAGATTTATTATGTGAAAGTAGGTATATATTTTAATGAATACAGCTTACAACGTATAATATATTTTTAATTTGACTTCTCAATGCTTTAAAATGTTTCCGAAATCGTGCAACTATTAACATAAAATTAGGAATATCCGCAGTGAATGCTCATTCAAACTGCATAGTTGCAATCTACGAGACGTTTTCTACTTTCTAAGCACTTTCACTTTACAGACAAAACGACTAACACGCCGTGTGCTGAGTCAATGTTTACAGATTTCCGTTACACACATTTTTCCTTTTAGTAACACTTAAGTTTGTTTACTTCTTGCGTGAACTGTTTCATGGAATGTTTGAAAAGTTTCACGATGATGAATAACACTTATTTTTATTGTTCGACTACGCTATTCTGTTACGTAAATATTTCATTCAATAGTTTTATGTTAACAAAAATTTTATATTTTAGTTTTGAAGTATTTCTTTTTAATTTGTGCTAAGACGTATTAATTTATTTCTTAATGATAATAATCAATGTTTGACTGTTGAGTCATTTTTGATTTGTTTAATATAGAGTTTAATAATATATTAAGGTTTAATTAAATTATCAAGCATGTTATACTTCACAACATGTACATGTATTTTATATTTTCGACGCTTTTTACGTGTACCGTATTTTGTTATTTTTATTTTTTTATTTTTAAAGGGAAATAGTTTAAACAAATAATGTTTTCGAATGATAGAATAAAGTAATTAAGGCTTTGGTTATGTCTGATATTAATCACCCTTTAAATTAAATTTAATTTTACATAAAGATCGACGCAGCTATCGTTTTAAATAAGGGTTTAGAATAATAGGTAACAGGTGACCCAAGTAGCTTTATCCTTACTCTGTTAAATTAATAATGTTTTATTTGTAGCAATCATATAAAATATATTTTAATTACAAAAGCTTATATCAATTTAAGCCAAAGAAGAATGTATATTATAAGATGCAATCAAAACACTGCAAAACATCTTCAAGTAATTTCAGGGAAAGTCCACTCAAAACATTAAACATTTCAATCATTGTTTCACAGCGTGACACAAATTTTGTTTTATTAAAAATATATTATCATCAACAGAATTGTTGCATTTACTTTGACCCACATTAGACTCAACTTTCACAGCACTTTGGTCTTTATAGAAAGGATGCTACAGTATACATTCCCTCGTGTAATAAATTAACAAAAATGTCTAAGAGAATGTCAAGAACAGATCTTGGCCCAATAGAAACTTTCGCTGCTTTCTCTGACCTGGTTTTTGTAACCTAGATGGTGTAGGTCGAGTCGTTGGCCTTCAGGATGACTCCACTTTTGGTTTTATCTGTCACTTTCATTAATCTACGTTGAGGTAGAAAGTTATGACGTCGTAGGGAGGTAGGAATTAGGTCATGGTTCGTATAGTAAGGCACAAGTGTTATATGACTTTTGTTTTTCTTAGCGGCAGGTATTGTGAAGGGTAAATGTTTAGCTGTCGTTTTTTAAGCTAGTGTTACCATATGATACAAAAAATAATAATTTACATGTTTGTACCTATAGTAAACAATTAATTGTTTTAGAGCCTAAAGGTTGTAATATATTTCAAAATAATATATTTTTTTATTATTTCATTAACGTCATCGTATGGTTCTCCTATTATTTATAATAATTATTATTTATTTAAAAAAAAAATGTACTATACGTAAACAAAACAAAACGAATAAGCTATAAACATATACTAGTTAAACATAACAATTAAATTTTAAAAATAGTTAATTAATAATTATATGAAAGTTATTTACAATGCGTATGTAATATAATGTCTCGATAAGCTAATATATATAGATATACACGTAACAAATACCAAGTCACAAAAAATAACTCGATTCACATGAATCAATTTCTCGATAGTTCTCGAATCGATTTCCTCAAAATCATATCCACGTGCGTAAAAGGGAGTGCCTTGCTTTCTCTCGTACTTTCACTCGTTCCACGATATAGTCCGTAAGGTCAAAATCGCGGCGTACGGTCAATGACATTGCCAACTTTTACCATGTCAGCCCACGTTAAATTGTTCTAGCATGCTAGGAAATCGTATTTGATTAGACAGGTACCTTGGGCAGGTCTTTCACACGCGCTTGCATTGTTTAATCCTCGTACGAAGAGATTTTCCTCAGACATCTGTTTTAATATTATAAGCGCGAAAGTATCTCTGTCTGTTATTGTCGCTTACTTGGCTAAAACACTGAACCGATTTTAATGAAATTTCGTATTAAGAAAGCCTATACATCAAGAAAGATCATGAGTTACTTTTCATGCTTATAAACTACGCCTACCTCCCCTAATACGCGGGTGAAGCTGAGGACAAAATTTGCAGAAGATTCGAGAGAGACATAATGTTGTCTTAAATTTTCGCGATTATTACACATTTAAATAAAACTAATTATAACGGATGAATCGCGTATATTAATTATTTTTAAACATCCCGACGTTTCGAGCACTTTGCAGTGTTCGTGGTCACGGGTAGACTAAGATGACATTCGTCTATTTGAAGAACAAAGGAAATATTATTAACAACTACCGCCAACGATTTCTCAATTGATATCTTGAGTAACGTTCCGGTTGCACGCAGAAGGCACTAACTGTATCTTTAGGTCTTGCAGTCTGTTGGATTTGGGATTTCAAATTTTTAATAAGTGGATCCCAGGTGTTAGAAAGTCTCCAACCATCTTCTCTATTGAAGTTCGGATGTTTTTGAATTTCAATAGCCTCGCGTATCATTCTAGGAATGAATCTGTGTTCTCTAGCGAGGATCTGTGGTTTATCAAATCGGATAAAATGGTTAGGTTTATCCAGAGCATGTTCACAGACTGCAGACTTAGAAGAACGCCTATTTTTGACATCTCCTATATGTTCCTTGACCCTGGTACCGATACTTCTCTTTGTTTGGCCTATGTAAGATAAACCACACTCACATTCGAGTTTATATACTCCTGCAGTTTGTAAGGGAATATTACTCTTGATAGGTCTCAAGAACTGGCTCACTTTCTTATGAGGCTTGTACACGGTTTTAATTGAAGCTCGCTTCAAGATGTTGCCAATCCTGTCTGTAACTCCCTTCACATATGGTAGAAATGCAGGTTGTCGCTCAACTGTGGGTGGCTTGATACGGCTTCTGCGATGCTGGCGAGGCACGGGCAGCTTGTTCTGGTGGAGTGCAAGCTTGACCTGACGTAGCTCGTCCTCTAGGTGTTCAGCATCGCAGAGATGGTGGGCTCTCTGAAACAAAGATTTGCCAACGGTAGCTAACTGGCTAGGGTGGTGGTGCGAGTCACCATTGAGGTATTTGTTGGTGTGTGTGGGTTTCCTATAAACTGTGTGACTTAATGTATTGTCAGGAAGAATTATTTGCCTCTAATTAGAGGATGTCAAGGAAAGCTAAAGAATTATTTGCCTCTAATTAGAGGCAAATAATTCTTTAGCTTTCCTTGACATCCTTATTATCAAGAATCCTGACAATACATTAAGTCACACAGTTTATAGGAAACCCACACACACCAACAAATACCTCAATGGTGACTCGCACCACCACCCTAGCCAGTTAGCTACCGTTGGCAAATCTTTGTTTCAGAGAGCCCACCATCTCTGCGATGCTGAACACCTAGAGGACGAGCTACGTCAGGTCAAGCTTGCACTCCACCAGAACAAGCTGCCCGTGCCTCGCCAGCATCGCAGAAGCCGTATCAAGCCACCCACAGTTGAGCGACAACCTGCATTTCTACCATATGTGAAGGGAGTTACAGACAGGATTGGCAACATCTTGAAGCGAGCTTCAATTAAAACCGTGTACAAGCCTCATAAGAAAGTGAGCCAGTTCTTGAGACCTATCAAGAGTAATATTCCCTTACAAACTGCAGGAGTATATAAACTCGAATGTGAGTGTGGTTTATCTTACATAGGCCAAACAAAGAGAAGTATCGGTACCAGGGTCAAGGAACATATAGGAGATGTCAAAAATAGGCGTTCTTCTAAGTCTGCAGTCTGTGAACATGCTCTGGATAAACCTAACCATTTTATCCGATTTGATAAACCACAGATCCTCGCTAGAGAACACAGATTCATTCCTAGAATGATACGCGAGGCTATTGAAATTCAAAAACATCCGAACTTCAATAGAGAAGATGGTTGGAGACTTTCTAACACCTGGGATCCACTTATTAAAAATTTGAAATCCCAAATCCAACAGACTGCAAGACCTAAAGATACAGTTAGTGCCTTCTGCGTGCAACCGGAACGTTACTCAAGATATCAATTGAGAAATCGTTGGCGGTAGTTGTTAATAATATTTCCTTTGTTCTTCAAATAGACGAATGTCATCTTAGTCTACCCGTGACCACGAACACTGCAAAGTGCTCGAAACGTCGGGATGTTTAAAAATAATTAATATACGCGATTCATCCGTTATAATTAGTTTTATTTAAATTCGAGAGAGACAGAGACTTTTGCATTGCTAAAAATCTTTCATATGTTATTGGCTTGTTGATGCTGTAATGTTGTTTAACGGTTACGCTTTAAAGCACTGTGTAGCGGTTGAAGGGTGATCTAGTTAGTGTCATTACTACTAGTGCAAGAATATGGTGTAAGGGTAGTTCAGAAGCACATTGAAAATACCGTAAGTAATCTGTTCTTTCATGTTTTTCAAACTACTACATAAATATGCTACCCGTACCTGTTTTACCCACTTAGTTAATTTCAAGTTTATAGGTGTTATAGTTTCTAAGTTTTCGTGAATCATCAGTGGTTGATATTTAGCTCGTATATAAAGGTATAGAATTTTGGAAAATATGCATGTTGGTATCTATCGGGTGTTTTAATCAAGACATCATAGCTTAAACTCGCAAAACAAAACAGTGTCATAGCTTTTTAATTGGATATTGTTATACACAAATTTTCCATTAATATAGTTTGTACTGAATTCTTCTTATCTAACCAATGATGTTCTAGTAAACAGATATGTCACTAACGCGCAAAAAGTGAAGACTAGAATACGTCCTAATTGGGACGTTTGCCTTTAGTCGTTTTCATTATAATTATGCCAGTAATACGTTATAATACATCATAATTACGTAGTAATACGTTTTGCGTAATTAAACATCCAGTTATCCCTTTTACTTATTGTTTTTATCAAGCTATCCTTTTTACTTGTAACGAAATTTAAAATAAACGGTCCCCGGCGCGGCACACTTTTTTCTGTTGTTTAGTATGGGTATAACATATCTGTTTATTAGAATATCATTGTATCTAACATAATTATTTCCATGTCAGCCTTAAAAGCTGCGTCGAGTTTTCTCCCCAAACACTTCAGATTTTCAGACAAATACCAAGCATCGTTCTTTCCGCAGCAGGTTGAGCAACTTTCAAATTGCGACTTAGCTGCATCGGAAGTGTCTACGTTTCGGCGCTGTGAGTCATAGCGATTAAGATGCACTGTGTTATGACTTTTGTTTCTAGATTCACGCAGAGGAAAAAATCGACAAGAATTATAAAATATTATCAATGCAAGCTATATCGTCTCTCGACACCTTTCTCTAATTTTTAATACTTAGTATAATTCTTGGTAAGCGAGTACTTTTTTTATTTATATGTGAATCGATGCTTAATTTCCCAAGCTCTTTATAGCTTCGGAGCAACAATATAATCATACAACTTTTTCTTCTTATATAATATTGATAATGAGATCATCAGCAAAAGGGTAAGTTGGTGTTTTAGAAGGAACATAATGAAAAACGTCATCATGCCCAAATGTTTATTTTCTCCTCAAGGAAGCAACCTTGGTTGTTCTAAACCTATGGAAGTTTGCATTCGAAATATAATTATTTATCAGATTTTTTTTCTACAAACTACTGACATCTATGACATGCTTTACTCTTTAAATTTTGCCGCTCAGCCAATTGAAAAAACCCCTGACACTCTCTCGTCATCACGATGAGTAAAAATAAACATAAGTGTTGTTTGTATTCCTTATCAAATACAAACAACTATTATTGTACCTTAGGTTACGAAAAAAGTGTAACGCAGAAAATAAATTAATATAAGACACAATTACAAAGAATATATTTTTCAAAAATTGAGCATTTTAAAATTTTCCTATGCTCAAATAGTGGTAGTATCTAATTAAATGGTAGTACACTTAAAGTAATAATAATCATCGCCGTATAAAAAAATCAAAGCAAAATTTCCGTAAAGCCTCTTTATAGTAATAATAAAAACGTTTTTATTTGTTAAATGTTTAAGTACATTTTTTAATCTGTGCCAACGGGGCACAGCATAAACAAGATCAATATAATAATATATTTAAACTTACAACAGACGTAATGTCATTAAACTATCTTGGCGCCTCTCGTATTGGTGAATGAAAGCGGTAATTTTATGGCGTCTATCATGATATATATTTTAATATAAACTTAATATATATTTAATCATAGTTGGATAATGTATGGTATTTAATGCATTTATAATTATTCTTTATTTCATGCAATCTCATAGAATAACAGTAATAGACTACAGCATATAATTTTAAAGTTTTCTAAAGACTAAGAACGGAACGTATAAAGTAACTAGTAGTCGCCTGCGGCTTCGCTCGCATTTTAGATTGTTGGTTGTCATGTGTCAGGCAAAAAATGTATGTCCTTCCTTGGAGTTGAAGTTTGCTTCATACCAAATTTCATCAAATTCTGTTCAGCAGTTTGATCGTGAAAGAGCGACAGAGTTACTTTCACATTTATAATATTAATATAGATAAAAGGACAATATACAATAATCTTTGGCATACAATCTTGTAAAATAACAGTGTACTCAAAATGTTCTTAGAAATCAATATTATCATTTATTTCAAAAGAGAAAATTACATCGTAACATTTTAGTGAAACACTACGCTGAACTGCATAGACATCGAGTTTCACATGACAACAGAGGGTCATCAACCTCGAATCAATTAAAATCGCTAATTCCCGACCAATTAATTGCAAAGTTTAATCAACGTGTTTCCGTGGTGGGTAGCGACAATAAAACGCTTATTTCTGATTTATTGCTCGGATCAATCGAGTTCGATGCTGTTAAAAGTGTACAGTTTGACAGTTCCGAGTCAAAGTACTGTGAAAGCGAGTAATGGCGGCCGCGACTTCCGTAAGTAATATCGAGTGAAAAATTGCTTTTATTGAATCTAAATTTAGATTTAAAGTCCATCGGATGTATTTAATGTTAATTAAAAAATATATTACAAATGTTTATAACATTCTAATGAGGTATTTATATTTGTTTTATTCGTTTCAAATATATAAACACTATTAAAAACTGATTATGCATAAACTTGAATAAGTAAAGTTTTACGACTGTTCATTAATATATTTAAAAAAAAATTAGCATTTTTAATATGCCTCTTCAATTTGCGTAGATTTTTATATTGTATGTGGCAACACCATACGTATTGTATTTAATAAAAACTATAAAAAAATAACGTTTTCTTTGATAAATTATAAGCTTTACAGGAGTTGCTGTGAAATACGTATACACTAAAGATTCGTGACAACGACGAACAATTGCTACAAAGAGCCGAAACACAATACACATGCATATATATTATTTAATTAATTGTTTATGTATAAGTGTGACCATAACACAAAAATTCGGTAAGAATTATTATGACGTAAACATTATATTTTGTTGCCTACGATATGTCTTTTCTTAAATAAATATAAAATATATTTTTCTAATTTTCGCACTTGACCATTTTTTTATGACAGTAACTTTCTCAGCTGAATTGAACTCCGCCAGCGGTCATCCACGGTCAGTGACCGTTTTGATTGAAACGTAATTTATAAATAAATAATAAATTCATAGTTTAATGAAAACGATCGTAAAATCAACAGTTTATTTGCTTACAAACAGTTATGTCGGTATTTTATTGAAAAAAATTAATCGTTAGTGATTTTGGGAAATTAGTGTATTCTTAGTTGTAAAATTTTGATATTTCTGAATATAAACATTGCTTGTGATTTTAGAAGTTATAAATTATACATTGATCGTATTGAAAGCTAAGACTTTTTTTGTTAATTAGTTATGTAATTTTAAAAATTATTTTATTAATATAATTTATATGTACAATAAGACAATTTTTTGTGCATATGACAATAGTGTAATTAATTATTAATTAATAAAATAAAAAAGCCTTTAAAATGATTCTACTCTTTAAGATTTAAGAACATATATAGCTAAGTCTCTGAGTTTAGAAATGCACAGAACTTTTTCTACTTATTTGATGAGACTTTTTTGTTATATTTTTTAATTTAAAAAACTGCTCCGCGAGGCCATATTTCAATGTTGGATTAAATTTATGTTCAAATGAAGTAGATGCACTCTTGCAGGTAATCAAACCACGTTCACATGTGTTGATTTTAATCAATGCCTAAATCAGAATCGATTTAAGAAGCCTATAAAATAAAATTCGATTTAATTAATAAAATTTTAATTTATTGGAATCGTTTTGATGCATCTCACATTGGGGATTCTTTGTTATCATTAAACTTATTTACTCTTAAAAATCGAATCCTTGACAAAAAGTTTAATGTTATTATATTCTCTTACACCTACATATATTTGAATAGAAAACGATATTTATAACATATATCAATTTTATATTTACAAAGAGCTATAAATAAGTCTCTTTTTGTTGTTCACCGACGCGCTAGGCTAAGTTTTTTTTTATTAAAATAAAGTATGTAGCTATAACATGACTTATACAACTTTGGTTAGAACTGGCCCAGTTGTTAGTTATCTTCATCATCATCATCATCAACGGCCTATGTTTGTCCACAGCTGGACATAGGCCTCTCCAAATGCACGCTACCGTGGTCTTTCTTCGGCTACTCGCATCCAGCTCCTGCCTGCCGTCTTGCTATTTAAGTTGGTAGTTAATCAATATAGATATGTTCCAATTCCCAAATTGCACTATACTATTGGTAAGATATGAGTTTGTTTACGAAAGTGGTGTGTTTCTAAAGTTTCAGTGATCAGTCTGGCGGAGTGTGAACGCACTTCGAGCGAGCCACTCGGTCAACGCATCCGCTGTTCGTAGCGTGCTTTTCGCGCATGCGCAACTTATCCACCGCATATGCGTAACGAACGTTATGTCGGGACTTCTACGCTTTGTATCATATAGTACAGTATACAATAGTCAGTTATTGATACCGGTGAAGAAACATTCGTATGCCGTGAGTCGTGCTTGAATTTGGGAGCATTTAGTTACGTCCAAATTTCACATTTTGTCAGCCACTTTTCTACTAAGTATTTTTTTAGATTTATTTTGTAACTAAGATTAAATTGTTGGTTTTTAGTCATAGTATAAAATAACATAAATATTTTGGAGTGACGTAAAAGAATAACAAAATGAAAAAGAGGCATACTTGAAGTGTGACAGGTGTATGATTGGTTTTGTTTACGAAATATTTTCGGTATTTTTACTAAAAGGCTGGAATTTTTATATAGTCGTAGTTATGGCGAGGGTTGAATCTGTTAAGTCAAAAATCTTACATTGTTAATAGTTGCAACTTTGTGAAGTCTTGACGAGATTATTGCTTCACATTCATACCCTTCCTGAAAAGACGCTTACAAAAAGTGTGATTAGGTCCTAAAGGATATGTTTCTGATCTCAAAAAAATATTTAAATTTTATTCGTAGTTTATATCCTCCTAGGTTTATATTTGTGTATCTACAATTTATTATACATGTTAAATTACATTTTACATTAAGATCATCTTTATATAAAATAAATGTGATTTTTATTAGTATTTTGTTTGTTTTACTTCACTATTTTTGACAAGACCGATTAAATATGTTTAAGTATTAAATGCCATCGGAATAAATTACAATCCTCAAAATAAATAGTCTTGTAAATAAATAAATATAATACAATATTTCCAACTACAATTAGAACTTAGAGTATTAATTATTATTTTAAATACCAAAAGTCCCAAATCCGACGTCGGACTTTTTAAAATATATTTATGACAAAGAACAATTAAATTAAAATAATAATTACACAATGAGCGACGAGAAATAGAAATAATAAAGTTAAATATTGCATGACTAAAAAGTCAAGTTATATTTAAATATTTCAGATTATAATAACAGATAATTAATAATTTAGGCTCTTAGTATTCTTTGTAAGACACTAAAACATAAAGATTATAATTCCATCATTATAATATACATATATTATAAAGACTATATAAAATGTGTATCGTAATCTGAAATAAAAGTAGAGTGTTAATTTAACGACGTTATTGTGAAACTTCTTTATAAAGAGTTGAATGTCCGTAAGTTCAACCAAAAGTTAATAAAATATGATATTTTTTATCTACTTATGTATTCAAAATATTATGGGATTAAATTACTTTCGTATTTTAAAATTTTTAATATACTAGAATATGATGTACTTTATTATAAACGAAAACAGTAAAAATAATACTATTAAGTTAATTTGAAGTATGAAGGATTCCTCACTATTTAGAAATAAATTATTAAAAATTGGGAAGGATCCGCGTAAAATACGTGGATTTCGAATTCATCCGAATAATGCTTAATTATGTATTGTAGAACACTTTGAAGCAAAACGCCTTAATTTTGATCTAATTTGATAAACGGATATTTGGAATTGTTGACTTTGCATTCATTTCATTTTCGTAGTAACAATGTAATATTCGTAACATATTTAAAGTCGGAGATGCATTACATATATAAATATAAATACTTTTATATTACAAAATGTGAATAACACCTTGTAGGTTTCTAGATGTTATTTTGAATTGTTACAAATGTTTTTGCAGAGTATTTTCGGTATATTTACAATTGAACTTTTGACTGTTTTGGTCTCACGTCATATTATTGATTATATTAATTACTACTTATTATTAATTATATAAATATTTCTTATCATTTTCCATATCAACGAATATGGAAAAAATTTAATCCTTCAGTATTTATCAATATTTTGAATCATTTTTGTCTCCCTGTTATATAAACTATAATATTTTAAATGTAGTATAGTATGTAGTGAGTTTGTTTGTTACACCTTTAATCTTAAGTGCTCTAGCGACCATGATATTTTTTCCATACACAATATCTTGGGCGCAGAAAGGAAACAGGGAGGTTGAAATTAATATTAAGTATTTGTATAGAATTTATTTTTTTCTAATATTTAACTATTGAATTATTAGAGACAAGGGCTTTTTTCTTTACTAATACAACTTTGTCCATGAACGAGTGAGAAACTAACTCATCTATTATTACGTTATTTGTTTTGTAAATAATGCAGTTCTAAACATGTTTCAGCGAATTAAGTTTTAGTTCTATTCTTGACAAGTTTGCCTAGTGGTGTACATATAATCATAAACCAGAGACAATTTGAATTTATTATATATATTTATAGACATTAATACAAGGTATAGGAATATACGAAAATTAAAAACAAAACACTATAAATTTTTGGATATGAAATAACTGATAAAATGATGAAATCCGTATCGAAGTTCGTTTATAGTAATGAATCCCTTATCAACGTATAATATTTGTAATTCAGTATCATAATGTTTCTATTATAGCTACATTTATGCTATATAATACTCCAAAACATCCGTTTGTCATTAAACTAATTTGCTATTATATTAAGAGGAAGTATAAACGTCCTCTAAACGTCAATTAGGAATGCTAGATAGCTATTATCACATAGTTGCTAGACAACCTTATATGTATACACGTTACATAGGTTTGCGCATAGATATAAATAACCAGGCGTGCAACAGAGGCAGGTGGTTCAAGTTATGTGAACCCACTGGCGCGGTGTGACCGCGAAATTATTTTCAAGACTACACCAACCTCAAGCGAACACACATACAAGCAAAACGTATCGGCACGAACGTCTCGCTACGCTACTGCCTATGTGGGAGTAGTCGTGAGAAACTTGACTGTGTATTCTGTAACGTCATAAAATCATAATCACGACAGATAATTCTAGACTTTACTTACATAGCAAAATAATCCATAGTCGTAAGTCACCGATGAAGTGTTTATTACAACTCGCGTAACATCAGCGTATGGTAAAGTTGCTATCTTGTTCGTAATGTCCGCGAACGGAGGTACATTCAACTTTTAGCCCAGTAAACTCACAAAGTTCGTTCACCCACTGCTTGTCAACTGACGTAAGAAAATGAGAGGGAAGATAAAACAGATAGTTGCGTCCCCCTCTTGCCTTATGTTCAAGTTTAGAAGTTTTTATTGAATGTTCGACAGTCAAAATAGTTTACTTTTGTCTGGCTTATGATCGCCTAGTACTTTTGACGGTTTACTTTGACTATATCGATAGATAAACCGTGACTATTGTTTGCGTGACGTTTCTCTGTATCATGATATATCGACAAAAACCTTGGTGTTCGAGAGAATGTATTTATAGTGCTTGATAAATTGTAATGTTTTTTTTTATCGATAACAGGCAAATCTATGGCTGTACTTCTTTATAACTTCATTGTTATTCCACTACAAATTTTCTCACTGCATAAATATATTTTATCCCGCAATTTTTTTGTAAAAGTAATAAAAATTATTTATGGTGTAATAAATTCTTGTATATTAATCATATTCCTTACTATTAATCGATTATTATCGAACAAATAATACAGCAATTTGTGGTGTAATTTCAAGAGCAGTTAAATATTTTTAATATTTCTAGAATAGTAATTATGTGACATATTTCGTCCGCGGATATCACGATTATGAATAGATACTGACTGAAAACTGCACTCTTTAATCCCTTTTGTGGATTGAAGGGCAGTCCAACGCGACCGAGGAGAAAAGGGGGCAACATATTTCCGTGCTTTGCAAGGCACAGGATAAGCATTTTTAGTATATAAGGTATTTGCTCATCTGCAACTTTAACCCTCGTAATTTTCACAAATTACGTAAAAGTTAAAGTTAAAGTATAATTACCTAAGCCTAGAACAACGAGACAGTAACGAGACATGTGATATAAATAACGCATAGACATCAACGCGTGTAAGGCTGTATTATTTGCTTTAATAAAATTATTATTATCTTTTCTAATTTTAATAGCTACAATACACATATAGTCATTAAATGAATTGGAGAAACGAATTAATTAAAAAAACCACAGATATTTTTTTATGTATTATTTCGTCTACCTTATTTAATTATGTACACCCGATGGCTGATTTACATAAGCCTCTAATAAAGTTAGTTGATAAGTTAACAGCCTTGTGTCAATGAACCATTTGTTTTGCGTTTATAAATAGTAAAATAAAAAATCGAAAGCACTATCGCCAATGCCCACGCGCACGTACGATTACGAAATTAGACGCTTTGTACATTCTAATAAGATTTTAAGCATTCACCAGAAAAATGTTCACACGAGCATGGCGCCCACGTAAATGAGTTACCATCCTAAAACCACGAAACGTAGACCTTCTTAATATAATCTTTTGTTCTGACAAAGGCTTTATTTTTCTTATGAATACTCGCTTTTCTATCACAAGGCATATATAGTTCTGATTGTTGCTGCAATGCTTCGTAATGTAATTCAAGCTTTTATAAGGTTTTAAACGATTAGCTCATTAGAAACATAATACCTATATAATCTGCTACAGCTAAATCAAATAGCGTATTTGATCACGCCAGCTTGTCATAGAATTACGTACAAAGTAACGTACTTATGAAAAGAAGTAGAACAAGAAAAAAATATATTCCCTACTGTATATTTGGCCCTTGTCTAGTTTTTGCCTCATTGAAAGCATTTATCAAGGAATTCTTCTATAAGTAGTAAGGATCGAAATGATCTCTAAAAGTAATTGTTTATTTTTCGAATAGCGTGTAATGTTATTAAATTTATTAAATTATAATTATTAAATTTATATAATTTCTCATTGATGATAGGGAGCGAGATTTATGTTAGGGTCTTCGTAGGTTGGCTATGTGTGTTTCTTTCTCATTGTTTTATGTCTACATGTGGGAGCACCGGTTATGGTGTTATTCCTTTAGTTTGTCGACAACATTCTTAGTAAAATTTAAGCGTGGTTACAAAATATTGAATTTAAAAAAAGAACTTGTTCTTATTAAATGTATAAAATATTTTTTTTATAATTTTATATTTTATCATTTAAAAATTTCGACATGAAATTGTTAAATATAAAATTAATCCGTAAATAAATTATAAATGGTTAAGTGGTTAATAAAATAAAATAAAATTTTGTAGTAGCTAGGATGGGTTAGGTAATCATTTAATATTAAAGTACCGGGATATTAGGATTGACAAGAAATGAGTCGAATATTAAGATAAACTTGGACTATAAAAAATACACTGCGTAATCTTGGATTTGTATAGAACGAACTCTCTCCGACCTATGCATTCCTAGTACCTTGCTGTGTGGTGTTAGTTTCTTAGAGTAGCTTTCATGACCAATTTAGGAAGGATACTTGGCTTTCAGACTGTTCTTGTGCTGTTTCCATAGCTGGCAAGCAACTAACTAACTTATACAAAAGATTTTGATAACACTTTTATTATATTATTTAGTTTATCATATTTCGGGTTGTATTTAAAATTAAAAATGTTTCAAATTAATAAATATTTAAAATCTAATAATTGAATTTTATAAATAGAAAAAAATAATCTTTATTTAAATTTATATTGCATTTATGTTACAATATTTTATATTCATACCCTTCTGTATCGATTATAAAGCAAAGACAATCATTATTTTCAATGTTTATAAATAATAATTATTTTATTGCAATAAAATAGTAGGAAATGTTGTACGGAACCGATAAATAATGAGATAAGAAGCATGTCACCTTCATTGGCTGGTCGTTGAACTTTTAGCCCAGTGCGCTCAGACGAGCCCGGCCTGCGGGAAGTAACTTGTTCCCGAGCTATGCTACCCTGGTAGGGCTGATACCTACCGTAAAATATTATAGCATTCCTAGTAATTAATTTATAATTTTTTACTTTACACTGTCTGCTGTGAAGGAAGTCATTAAAATGGAATATAAAGCATGTTTTCTTTTTATTGTTATTATAAAACAGTATGTCGAAATTTATGGTTTTTTTTTACACTATTTATGTCGGCGTAATTTATTAAATAAAAAAAATTAATACTTTAAATGATTAATGACAAAAATATATGAAAATTTTAACGTGAGAAATGCTTTTATGAGCCTACTTTAATTTGATATACATATTATAGGCATCGCTTTCGAGAGATGGAGAATTTCTAGCAATGTTCTCTCTGTGAGGCGATTTATAAAATAAATAAAATATATTATTATGAAACAATCCAAAATATTCATTATATATATATCCATTTTAAGTTATTCTAAAATATATTTAAGTCAACTTATATATATGTTTATGTATGTTTTGTAATTTTAATGTATTTTATCTATAATTTGCTTTTTATTAAATCCTAGTATTCTCTATTTATATTTAAAGCTATCTTCATTTTGAGTATTTCTTTGAATTTAGAATCTTATTATTTATGTCTAGCACAGTAAAGCCATGCAAGCGAAACCACAAGCAAAAGCTGTAGGCTATGCACATTATTGCTTTCAAGCTATCACAATCTGTCTTCAGGCCTTTACACCGACCAGTTGTGGTGTTCCCGATAGCTGAAAATGTCGATAAACCAAGATACAGCACAAACTGACAGCCGATACGAGGCGGACGGCAATAGCTTAAGATTTTCTCATGTGTTGCCAACAACAGGGTTTTTACCCTAAGCATTTCTAAAAAGCATTTTCGGAATTGAAAACATATAATTAATAAACAAACGTATGGTACATTTTGGCTTAAAATGAATATGTTATTTTATTTTTTCAATAAATATAGCATATTAAATTAATTTTAGGACCTACATATCGATATATTGCTTTCTCCCAACTAGACATGCGAAGGGAGACAGGTAATATATATTTTTTAATATTTTAAAACAAATAATTGTGTTTCCGCTTAAAGTTTTATGTATGATTCAGTCGAAACATATATCTAGGAAGAAATTGATTTTGTAGCAAGCAACACTATTTCTCCCTTCAATTTTCCGGGCAAGAGTCGAATCGCATTAATTGGAGGACTGGTCCTATATATTTGCATGGCAGTCATTCACCTCCTTTCATCTTGTTACTAGGAAGTATCGGTAAATAATAAAATATATTTATAATACATTGCACGCGACTTCGGATTCTCATAAAGTAATGTCAGTGAGGATTTAGAGGAATGCGAATAAAAAGATATATATTTCAGAGTGGTAGTCTATTATGAAGAACAAAAAATCTGAGATCTATTAATATTTAGACTTGCCTTTAATTTAAAGCAAATTTATGCTTTTTTTAAATTTTGATTTAAATTTAGAACATCAATTTACATATTTGACAAATCGGTTCACCTTTTAAGTTTGAGATTGTAGTTTTACTAATACACTTTCCTGTATATAATTTATTATTTATCATAGTTTTATTAGAATATGTATATACACTATATTTTATATACTTATGTATATTAACTAAGGTTGGTTAGCACATATAGGTTATATACAAAGGAGTATGAATATTAATTTTTTTTTATAAAATTTGAATCTAAATTTATTGAGGTAAATATTTTCTAAGATACAGCATAAAACAGGAATGTCAAGTCATCGACATCGCAACATTGTAATCGTGTATAGTACGACACAACTTAGGTGTAGCACCGGCAAAATTCGTAAAACCGATTACGGCCAATTTATTCAACCAATAGAAATAGCTCCCTTTCGCGCCATTCGACGCTATACGTCGCTATAGATTCTCGCGTGCGCGTCAGTTCAACCCGAGAAAGCAAGTGCATGTAAATCGACGGGTCAAATTAACAAATATATTAGGTGATAGTACGAGTTATTACGTTTGTGTAAAGATCATATTCACAAAAGAAATAAATATTGATAATTTGGATGCGATCGGTTTTACGAATTTTACCGGTGCTACTAAGTTGTGTCCTGTACTATACACTTATTAAAAATACGAATACTCTTTTGTTTTAAACTATCTATAGTTAGGCGTAGCTGTTTCAAATTAGCGTGTCAAATAAAATAACAGGATTCACACATTTTTTTTTAAGTTTCTTTATAACTCAGTAAATTTAAAATCATTATTTTTATGCTATGCCTTTAACAACAAGGAATTATAATTATAAATAATTATATAGATTTTTTAAAACTTATGATATTTTATAATTACATAAAAATGGAATTGTAGCTGATTTTTTTTTTGTACATCTGTTACAAAAACAAATGTAAATTTAGAATTAAATCAAAATTTTCGTAAAGTTTGTTTTATCTTTAAATTGTTATATTATTGAATTATAACCAAACAACCGACGGTAAGAAAACCAGCGGTTTCAAATATAGATTGTGCCGAGAAGAACCGGTAAGAAACTGAGTTAGTAACTTGTCCTCCAATTTTTAAACTATTGATATTAAAATGATAAGTCTTACCCCTCAACAGCCCCTTCTGTTTCCAGTTTTCACTGGTGTATTTTATAAACCTAAATCTAAAATGTATTTAAACCTACGTCCATACAATTGATAACAATTAAGGTTTTATGAGGTTTCATAAGAATACTTAGAAACCTATGAAAGTTACAAACCATCCCGATGTAATCGTTTGTAATCAAGGCAGCAGAGACTGGCTCAAATTAGAATTCAAATCTATATTTTGAAACACTCTTTCATAATATTTTAGCCGCATCTAATTGTGTTAATTTTAATTGAGATATTATTTCAGTTTGTATGTTATAAAAAAACTCAATTTTTAGTTTTGTATTTATATATTTTCCAGGTCCACTTCAAGTGGCAACAAATAGATTTTCCATAAATACTCTCAATTTTATTTCCCATGTAACCTCTTGAAACCTTTAAAACTTTTTATGAGATCGTGGAATACGGGATTTTAATGGAGCTTCTCAACTGCAACTGAAATCATCGGATATCCAAAATAATGTTTTTTATTTTAATTTTCCTTTTGCATAGAGTTATACTAAATGAAATTTAATATTGATATTTTCAAAGCTAATTGTTTACTTATTGTATTATCTAAATAATTGTCTACAAATTAAGTTGACTTGTTACCTTATACTATAATGATTTGCATTTTCAATTTATAACCAAACGAACATCCGCAACTGAAACTATCCGAAAGAATCGGATAAAAAGACATAATTTCGTATCCGTAAAAAAAATATTTTTCATGTATCCGCATTCATATCTAAATTGGCATATCCATAGTATCCTTGTTTAGGATTTCATTATAAATCTATGGGGACAGACTCATCATAAATGTACAAGTTTTGAAAGCTTTGGAGTACAGTTTTACATATTCTAATATTACAATTTATTTATTTCTACTTTTTCGTATACCAACCATCCATTCCGTTCCATAACTATCCATTATACTTGTACGTATGTTATATTTAGTTCTATAAATATAATATACATTGATGTTTGTTTTTTTATTCTACATAGTATAGTTAGGCAGAAGGGCTAATGGATCACCCGGTGGTACCTGATCATCACTGCCCATAGACAATGACGCTGTAAGAATTATTGCCTGTTTTTTTCATCACACCAACGCGCTACCAACCCTGAGAGTCCCAAGATGTTATGTCTCTCTGGGTAGTTACAATTATTCACTCTGAATACCAATGCTGATATCATAGTGATAAAAAAAACATAATCATAGATACTTGTGAAATTCGGTCCATTATTCGGATTTGTTATTTATATTTATGTTGTAAAACTAATAAATGCTAGCTTGATAAGATTTTTTCATTTAATTTTAGAGAAAAATATGCAAGCACTAAGTTTACGTTTCTTGTAACAAATAAATTTGTGTTGAAAGTAAAATAGAAAAAAACAATATATTTTTTTGAAGTATTGAGCAAAGGAATTACATAAGAATTTGCAGATTGCGTTTGGATGATGCTGCCACACCCGTCTTAGGGTGAGAGATCAATCAATTTGCGAATGTGGTATAGACGAAGGCACGCTGGAATTCTTCTCTTGAGTTTAACATCTAATATATTTGTACGATAAATTGCACAATGATAATCGTTAACGAAACAAATTGTCTTTCAAATTAAATAATTCCTTTTAAGATTGGTATTTAATTATTTAAAATATTATATACATACTTGTGTGCATATACTTTTTGTCGGTGATGCATGGCATTTTTATACAATTAAGTATATTTATATGTATTTGTTAAACAATGTATTGGGTTTTACGATATTTTTTTAAAATACCTTCCTTTAAAATTAAAGGAAGATGTTCACAAATTTTCCTTTAAATTTATTGATTTTATACTTTAAAAGAAAATAAAATAAAAAAAAAAGTACGTTCAAGCCTTAAATTTTACAAGCTTACTTGGGCAGATTTTCCTCTATCCTCGTATTAGTCATATTCCTTAGAATTTATTTCATTTACCAAAGTATGTTGGTACATTTAGTAGCGTTACATACATCCGCCATTTGCAGCTTTCTTTCGGTGTTATTTTTTATCACTGAGCACGAGATGATTTATACAAATGAAAAGTAAAACAAGATTTTTTTTCATTATGACAACCACCAGTAGATACAATGTCACATCCAAAATAAAAAATAAATTACATTTCAAAATTATCTAGTCAAAAGTTCTACTAATTACGAGTAGTCTCACCATGCACTTTCATATTATACAATGTATGTATATGTATATATGTACACGTGTACAGCAAAACCAACATTTTAATACAAACATTTATTTATTTTTGAAATGTATCCGTAATAACATAAACCTTTTTTTTGTGGCTTTTAATTGTGCCAAAAAGGCACAGATTATTTCCCCAATGTCACGTGCGAATCCTAAATCTTAAATAAAGCTTAACAATAATATCAGGCATTGATGACTGACAAGACAGTCATAAATTAAATATAGCCGTGGCACCATGTCAGAAATTTTGTCAGGTATCACATAATAACTACTTAAATTAAGTTTGAGATTACTCAGTACTTACCAGCTCTTTTCACTAGTCAGGTTTAGTCTATTCAAAATAGATTACTTCTAAATTGATAAAATTTAAAATCACATCGCGTTATCAGCAGTACTTCTCTGTGTGTTTAATGCATTTGAAGATTATTATTGATAAAATTTCAAATTTTGTCGTATATCTTATGTTACAAAATGTGCATGTTTATTTTAAAACACATGTTAATCCGGTTTGTATGATAATAAGTTATGTTTATGCATTCAATATTTATGTTAACTAGTTTCCGATCATTTCCACCTGTTTATATTTATACGCGATTAACATATTTTAGATAAAATGATCGGTGAGTAGCAACTTTTTAAAACGATTTAATAATAATTATCGAGTACTTTAAATAGAAGTGTATGTACGTATGTAAATTGAGTGAGAAGATGGGATAATGGAAGTGAACAGTACACTCTTCCTGAAACATGTCGCGTCTTCGATAAAAAACGTAAGAAAAGCTTCATTTTATAATATAATTATAGCTTCTTATAAACGTGAATTACTGAATGTAGTTGGGCGTCACCTGTGTTACCGTGATAAAAAATATAAGCATTTTTATTTTTATTCGTGTTTAATTATTTTTTTTAATTTTGATATATTATCTACAATTGCATAAAAATAAATAAATTAAATGACGTCTGATTTCCATATATCTTCTTTAAAGGTGCGGTCTAGACTTGCTAGTTGTAATAAATAATCATTTTTAATTGAAACACATCCAAGAATATATTACTTAAAGCCACTTAAAAATAACTAACGTAATAAATGGACTTTAAATATTTATTGTTTTCAGTGGGATTATTACTTTAAAGTCTTTATTTTTATACATATTTAATTAAAACCTCATTTATAAATTAAATATTGTCAAAATCATGTGTCAATACTCAATATGCCTGTGTACAAGTAAGTAACTGTAACGCTAAAATTAGTTAGTATAAATTCAAAATGTGTCGTCCTTTATGCAATAATAACAATTAAACATTATTTAACGCGATGTTCTAAAGATAACCCCGATTTTTGTTAGTGAAGGTATTTATCATAAATTTTAAATATTACACATTACGATAATTTTTTTATTTGGTATAGGTTGGCAGACGAGCATATGGGCCACCTGATGGTAAGTTGTTACCATTACCCATAGACAATGACGCTGTAAGAAATATTAACTATTCCTTAAATCGTCAACGCGCCACTAACCTTGGGAACTAAGATATTATGTCCCTTGTGCCTGTAGTTACACTGGCTCACTCACCCTTCAAACCGGAACACAACAATACTTAGTACTGTTGTTTGACGGTAGAATAACTGATGAGTGGATGGTACCTACTCAGATGGGCTTGCACAAAGCCCTACCGCCAAGTGAAATTAGTTTTTATGTGATAACTCAATGTAAAGTTTAGAATAACTATTCTGGAAATAAAGTAGAAATCATTTATCTTACATCAGACAACGTTTTATGAATTCCGCCTTGTTTTTTTTTCATTAACAGTGCCTAAAAGAATAAATAATCCCGTAATTTAAATAAAATCGTTCTCGAATTTTGGTGTTATTTCTAATAGTTGTGACGATTTGTTTATATTTTAAATTTATCGAATACCACAAAGACACAGATTTAAATGGAGTGTATCGAACGTTCGAGAAATAATTACATCCGTTAATTATTATTCTTTGCCATAAAATTGGATTTAGATCCATGTAATTTACGTATGACGACGTGTACCTTAAAGCAGACTGATAGATACAATGCGTAAGGTCAAGAAGCAGACAGATAGACAGTCTCGATTTGAGGTTTAGTTCACCGTCGCCTAGAAAAGATTTGAAACCAATTATTTATCAATACCAACAAGAACGAACAGGACACCAATAGCCGTATATATTTGACGACTAACATACGAGGACTCGTATATAGGGCAATAAAACAATAATTCACATTGGAAGACTACATTATTCAATAGCTTATATCAACTTGGTAAGATTTATTTTTGAAATTTAAATAATTATTAATAATTGTTAATAGATTGAAAATTTATTAATAGTATGATATTGTTTCTCAAATATCGAAGTATTTCAACTTTTGTTTAATTCTAATAATGACAGATGTGAACATATGTGAATTATTGTTCTCAAGTTCATTGACTTTTCTATCACAAAGTGCCACGCGTGATTCCGAATAATAAGAAATCAAAATTAAACTGTATTATGTTTACTTAATCATAAGGTTATTAGCAATTTAAAATAAGAGTATTAAGTCAGGGTCTCTGGCTCAGCACAGCCATTCTGTTTTCGAAACTCTGCAACGCATTTGATGGCCAAGAAACAAATGTGAATAAAGATAATGACTTTGTATAAATGTATTGTTATGTTTTGTCAAATAAATAAATAAAATAAATTTCCCCGATTTACTTACAAACTATTCCATATTTGAATCAGTTGATAATTATGACAATTTGCGACACATATATCAAAAACAGAAAAGGACCTAGAATCGATCCCTGTAGTTATTTATCTTGGTTAATTCATATTCACAGTGCCCTTTGGCTAATAGAAATCGGCGGAGTCAGTGTAAGTGTTCACTTCCGTAAACAATCTTCAGTCCTCGCTCTTGTACACGAGTATACATACTCGTACATGCCTAGTATGTAGGAAATCTTAGAATTAATTTTCTTATCGTAGGTAATCTTAGTTCTGTAGCTACTAATTTGATATGAGACCATGAAAGCCGATCACGTAAGCTGAGCGAAATCAACGCTCCGCATACACAAGCGTTAAAAGTTTACAATATAATTCATTGTAAATGTATTCAGAACTTCAGAAGTCAAAATCAACCGGGGATTTGTATTCCAGTCAAGGTAGTTTTTAGGCGCGAATGACCTTTTTTACTTTTCTTGACGCGGAAATGCAAAGATTTAAGAAATGGTCTCGTCAGTCCGGTTGTGTTTATTTTAAAACTGCTTGAAAAAAACTTGTAGTAAAATGTATGCGCAAACGAGATTTGAAGTACCAGGAATACATGAGACGAAGAAGTCAGCCCAGTCATACAAGTTGCATCTGCTACACTCATTAAATACATACGTGCAAACGTCACTCACACTAAGAAATAATTTAATTGTTAATCTATCTCTTTCTAAATGCCTTTTTGACCTCACAAAATCATCTTTTATATTCGCTACCAAAAGACTTAAATTTCGTTAATAATATTAATATATAATATTTATAATTTTATGTTTTATGAAATCGTTACGGACTCTATTACTTTGTATTAATGAAATATTTATGGTAATCTTAGCTGGTAAATGTTTCATTTCTAAGCAACTCGGAAGTGACGATTGAGCTCACTAACGCAAGTGAGTTATCAACATTTCTCACGCTCAGTTTCCATTAGTGTGCGTGTCTATGTGTGAGTGTTATCTCGTCGGCCCTGTGTGTGTGCGCTGAGACGAGCTTGAGGTTCGTTCAACTTATGGCCTAGTAAACTCAGATGTATATTATATATCTAGAATATTGTATGACACTGTCACTGACGTTTAATTAATAAATAGCTGCTGCTTTCATTACGTTTCTTTCTTTATGAAGAGATTGAAAAGAATTTATATATGTATTCTATTCAAGTCTAAATTATAAATATATTTTTTTAATATAGTAGTAAATTACATATATCATATTTATAAAATTATTTATAATTAGTTTTTATTAAAATTGTCTTACATTAGTCGAATTTACTAAGTGATATTTGAATCTTCAATTTAAAAAATAAAATAGTTAAATGTATATTAACTAACTAAATTATATTATTATAAAATGTAAATAAATTTACCAAGTTTCTCCAATTGTCTTTATACTTTATTGTATAAAAATACAACATAATTATTACGCCGAATTGATGGGTCTAGTTTTTTTAATGACACAAAAAGGTTTTCCAGAAAAAAAAACAAAGACCAAACCAAAATGTCGTGCAAAAAGGTACCAGGATCGCAAAGGACGTAAGGGATATTCTAATATGATTCGATACAAATAAAAACAGAATTAATTGTGTTTTTTTCCAGACAGGCGTAGGCGCTTCCGAGAATCGAATGCGACAGCCATCACGTAAGCATTTGGTCACTTTTTTATTATGCATGAAATCTCCTTTATGTTATTATCATTAACAGATATATATTATTAATGTGAAAATGAGTTTGTCTTTCTGCTTGTGTCCTCACAACTAGCCAGCCTGGGACTTAGATAAGAAAGAGATAATTTCTAATAGAAAAATAGATTTGATGCAAATGGAGTCACGGGTAATAGTTATATTTGACTATAACTATTATTTTTAATGTAATTAATTATTGTAATGATATGCTGTTTTAATGTACAATATGCTACCTTACTCTCGGCTTAAGAAAGAAGACTTAAAATCTGAACTAAAGTCCACGCGATCAAACTGATTGTTTTAATCGTAATATTATTATTTATGAATTAGAAAATATTTTAATACGTTTTTAGTTTGAAATTAGTAATGATATATTCTTCAGTATCGAATACTTACTCACAGCCGTAAAATATACATATATCTATGTCTTAGGTTATATACGAATTAGTTTCAATTGATTTTATTGTTTCAATCTTTTTGGAAATCATAATAAATGATTTTATTATTAATATTCTTTATTCTTTGAACGCAACAAAAACAACGCCATCTATCTTCGAGTAGTGAGTTTAAAAAAAATGTACTTTAGTACGAATAATATTCAGTGTTTCGTCATAATAAAGCAATTAAATTGCTCGAGTTAAGAGGAGAGCATTATCTTGTTTATTTTATTGGCCGGTCGGGATTCGCATTATAAATTTGACAACCTTATTCTGAAAAGTACGTTATAACAAAAACTTAATATTTAAACGGAACGTTCTATAAAAGGAAATTTGAAAAAAGAACACATATAGTAATTTTCTACATTTATCTGTGTATGTATCATCTTCATATTCCAGAAATATATTCATTCGAAATCAAAACGTAACACTAACACGTTATATTTCACAAAGAGATAGCGATATGGTTATTATTATACAGTCTTATTCAATAATAATTGTGAAACTTTAAAATAATATTACACTAAATAAAACGTCGATTACATGCCCGAGTCGATGTAAAAGCGATTCCTACGATAATCGAATGCGAATGAATTTCAGAATAGGGGTGTCAGGTTGAACGACCTTTTAGTTTTTGGTCGGTACGACGATAGAATTGATAATTGATGTCTAGAAAAATAAATCAGTGTACATTCGAACGCACCTGGCTTTGACTTTCTACAAACGTTTGACAAATAATTTTCTAATACTGGAATCGTTTATACGTAAACTAAGTTTCTTTTTATTGTTATATTAGATTATTTTAAAGTTTACTTAAATGTTAAAAGTTAATCTCATCCTAAGGGCTATATTGTTACTTAAATTTTGTGCGTTTTAAATTTTTACAATGAATAATAATTATGTATATATGCATAAGGTACTAAAATATTGCAAGCGGTCTAATATGCGTGAATGATTTGTCAATTACTCGAATCCAAGATCATTCCCACAAAAAGTTAAAAACTAATTACCAAGGTGTTTCGGGAATAAAAAATACCAATTATAATTAGGCAACTAGCCTTTGATTGTTTCCTCAAGTGATGCACTTAATAATTACTGTTTTTTTATCACTAATTACCAAAAGCAGTCGTTGCCGGTTGGCAGGTGCCATAAGGAGGGGGCTAGGACGGCCGTCGAACTTTGCAAGACCATAAAATATACACATAAAATGACATATATACACTCGTTTCTGCCAAACGGAAACATATCTTATACGAATGTAATAAAATCGCAAATCGAAACAATACGGAAGTGGGATCATTGAGCTTGGAGCAATTTAATATAATAATGTAAAAGGTTCTAAGTTGATTATTATTTGATAGTGGAATTTGAGTTTTACGCCTTTGGTAGTGGGTACATTATCGAGGGCGCGGTCGGCAGACATGGTTAGGCGGGAGATACTTCCTGGTCGGTCTCATATCAATTAGACGATTGGTCTGCTAATTTGTTAGGAAATGGGGGCAGTTCACTCACGCGCATCGTAACCTTAATGATTCACGATAAAATCCGTATCTAGAGCAAGGTTCAAAGTTTGTGACCTTTAAATTTACAATATTTTTGCAATCGATTGCTTTTTTTTAAAAAAAATTCTATACATTAAGATCGACTCATTCATATGGATTTTCTTCGAACCCTCTTATTAATAAACTTTGTAAAGTGGTTGTGTACATACAACGCTTTGTCTTTTTCTTTCCAATATCAAATTACTTATGACAGAAAGAGTTGAATCGTTGTAAAGCAATTTACTCGCTATACAAATATTACAAGTAAGGAAAGGCTTTTGAAATGATTTTTTTCTCTTGTGTGTATGTAGTCTGTATATGAGTCAAAATGACCCAAAGCAATTTTTAATCCGAACAAGCATAATTCATTTTATTATTATTAATTTGTTTAATTATAGGTTAATTTATATCAGACGGAAGCAAAAGAAAACATTATAACCTTTGATCTATCAAATTTAATAATTGTTTGTTTTTTTTGTAAAATCATCTGGTAGAATTTCTATATACTAAATAAACACGAAAAGGTTTTGAAATTATCAGGCCATGTGATTTTACGCACATCTTGATTGATTATCCCTGTACTTCCTCCGGGAACAAAAAAAATTCTACGTGTATAGTCATAAGACACGTCCAAGCAAACCAATTCGCGTGAAAATGTATGTATTCAGCAAAAACTTATATTTGTTATAAAAGCCGTACATAAATCTTATATACATATATACAGCTTTATCTTCCTCTATACATCTATATCAAGATGAAATATATTTGTCATCTATGTGATCCTAAGCTATTCATCCGCTATTGTTAAAATCGATAGATTTTTATACGAACCCTTGACTCCATAAGGTTATATAATATTCTTAATATCCCAAAAATCTAAATATTCTTTATTCAACTAGGCTCATAAAAGTAAAATTGACGATTCAAGTACTTTATAAAAGTAAACTTGAAGAGTAAAGTAACAGCCTGTACCTAAATTTGTCACTGCTGGTCTAAGGCCTCCTCTCCCATTAAGGAAAGGGTTTGGAACGTATTCTACCAAGCTGTTCCAATGCGGGTTGGTGAAATGCATGTAGCAGAATTTCAATAAAATTAGACACATGCAGGTTTCCCCACGAAGTATTCCTTCACCGCCGAGCACGAGAGAAATTCTAAACACAAATTAAGCACATACATATGTACATACACATATATACATAGTGGTGCTTGCTTGGGTTTGAACCCGAAATAATCGGTTAAGATGCACGCGTTCTAACCACTGGACCATCTCGGCGATTCAAGAGTACTTTAATTAAACTACTTATGTACTTTATGTTACAGTTTTTAATTAAATGTAAAGCTGTTCGGAAAGTCCTACCGACAAGAAGAGTCGAGAAGAACCGGCAAGAAACTCAGCAGTTACTATTTTTGATACATGGATATAGTAGCTATAATTAAATTCAATCAATAAATATAAAGTCCTTTTTATCATTAATACAATCTTCTATTGAGTAATATATGCCTTTATTTATCAATATTTTTTGACATGAGCGGTATCTTTTTAAATTGGTCTATTTAGACATAGCTGTGGCCTCTTCAACGTTTTATATAGTCTTTAGTCTATCTGTTATAAATAAAAGAAATGTACTAATTATAAAAATAAAATCACGTGTTACAATATGGCTGCGAGGTAAACAAACCGTATAAAGTTTTCTCAAAAAGGGTTCTAAGTGTCGAAACTTCTTCAGCACATTTTCGTCCACGTGATCGGGATGTTCACAAACACCGTTAGCGATTCAGGTAACGACCGTTTGACTTAATTCGGTTGCATTTCATGATTTCACTTATTTGAATTTATAAATGATGCACAACAATAATGCATTATTGAACAATGAATAGATTCCTTAGTGCCGCTCAAGAGTACACGCTGAAAACGCTTGGGTAATGTTGATATTAAAAACTACTTAATACTTATTCAAATAAAAAAATCATTTAAACCATTTATTTTGCTATACATACACATACATTACATCGATTGTACACAAAAAGATAATTAAATTTTAGGAATACAAAGTAGGTAGCAAGGGGTTCATCTCAGTATATGCTGTGCTCATGCAAAACACTGATAAATAGTTACATTTTATGTAACATCAAAATTAGTCCACTTCCCTGTTAAAACAGTAGTGGAAACTTAACTGGCATAAGTGTTAAAATATGATTATTATATTAAGTTGTAATATACGATATGCTGTATGTTTCCCTAATAAATAAATAAATAAATAAATAGATGGACCCTGACTATTGAGTAAACATAACACATGCGCGCACACGAAAATTAAAATAAATAAATGAAATTATAAAATTAAAATTGAATTATTTAATTTACATCATCCACAGGCTCACAGTTGTACGTGCCTTTCTTTTACATTTATACATTTTGGCGTTTTATATTTTATATATTTAGATTACTTAACATCACCAGATCTTCGCTTGACTTCAAGGTCGTCGTCTTCTTGGAAGACGTGGCCCAGACTAAAGCCCTTTTTTAAGAATTACTTTATTTTTGTTCCAGCGAAGTACACCTACAAACAATTTATATATATTATAGGTTTGGCGGACGAGCAAATGAGTCAGCTGATGGTGACAGTAGCGCTGTAAGGAATATTAACTATTCCCTAATTAACATCGTCAATGCACCAACAACCTTTGAAATAAAGCTCTTAGGTCCTTGGCTTGTATTTGGCTGGCTCACTTATACTTCAAGCTGGAATACAACAATACTGAGTACTGCTGCACAGCTGCTGCTTGCACAGAACCCTACCGAGTAATACATATAAGAAATTTATTGCTTCTTATAATAATAATAATATAATATTAATAATTATAATAGTTTGTTATAGATTCAATTGATCTTGACGAAAAGACTAAACAGTACCGCAATAACTCTACATAATTGTACGAATACAACAAACAGACACACAGACAGATCAAAGTGAATGTAATTGTTGTTTTCATTTTATTAGACAAAAAATACCAATACGATTTAAAAAAGGATTTCATTACGTTTACTTCAAAATTTGAATTTAGAACTCAGAACTCCAATGCTTTGACGTGATCAGATCTGAAAAACTTGTAAAATTTGAGAGGGTTCCACGTACTCTTGTTCTCCTATGTATTACGTGTACCTTTTATATTTTACCGTATAATGCACTACAACTTCAGTATATGTATAATACTGAATGCTGAAATATTGAATGCAACGTTCCTATTCTAACGTCATTTAATGGTAGGAAATCCGAAAGACACAGACTACTTCTGGTTAATGATTTATACGAGTACCTTTATCACTTGGCCGGATATCGCGTCATTTTCGGCGTGTGAGTGACCTGTCACGTGTCGTACCACGATATATAAACCCATACTAATGTATATTTTAAATTCAATATGTTTTCGCATTTCAAATTGATCGAATTTGTGTATGGCCAATATTTAGAGCTGATTTTATCTGTATGTGATTTTATCCCCTGCGTAATCATATAAGACAGAACACTTTAAATTTTTAATTAGTGTATACTAGCGACCGGCCCTAGCTTCGCACAGTTACAAGACTGATACTTAATATACAAAAGATTTTGTTTAATTACGACATCACATTAAAAACTTCTTATGTGTTTATTTAGTATAATTTTTAACGTATTATACACAAAAACCTTTCTCTCGAATCACTCTATCTTTTGAAAAAATTCGCATCAAAATCCGTTGCGTCATTTTAAATATTTAACTAAAAATAGAGGCAGAAAACGGTTAGCGAATTTGTTTTAGACTATTTCATTATTACATTTATGATGACCTCCGTGGTCGAGTGGTGTGTTTACACCGGTTTTCATGGGTACGCCACTCCGAGATTCCAGGTTCGGTTCCCGGCCGAGTCGATGTAGATTACCAATAGTTTTCTATGTTGTCTTGGGTCTGGGAATTTGTGGTACCGTCGTTACTTCTGATTTTCCATAACACAAGTGCTTAAGCTACTTACATTGGGATCAGAGTAATGTATGTGATGTTGTCTCATATTTATTTATTTATATAACATATACCCTAAATAAGATAACAAAGTCAACTCTTTCGACTTTTCAATTTCGACTTTCTAATACATATTTAATTTAAACAATATTTAAAAGGTTCGTAGGTTCTTTTTTGAAAAGGGTTTGAGTAAAATAAAAGCTTTATTCTTATTGGACTTGTATAATCTGTTACTACTATTGTAACGAAGCGTCAACATTATTTAATAAACGTATGTATTTGTATGCAACATATTTATTCTCTATAATATTCACGTGTATTTTAATCTCATTAGAAAACAATACCTTTTCTAGTTAGTGATACTTGGTTTCTTTATAAATGCAATTGTCTTATTTGGAAGCTGAAATGACTTCGAAGTTAAACAACCTATTTCTAAAATAAAAAAATTCAGGTTCAAACCCGGGTAAGTTCCTTTGAATTTTCCATAAAGTTACTTCTGTATTTAACCAGAATTTAAAGAGTGTGATAGAATAACCTCCAGAATTATTTCCAGAAGTTTCCAGAACAACTGATACATTTTTCAACAGACATAACTTGTATGATGATCAGATTTAATTTTGAACTTTGATTTTACCATAGAGTTTTTATGCGATAATTTTTTTTATATGAAAAATATAATATCTTAAATGTCTGCGTAATTTGAATTATGATAATTTTTCATAGTGTAGATGACATCTACTCGGATTATGGGTCGGAAATTTATTTTCTCCGAACACTACTTGAGTTGTCATTAACCAATCGGGTACTGGTTCCAATCATCGTCATAAAATATAATGGTGATAAGGACAAATTACTTAATCTAACAAGTAAAATAAAGTCTATGAATCTGAGACTATGAATCGGATCTTGATATAAATCAGAGAAAAAACCTTGTTAGAAATTAATTTAAAGGGAATTATTTCTAACTTGATTTATTATATGAAGACTATAATGATTAAACCGAATAGTCTGTCTATAACAACGACATAATATTTGGGAAATATACTGTGATCTAGTATTTACTTAGAATTAATATTGTATCTCATTCGAGAAAAATATTCACGTTCTTCGATTATACGCAATATTAAAACGCATATCCGTCGAATGCGAAAATGGTTGTATGCTATAATTTTTTTTTTAAATTTTGTTTTGGGTTAGTTAATTAAATGCTTAAAGTAGTGAATTTGAAATAAATTTTATATTTAAAAAAATATTTCCACAGTATGAATTGATATAAGAAAATATTAAGATTATTTAACCTAACCTTGTAAAAATTACGATTAACTAAAAGAAACAATACTAATTAAATTTTAAATACAAATTTGGGTGTGTACATTTAAGTGCAATTGTGTATTTGTGTGAGAATGCATGCGTGTGCGCACGTATTAGTTTATGCTTTGCTTACATTCACGTGGTAATTTTCAATAACAGATTTAATATTTCTATTTCCGTAAATATTATTTAAAAATAAACAGTCTTTTATAAATATAAATCATTGTTTTGGTATTAAAATGTGGGTGCCGGAATGTATGATTAATGATTGATAAAAGTATGGTACACAATACATTATTATATTGTGGTTTAGCTTTTATAACAATACTAGTAGTCGCCCGAGGGTTCGCTCGCGTTTTATTATTGATTGTCACGTGTTAGGCAATAAAAGTAGCCTATGTCTTTTCCTGGACTTTCATCAAATTCGGTTCAGCGGTTTGGTCGTGAAAGAGCGACAAATATACAGACAGACTTTTACATTTAAATTTTATTAAAAAAAAAGATATTAAAAATTAATAGATTTTGTAAGTATATTTAATAAGAAAAGTATATATTTTAAGAGTAGAGATGCTTTTCTATGTGCAAGAATTTGATACTTACTCTTTTACATTTAAGATTATAGGAGAATATACAAGGAGAACATAATATTGTTTACATAAAGATAAAAATGTCTTACAAATTTAAAAAATACATAAAAAATATCAATGTCGTGTTATATCGATTACAATTATAACATATATTGTATTAAATAATAAACAATTTGTATTTTTAAAAATACTAATTAATTCCATAATAATTTTTGCCTCTCTTTTCTTAGTAGCACCCCCAATAAATGGGACTCTACCAACACACGTGTTGCCCTCCTGTTATAGCCTGGATTTCTTCAGACGCATGAAGGAGCGTCTTGCTGGCCGGCACGGTGAGGGCGATTAGTGTAGCTAATTCCTGAGTGTAGTGGCTGTCTTCGCATTTCAACTCAAATATCACTTGCCATCAGCTGGAAAAAACAAATTATTATATTTGAAATATAATAAAAATGTTACTAGTTATTATATATATCAAAATAAATGGTGTACTCGTCTTAATAATAAAAAATACCCAAATAAATTTACAAACTTTTCCGAGGCACGTTTAACATAGATTGAATTTTTTATATTTACGACGTCGAGTTTAGGATTGTGTTAAAAGCATTTGTTTTAACAATACTTAAGCAAATGCTAACTGGAAGAGGCAAAATATAAGAAGAGTCAAATATTTTTAATTTAATTGTCATGTTTGCAAAAAAAGTTAATGTGAATTTGTTAAAATATAAATCTTTAATCTATTTGTTTCTTTTCTGTATTATAATGTATATTTAAATGAAAATTATTACTTATCTATACAAGTGATCAGTTTTATTGTTCGTACATTTTCATTCATTCAGTCATATCTGATATACTTGCCTCATTATATAGATCATGATCTATTAGTTTTTACATAAAAAATTTATAAACTTTGGAAGATTTTCAATAAATATTATCAACAGGCTAGTAAGAAATTTTTAGACTCGTGATTTTAAATATATTACAACTAGATTAGACATCGTCGAGCTGATTTAAGTGAAAACTTCATATTAAGCATATTCTAGTTTAATTTTAAAAGTATGTCTTTAACTTTGTATATAATATTATTATTGATTATTGTTGTATATAAGTTTATATAATGAATATGATATAATATTTTTTAGTCATTTTATATATGTGCAACATAATTTTAAAATCAAAAGATAATTTTAGAATGTCAATTGGTAAGTCTTGTCACATTATATTATGTAAATGATAATTTATGCTGAGCTATATATTAGTGATATAAATGGTAGTTCGATTATGGTAATATTGATTTCTTCTGATATGACTTTGTGACCCTAAAACTGAAGACCTATTTTGTAGGAATATAAAGAATAATGTTCTATTTGCTTGAATAATTTCGAGTAAATTCCACGATCATAATTCACTGACACGTTACAGTATCAGATTAAGTACAACGATTCAAATTTTCTTTTAAAATTATAAGTTTACGATTGGTTGGAGTCGAGATGGCCCAGTGGTTAGAACGCGTGCATCTTAACCGATGATTGCGGGTTCAAACCCAGGCACCGCTGATTCATGTGCTTCATTTGTCTTTATAATTCATCTCGTGCTCAGCGGTGAAAGAAAACATCGTGAGGAAACCTGCATGTGACAAATTTCATAGAAATTCTGCCACATGTGTATTCCACCAACCCGCATTGGAACATCGTGGTGAAATATGTTCCAAACCTTCTCCTCAAAGGGAGAAGAGGCCTATAGCCCAGATTTGGGAATTTACAGGCTGTTGTTGTTACGATCGGTATCAGACTTTTTATATTTAATTAATTAATCATTGCAAAGATAATTATCAATGAAACGATATGTATTACACTGATTTATATACATAAGGTTAAATGAAATCTTCGATGGAGTTCTGGACAACTACGATTTTTTTAATTTTTTTTTATGGGTATCACAAAAAGACAATTAGTCTAACGTCACTGGCGACGTGTAGCAACCGCCTTAATATAATGCAATGCATCCTGTTATTGCACAATTGATACATAATGTATTGTCTAACGCCAAGACAAACGTCGGTTCCAATACGCAAACGAATAGCTTAAAAGGTTATTGGCAGCTATATTTTATGAAAACAGCTCCCTGTGATTGTATTTTCAGCAGGCTAGTTACTATTCCATGACGTTTTATATTCCTATTTTCGTTTTTAGTTTAGCATTATTTGTATTGCCACGCTTCGATTTGATTTAAAGGATATTTATAACATCAGCTTATAAGGCTGGAAATGTTAAGATTAAGTATTATTTTTATTAATTCCCATTACAAGTCAGATCTGATTAAAGAGGTTCAATTAGACCTTTATGTGAAATATTCTCTGTAAATGGAATTTTGGGATTTGTTTATAAACAAGTGAAGCGAGTTCTGCGTTCGCGTGTGTAAGCGCGCGCCTTAACTCTTTCAGATTTTGTCGGATCGAATAAGGTTACGAGAAACAATGTCTGGAATTGTTATTTATTTAAACTCGCGGTATTTCTGTATCATCCCTTAAATTACAAATTAATAAGAGTGCAATAAAATTTTGTAGCCGATGATTTTATTTTAATGAGTTAATTAATTGTTTGTTTTTGCTATCAAGGAAAAATGTTTTGTTTCTAATACATATAGGGTACGGTCTATATTAGATGTTAGTGACCATCGAATAATTTTTTTTTCGTATCGCTTGATAAGTGAACATCAATATTATGTTACTATTTATGCAAATAAAAATTTGTTATTAAAAAACATAGTTTTATTGTATTTTAAACTATATTAAAAAGGGACTAGTATATAAAAGAATTACATAAATAGCTGCACTTTATAGTTTCAACTGCTTTAACTTTGACCACCGACGTGAAAAGCGTGGGTAGTGGGGTATAATACTCTTGGGACCCTATGAGCAAAATTCCGACAATTGTAAAGGAAAATGAAACCTCAAAAATTACCTCAAAAACTTTTTTTAAATAATAATTATCTTTATTAGTATAAGGTGATTAGCAAAATTATTTAAACAATTTTATGTATCGTGTGATAATATTCTTTGCTTTTTTCTTCAATGATTTTTCGGATATTATAAATAATTTAGATATACTATTTTATGCAGTTGTAGTTATAGTCTGTTAAAAAAGTGTTTATTCTTGATTTAAATTATATCCAGAATCCGAAGCATGTGTTATTTATTCTACTTTATTATATACTCATTTTTACCCACACACTAAACATACACTTACATACATATATAGAGAGCGTAGGTATGCCCGATTGTTTCTATATGTGTGTAACAATACAAGACGTAATGGTTTCATAAAGTATTATAATATATTAATTGTTGTATATACATCTAGACTAAAGTGAAATCAGCCAAAATGAAAATATTTATTTGTAATTCTTCTGATGGTCTTAAACCATTTAAGGAAAACCTGCATATATTAGTTAATTCGCAGATCAGTTTGAGGTATAATCGTTACTAAGAATGACACAAAGTATAGTACTCATTGCCTGTTAAAAAGTTTCATATATTTTTCTTTATAATTCATAGTAAGCCTAATGAAAATTCTTTATTCCCAAAATTACATTCTGCCAAAAAAATAGTAAAAATAACAACAAACCTTATTATGTAAGTGACTTGCACATTAATATATACACAAAATATTTTGCTAACAATTGAATACAAATAAAACTAGTTAATTCACGTGATACGGATTGAATAAAAAGAATTAACTCCTTGACGTTGGTCGGGCGATATTTATTCAGGACCTGGGAGAAGGTCGAAATTTGTATTTCACCGAAGACTTGCAGTCACGTGGCTGGTAAACAGACCTTGAGGTTTTTATAAGATGAATACTTTTCATTTCGTTCGATATTGAAACATCGTTCGTTGTATCGTGTAATGCTATTCCAGCTTTCAATGAAAATTTTATCATGTACTGAGTATTATAATCGTATTCGTATTTTTTTTTCTCCTGGCCCTGACTTGGTACGGATTTGCTGATGGAATAAATTCGTTATTAAAAAATTATTAATTATTTAATTTCTGCATTAACTTATATATACTTGCCTAGAGAATAATATGTTAGGACGCATTTATACTCGATATCACTATCACTAAATAATTGATTTTATATGAAATATTCTATTTACATTTGTCGTAAAATTTTAACGAAGAAAATATTTCCATGATATTCTTGTTATCTTGTAAGTACAGTTTTTTTTTAATTGAGCGTGACTCATTTTTCCCAATGAAAAGTTAAATCAATCCTGTCAGTGATGCCTGCGCCATTTTTACACAGACACATAGGTTACACAATGAAAAATATGCAAGTTATTATTTTCCAACTTATTTCACGGACGTGTTTTTGTTGATTATGTTATTGTTGTTATTATTATTATTATATTGTTGTAAATAACTAATATTTCTTGATTAAATATACTACTTGACCTCTTTTTATGTTCAAAAATTGTTTTCAAAGATTGTGTTGGAAATAATTTTTCAAAATGTATCTGGATTAGATACATTGAGATTTCTGTGGCGTTTCGTTATTATTACGGCGGTAATGTATGCATTCTAGTATTATAATATATAATAATATTAAATATTATCATACTTAATTTGTATAACGTTTTTCAATGAAATGCATTGAAAATTGCTGATAAAAACAATTTTACCATTGAAAAGGTTGATCGGTCAATGTATTCAATAGTTATATACATTCGATTCTAGAGACTGGAATCGAAAATTCTGTATCTTTTTGAAATTTGAAGGTATGAATGACGTCAAAATAGGATCTTTTCACACTACCTCTTAAATTACTTTCATGAAACATCTAAAAACGTTTTGTTATTCGTTTAATAAATATTTTTATGGATAATTATAAGTTTAACGAGTTGCGTACTCGTCAACTCCTCAAGTTTTATCTTTAGGAAGAAAAAAAATCAGGATAAAGAGTATTATATCACAGTGTATTATTATCGATAATCAGAAATATTAATAAAATAACTTGTTTAGAAGCAAATCATCAAATAACAACATTTAGCCTACCTAAACTAAATTCTTTCAAAATATATTGGACTAAATGAGGTGCTAAATTGAAATAAAAATGTGTATAATCTATAATTTCCTAGAAAGAATATTTTCTTAAACAGTTTTCGTAACACTTACCTAACACACCAGTGGGATAAGTACCTTTAATAAATTAAAGCAAGTATGTTTTACAGTCAAATGTTACGTATGAGCCACATACCTATCTCGACCGCAAAAGGAAATACAAAGTTGTTATCGTCCGAGCAGTAGTCACGTGTGGTGAAAAATAAATATTAAATACAATCGCCTACATGATACATCACATTATTACAGGCAATTGACCAGGACATCCTGTGGAATGGATAATTGAAATCAATAGTTTCGATATTTTAACATTTTCTTTCAGTTGTTTATTTTTGTTTAGTGAACAATCTGCTTGGGGATTTTTCGTTTAGAAATTGTGTGTAGGTTATTCAATTTCACTTATTTTCTTTGTTGGGATGTATTTATTCAGGTTATGATTTAGATTAATACTCTTTTCTATGTATTGACGACCTCCGTGGTCGAGTGGTGTGTACACCGGTTTTCATGGGTACGCCACTTCGAGGTCCCGGGTTCGATTCCCGGCCGAATCAATGCATTACCATTAGTTTTCTATGTTGTCTTGGGTCTGGTTGTTTATGGTACCGTCGTTGCTTCTGATTTTCCATAATACAAGTGCTTTAGCTACTTACAGTGGGATCAGAGTAATGTATGTGATGTTGTCTCATATGTACATACGCATATAAAAATTGTATTATGTACTGCATTTATGTACAGTCGGTTTTTATCCTATGCCAAAGTAGTCATTAAAAAAACATATGAACTAATAGAGCATACAAAATATTTGTTGACATGCAAAACGTCTACAAAGTTTAACACAGTTTATATTTACCTTTTATGAAGACCTTCTAACTGCATAATTTATCTCAAATGGGGGCAAACACAGGTGTAATATCTGTCCCTCTACATCATAATCCGAAGGGAAGGGACAGACTTGAATCAAGAGAGATTAGCGAATTGCTACACATTTCGTGTATTTAGAGGAACTGTTTTTAATAATTCCTGGATGGAATAACTTTTTTATTAATCTGACATGTCACCCATAACCTATCACGTCAGAGATGACAAAACACTAGACCAATATACCAATATATAACCAATTCGTCAACGAATACTAACCGTTGGATATTTTCGGTATTTTTTAATAATTACTAGATAATACTGTAAGGATACTTTGCATTTGATATGTCATCTGAACAAATGAATGCATACTATAATAACAAATGGGCAAGTTAGTATAGCGACTGAGCATTGATTGTATTCTTGTACAATTTTGTCACTGTGGAATGTGTATGAAACTATTTTTATCTGGAACACAAAGAATTGGGAAAAATAATTATCATTGCAGCTCCATAAAGTGACTATTAACCTGTCAAATAAAAAAGGTATATTAAAAGGTATAGGCTATTGAAACGGGTTAGGTTAAAATCATAGTAAGTTCGTAGCGGTCGTACTTTGTTGTGAGTTTTAAAATAACTTTGTCGAATGCAATCTGTGTACAAACAAAACACTATTAATATATGTATGATATGTTTGTTTCGACGCATACGCAATGTCCAAAGGGGTCACGTAGAGATAAATTTCAATAAATCACCACAATTCCCTATATTGTCTGTTGTGAAACGAACCTTCAGATTATACTATTTATTTAAATTCAACTTAGTGTCGATGGACCCTAGCAATATTTAGGGCGTTAATTTGGTTATTACATCGGGATTGTTTACTACAATAACATTCTTTGTTCAATCTCAGAATCATCAACGAACCTCCTTTTGCTTCATAATACCCATATAAAAAATTAAAGTTCAATATTTAAATGTCGATTATAATCACTATATAATTTATATTGTAGAAGATAACAATTTAGTATATATAGTAAAAGTTGAACCGAAATTTTTAACTTTGCCGTTTCGTAAATTCAAATCGTTTGTAAAAAATATATTGGTGAAAAAAGCATATTATTCAACACAAGATTTTATAGATGATAGAAAAGCGTGGAGTTAATATCTGTTGACTTCCAAGCAGGATATATTAATTTAAATAATTGTATGAACTACTTTTTTTTTAAATGTTGATAAAGAGTAACTACTGAGTTTCTTGCCGGTTCTTCACGGTAGAATCTACTTTCCGAACTGGTGGTAGCTTCACTTAATTGTAAAATGCCGATTCAAAAGTGCTTGTAAAAGCCTACTTGAATAAAGTTTATTTTGATTTTCATCATTGTCAATTTGCGCTTATACCTTCTCTGCTCGATTCATCTCTATCTCTAGTCATATCTATTTATACATGATAAAGGTGGATGGTCAAATAGGCAAGCTAATGTTAACTGGTGACCACGGTCTATAGGCAATGACGTTGTAAATAATACTCAATTTATACATCACCACTGCGACGCATACTTTAGGAACTACGATGTGCCTAGTGCATGTAGTTAAACAGATTCACTCACCCTACAAAATTGGAATACTGCTGTTTGGATGCTTTCTACATATGGGACTCCACAACCTGACCAAGTATATAGTAATTAGTATACTTAGTGACACCGTTAATATATTGACTTTTACACTATTTATCCATTTTACTTTCGGTTTTCCTCTCATTTTTAATCCACATTCATATCTAGAACTCTGAGTATGTTTTTCATCTTCTGTCCCAAGAGCTGTAAAATTTTCTCTTACTATCGCAATTCGTATTCTATTCCTTCTCGTCACTGTAGGTATCAATCTATTTCTCATATCAGCCTAATGCCTTTTCTCAGTTCATACTCGAATATGACAACAACTGCTATGATATTTATATGAAATGATTAGTGAACAAAGTAAGACTCATGTAAAAGTAAAATATAACAAACTAGAACATCTAACTAACGTGTAATTAATAAAAATTACAAAAATGCAATATTAATATAATCATTTTTTTATCAATTTAGTTTGTATGTATTTAAATTTTCTTTTCTTACATTTAACGCTAATCTTTAAAACACATTTGATTCAAAACATTTATTCTATGTATATATTTTTAATTATTTCTGCTGAAATGTGAAAGCAAGGAATGAAAACCGATACAACTAAAATACTGACTAGATTTTATACAATGATAATTGACGCAATACAGTGCCATTGGAATAATTGTGTGTTTATATATGCATAAGTGTGTCCATGTGTGTGCGTTAGAGTGTTGGATAATATAGTGCCCATATCCCTAGTGCCTGTGCAGCACTAAATTAGTCAAAGCTTTCCAACAACACACACACACAACAGCTGTTACATTAATACATAATTACAAGCAGAAGAACACCTACATAATTTATAGCAAAAAAAATTTTAATCAATTCGATTTCTTAGTTCACTGTACTCTTTCAAATTTGCCTAACCGGAAAAAGCTGATGAAAATATTTTAATTTAATGTTAAAATATCCATGAATCTTGGATTGCTCATGTTTATACTCTTTCATAATTCACGTCAACTGTTTTGCCTTTGAAATGCCCTTATCTGTTATTGCATAACGCGATCCTATTTTTAATTTATAATCTATGACATTATACTTTTACATTAAAGGTGACATTCGTCTAGGTTAAGTTTATACATTTCTTTCTGACAGATGATAATGAAATTTTAAATTCTATGGCAAGTATCAAAAGTAGTTCCGTATGATAAATGTATTCTTGTCGAAAAAGCTCTATCATTCAATCAATCAACGACTATAATTAAATGCAATACATAAAATATAGAATACAATTACATTAAGACCGTGAAATCAGTGAAATTTTAGTTTAAAATTGTCACTATCATAATCAAAAGTAGATTAAAATAATAACATTGATTTTATTAACAATGTGATGTCATTTATAATCAACTTCAAATTAATAATCTTTCGATTGAGAATTCACATAAATATAATCGATTATACAAATATTATTGATCGCGTATGGTTGTATAGTGCTATACAACAATACACTACATTGATAAAAATTCTAAATCAAATTAGTTTGGTATCGAAACGCTTGGCCCTTGGAGTAGTGTTGCAAAAAGCTTCATCAAAAGTATAACACCTCGCCTCATTGCCTCCACTGGTGACTTGAGGGCTGGTTCGTTTTTTGCCCAGAGGATCGGAATTGCGATTCAACGGGGAAATGCTGCTAGCATTCTTGTCACCATTCCACGCGAGATTAATACAGTAACTAGTTTTAGTTCATATTTGTATATATTTAAGCATTTAATGTTAGTAATTCTTATGTTAATAAAGAAGAATTAAGGTAATCAAAATATACTTTATTCGAGTAGGCTTTAACAAGCACCTTTGAGTGTTCTATAACTTTATTAGGTAAAGCCACCACCGTTACGGAAAGCATATTCTACCGAGAATAACTGGCAAGAACCTCACGTTTTAGTATTTTCACCATATTTAAACAGTATGTCAGTAAAAAATATTAAATATTTCATCATGTTATAAGTTTTTATTTAAATTGTATGATTTATCCACGTATCAGTGAAGTGGAGAAAAGTGAAGTATCACTTTCGAGTAAGAGAATTGTCAGGTATCCTATGTTCTTTTATGTAGACCTGAGAACATGTATGTAAAATTTGATGACGATTTTCAAGTTTATAAATACAGACTTATGTAAGTTACATACAACAGTGTATGTATATAATACATCACAGCTGGAAGTCAACAAGTATTAGCTCCACGCATTTTTATATTGGCTAATTATCACTACATTTTATGTAATATCGTTATTATTAAACTATATTAATTCTTCGCGATGAAAAAAAAAATTAAGTAAAGTTAAATCAGTTAATCTATATTTTTTTTGTATACGTTGGCGGACGATCATATGGGCCACCGGATAATAAGTGGTCACCATCACCCATAGACAATGACGCTGTAAGAAATATTAATTATTCCTTACATCGTCAATGTGCCACCAACCTTGGGAACTAAGATGTTATGTTCCTTGTGCCTGTAGTTACACTGGCTCACTCAACCTTCAAACCGAAACACAACAATACTTAGTACCGTTATTTGGCGGTAGAATAACTGATGAGTGGGTGGTACCTACCCAGACGGGCTTGCACAGAGCCCTACAACCAAGTAAAATATTTTTATATATCATCTTAAGAATCATATAACGATATCATTTACTGGGATAATGATTAACTATATTTTCTTATATCTGGATATGTCGTAATACATTTGTTATAGCACTACGACGTATGTTACCTGAAAACTGAATACGATTTGCTTCTCTACATAAACATCATTTTAATACATATATCTACAATACATTAGAATACACATCACATCTATGGTACATATGTATTCTAATTTGTGTAAATAATCACGAGTTGCGTGCCCAGAACTCTGTTCACGTGGATGGATATGGAAATCTTTTTAGATTTCCCCTTCGGCTGCTAGTATTTTATCTATCTATCTTTTATTTATGGTTATGACATATCAATATTATTTACAATTAAGTCAGAATATTTAAAACCTTTCCATATCGCATGTTGATTAAGTGGTGAATTCGAAAATAGAAAATAATATTTTCTCTGTTAATTTTAAATGTTTTTGAAGGATCCCTTTCATTCTGAAGGTGTATTTAGCTCTAATTCCATATAGTTTCCTTCCCTCATTGACCCCTTAGGGGATGATATTGATGAAATCCTTTATAAAATCTCATTCACGCTTTATAATATACGTTATATAAAAAGTTCCTGCATAAATAGTTTTATAAATCAATCAGTATTGATTAACATATATGATAGTCAAAGATTTTTAAACTTTATAAAGTCTAGCCTCGTATTGAAAAAGAGTAAGACCCTAGTGGGGTCACCAGTTAAATTAATGGTACACGATTTTTGTTAATATAGTCTGCCTTTTATTAAAAGTGTATGCTTGTACGAAAATACAATAAATTTACTTGGGTTAAAAGTTAGATAAAGTTCGTAATTGTGAAATATTATGATCAATACCTAATTACTTTTTACTTTTTGGTTTTACAAGCCCGCTTGGGTAGTTACCAGCAACTCATCTCCATCAAATAACAATACTTAGTGTAGATTGTAACGATTTGACAGCTGAGTGAGCCAGTGTAACTTCAGGCAGAATCGACGTAACTTCGCTCCCAAAGTGTTGCGTATGCAATGTAAGACATGATTAATATATCTTAATTAATGTCTTTAAACGTAGATGACCACTAACCATCCTCCATTTGCCGTCTACGTCATAGATAGTATACCAATGATATAAATAATATAATCATTCAAATATTATAATAAAAAATATATATGAACATTAATCTAAGAAGTTACAATGATGCTTAAACTTTTTTGCGAATCGTTTTAATCTCCCGAGAGCGTCAACTTAATTTGTACGTAAAATCATTTATCACTTCAATGTTTTCCAATTATACTTCTCTTTTGACATTTCCAATAAACCGCTGCTACTAAATATGGTAATGGCGGATTTATTACTTATACCGTCATTAATAATTCTCAAACGATGTTAACATTTCATAGAGTACATTGGTCATGTAATTCTATTGTGATTGGTCAATAGGGTGTGGATTTTGAAGCGGGATGCGCATGCGCCGAAAGGCAAGGTGGAAAAAAGTATGACATGAATGACCAATATACAGTGTGTTTCTATTATAGATAAAAAAAATATTATTAAAAATATTACTATCAATATTTCAAATAATCAAATTAATTTGTGTAAAATTATACACAATTGACTAGACGTAGTTATTTGTGTGTAATATCTAAGATTAATTTATATTTTAAAAACCGATATTTAGTATATGTAATAACTAGTAAAAGTTAACGTTTATTTTAATATTACAATCTGTAATTATAAGGATACCTTCTTGTACATCTGTTTAGTATCCCCCTGTACATAGCGGTGGTTGTGTGGCAAGGCGGTGGACAATCGTGTGGACAATAAGGACAAGAGCTTATAATTCGCAAATCTACACGACCGCCTCGCACAGACGGTGAAGTACAGCGACAGTTTTACAAAAGATTTACACTATCCATATACTTAGAAATTAATGTTTTTATCAGCTTTATTTCATTTGATAGCGCTTTATTATGATTTATGTTTGTAGCATTGACGAAAGCAAAAAGAAATATTAATTCCAAAAGATAGAGTTTTTTTGTTTTGCATTCTTTGCGGTGACCAATAACTTGGTAAATATTTTTTATTCGTTTACATTATATGATTTTTTTTAGATTATTTAAAAATTACAAGGCATTGTAATGTGTCCTCTTGCTGCTGTATTATCTTGTTAATAAATAATAATTTATGAATTTCGCGAATGTAATGGATAACATTATAAGTCATAAATATTTTTGTATAATCTAAAATTTGTAAAACTTTCGTCCAGCCGCACGACAGCGTTGTCCACCCGTCATGCCCACAATGTGGTCAATTCATTGTCCGTCAAGAAAAAATACAGGATTAAGGCTCACAACCCATTCTTCCTCTTCCAGTTGTCGCGAACACGATTTTTTTGACAAAATTAGTTATGAATAAGTAGGCTCGAGTGTAGACATCTGAGTGTTGTGATGAGCTACTAATATTTGTCGATAGTTTTGTATCGATACGACAAATTGTTAATAACTTCTATGATAGTATTTAAATCATTTATTTCTTTGTCTCAAGTTATGTTTTTTTTTATATGAAAAGGAAATTTTGGATGGGATTGTAAATACATTTTGAAGATATGTACAACCTCAATACTAACCTAACAGTAATAGATTTACTTGTTGGTATGACGTTATGCAAGCCCGTCTGAGTATTTCACATGCGATTATCACATATTCTACGATCAAACTTTTTGTGTGAGTAACCCAGTGGAACAGGCGCAAGAGACATAACAACTCAACTTGTATCATCAAGGCTTCGCTCTCATTCTATTAAGGATGTATTGGTATGGGTAATATTTCTTAAATTACCAATTTTTATGCCCCGTAATGACCACTTGTTCATATGCAAAATCAAAATATACTAAATAATACTATTCAAGTAGGCCTTTAAAAGCACCTTTGAAGTCATTTAACAACCTACATTAAATGGAGCTACCACTGGTTCAGAATGCAGATTGTACCAGCAAAAAACTCAGTGGTTACACTTTTTCAACATCTAAAAATACAAAGTCATGTTAGTTAATGCCTGTCTAATATTTATTTTGTTAATAAATTAACCGTTAAAAAAACTGATAAGGATTCAAAAAATAAATAAACAAATTTTTATCGACACGAAACTAAAGCACATCACTACCAACGTCACAAATCTACGGAACTAGCAAGGTGCTTAAATGACCACCGGGTATTTTACAAAAAATAAATATGAACAGAAAAATGAACAACATAACAATTGCATAGCATGATGGATGGCCAGCGATCGCCAATATGCTCTTTAAGCTTAAGTGTCCGACATTCATGTAGAGGATAAGTTTGTATGGATAGTTATTATTACATACGAAATAAAAATAATTGTTTGTAAACATAACAACCAACAATTATTTTTAATTTTATTGTTGTATCGCAAATCGAATTTTAATTGATTATAAAATATTAAGAAATACATACGTTAACAAAATTATTCTACAACGTGATATGCGTGGCATTAATAGTTTTCATAATGACAATATAGTACGACATAACTTATGTAGCGTCTGCAAATTCAATAAAGCCAATAGGCTATTTGATAATGCGAAAAATAATTTGTAAATTATTGTAATGAGTGTATACGATGAGTTTAAAAATGGTTATTTACTAACGAAAGTTGAAAATAAGACTTAATTTATTCAAAAATCCATAAAAAAATGCATTTTTTCAAACGTTTGTCACGTGACACAAAACGCCCTGGATTGGCCGGGCTTATGATGAAGTCACTTTCTTGTAAACCTTGCTTTTCTACTATATGTACCACAGATTAAAATACAGGAAAGTGACGTCACCAACCCCATTGCAGCGCCATATCGTCCAAGTAGCGTTTTTGCGCGCTATTTAAATATGGAATTTTTAATATGATATTTTTCGGCAAATATGTACTAGAAATAAAAAACACAACTTTTACTGGGTTCCTTAACTTCTACTTAATAATATAAAATGGATTTTAAAAACCAATCAAATAGCCTATTACTGCCGATTAATACAACCCAATACAAATAGCTCTATATCTCGCCATTCGACGCTATTCGTCGCTATAGATTCTCGGGTCAGTTCAACCCGAGAAAGCAAGTGCATATAAAGCGACGTGGTAAATTGACGAATATATTAGGTCATGTGATTTTACAAGTTATTACGTTTGTGTAAAGATATTCAAGAAATAAATATTGATAATTTGGGATAGCGTACTTAATTCTGATGTGATCGGTTTAACGAATTTTGCCGATGCTACATCTAAGTTGTGTAGTACTAGACTTATAAATAATATGTATATTTAATAAAATAAAATACAAAAAAATATTGTTTTATTTTAGCACACATTATTTATAAGCTAAACAAGCTTTACGTATTTATACGCTTATAAAGTATAAGTTATAAATTTCAAATATAGAACGTTTACAATCTCTATGCCATAAATATAACTTATTTTATTATGATGTGATAATGATTTCCGTCGTATCAGGATTATGTGATAGATGCAGGAGCCGTCTCCATAGTGTCTCCAACTAGGTGTCACATTCTGACCATGACTGACACGCATGCTGACATCCGTGCTCAACATATTTACGATTATGTATTTGCAATGTTATTTAACCATTTGTTTCGAACTCTATTTATTTAAAAATAAGGATTAGATTTGTTTGAACTTTGTTTTTAAGATTTAATAGGTATTTTATAATGCCTGCGCGTGTCTATTACGATATTGATAGCTTATATGAACAAGGAAATTATTCGTTTAATTATTTTCAGGTAATCTATCTAAATTAATAATATATTTGTAAATTAAAAGACGGTTTATTACATGAATGAATAAAGTCGTATATCTTAACTAAAAAAAAATTAATGAATATAGTCGTATATCATAATTAAAAAAAAACGAAAATAACAACTCCACTTAGCACCTTTCAAGCGCAATATAACAAGACTTATTTTTAATTTAAAGTGACCGGTTCGGATTATAGATTCTACCTAGAGGTTCCGGGATAAAATACACAACACAGATAGTCTATTCCGGCATATATGTAAATTATAAAATCAATTAAATTATTCTTTACAAAATAACCAACAAAATATAATTGCAGCTTTTTTATCATCTATAGATTTCTAGTGCCTAAATACTCAATATTTCTTAATATATACCTAATTTAAATTGATTTGTTGACAAAAGCTAAAAGTATTTCAATTGCTAATATACTTTTCTTTACCGCACATTCAACGAAAATAGAAATCCTCAAATAAAATGGCCACCCAAAAGGTAAATTACTTTCGCGTCTTAAACTAGTAAATTGTTATTTTTATTTTTGAAATGCTCGTCAGTAGCGCAAAAGTAAGTGAGCACATTAGACGGATTGTATTAGAATTCTTTCTTGGGTGGTAAATTCGACGGAAGAAAGGACTCAAGGGGTCTTTAGCGTATTTATTTAAAGGATTACGCGGATTACCGCTGGCCGTTTGGTTCGCTACTTCGATCTTCGTCGAGTGTTTTCCGACGATGTCGCTGTAGATGCTTATCTATGTAGTTCTAAAACTATTTACGTTATATTGTATATTTGAAATTATAAAAGTATATCCTTCATTATAATGATAATTATACACTCATGAATGTATATTACTTAGATTAGTGATTGGTACTTTTAGCTGATAGATTTACATCTAAACACAGAAATGTACAAATGTGATAAATAAACAATTTATATTTATTTAACTCTATAAATTGTTCATAATAAAAAAATAAGTTCTAGTAAACATTATTAAAAAAAAAAACAAATGCTTTTCATTAAAGTCCATAATTTCATCAAACGCTGTGCGAGATTTTTGTCATTATAATATATTCAAGTCAAAAATTGTACCCAAAAAAATATGTAAAGGAAGCGGCGCTAAGTTCTAGCAACGATAATCCCTATGGAGTTGCAACCCTTTGCCAAAATGTCTCACAGATTTTATGTCTCTTTGTCCGAATAATTCCTGAATGGAGTCCATTGTGAGTGTGTAATGTACAGGAAGCTATTGAGTTCAATTGTCTACGCTTCAGCGGTCATTCTCTATTTATATTAACATAAGAAAGTGGGTACTGACCATGTTTACAATCTAACAAACACTTCATTCGATTATAAACCTTAAGCACTAAGCTATAAGTATTAATTTGATTTAAAATCCTGAACAGAGTAATTTATGTATTATATAACCATCAAAATTATTTAGTATCGGAACATCCCGAGGGATAATTTATTGTTTATGAAATATTGTTTATTTAACTAAAGTCGTCTTTATCTTTATTACCCTTTTAAAATTCTGCACAGTTTTTGCAATCCAAACAAATCTAAATACTTGACAAAGTTCTATTTTTAGTAACGGCCTCTTAATGTCCCACAAAGATAAAGACCTGCCTTTTGAGGAAGTTTGGAACTTATTCCATGTTGCTTCCCCAATACGAGTTGTTGCACACTTGGCAGGTCTTCACCCACTACAAACAGGTTCAAGATCCTTCACCGCTGAGCACAAGATGAAATGTAAATGGAATTAGGAACTTCACTTAGTGTTCTTTGCCCTTTTAAATCAGAATCATTGGTTGAAATTTACGCCACGTCAATGAGATTCAACAATTGGGCCAATCATGAAACTGTCTGTGAATATATGTTATTGTTATTTAACTAGTGATATTAAACTAAAGTTTAAAATTTCCAAGAACTTCTCTTAATATTATTTGAGGAGTATCAAATCAGTCACCAGATCAAAATTTACACTACAAAACATCGAATCTATTACAATATTTCACATATAAGAAGTTAAAGTGTAGACATTATTATATATATAAAATTATATTGGATGTTGTTCACTGATACCATGTTCAAGTGATATCATATAATATGTGATACCCAAGACAAGAAAACAACATAATTCTATTTAGTTCGGGGACTAGTAAGCAGTCGAGGCAGCTAATCAGAAATAAAAAGACTGACAAGGTAAGTAAGACCTATAAATCTATTGTTACTGATGTCGAAAAACATTCACAGATAAGGCATATTGCTATCGGCATTCAGCTTATATCGATGATAAAGGAAGGGATTTAGTATTTGTTGATTTCCAAACATTAGTACTCCGTTCCGGTTTGGAGGATGAGTAAGCCTGTGCAGCTACAGGTACAAGGGACATAACATCTTAGTATCCAAGGTGGTTCATTGGTTATGTAATATTCCTTAGAGCACCATTGTCTATGGACGGTAATGACCACTTACCATCAGGTGACATTTACCTAACTATTTCGTATCATAAAAACGAGATTTAAAATCGTAAGGAATAAAATACTAACAATTCAATTTTATTATAGTATTTTCTGCTCACGTTATTTATAATTCTTGTTCACGCCCCTACACATATATACATAAACACAAAAAGCGCTTTTTGCTGAATTATAAACTACAAGAGGTTAAATTTGTACACACAGTTTTTTTATAATGTATGATGTTCAAAACATATTATCTGCAAGTGAAATATCTTAAGTACATTTGAATCATGAGACGGCGGGTCAGCGGTCGTCGGCACACTTAAATTTCGTTGTTTTTTTTTCGTGACTCAGTCAACATTCGGTGTTAATTTAAGGCTTTATGATGCAAATTTATAAAATCGACTTTTTCCGCCTAACCGTATTTAACTGTGTCAGTCAGACAAAGAATTTCGTGTGTAATTTTTCCAACGGGGTCAGAAAGATTGTTTGGAATGTAAATTTTGTGGTTATTATCTCTTAACGATATTTGGAAAATGGCGTTTGAATAGCTCATTATGTTACTGAGTTTGTTAGTGTTGGTACAATTGTGACTATATTATTCTCACCTGCCAGTCAAAAATATTTGCAAATGGATACAAAGAAATAAGTTTCTATGTTTTTTTAATGGATCTGTACATATTTGAGATTAAAAAATTGTCATTGCTAGGTCTATAATATATATTACATAAAAATCGCAATTACAAATAGAAAAGCCGTTAAATTTCATTCGTTGGTTCTGTTACGTAGTGTTTATTTTGACTATCAAAAAGCAACTGATTTGATCTAATCCGTTCCATTTTTGAAATAAATTTACTTTAAAACATGTATAACTTTAAAATAGCATTGTCTAGGTATTTTTTGTATATGATTATTTGTCATGACACGCTGACAATAAAGATTAAATAAAATAAACGAACCGAATCCCGAGATTAGGCATCGATATTGCAGCTATAAAGTGACTAATAGTAGTAATATCCTGAATTCGACGGAACTCATTTTATCATATATAATTTATTACGCGTCCCTAAGAACACGGTTTTTCCTAATATCTTACTTAATATCTTACTTGGATGACAGCATTGACTATGCAAAAATATTTTTTAACTTTGACAAAATAGAAAAGAACACCTAAAAGGTATTGAAATAAAACAAATTTTAATGGATTTGAATCGCGTATATTAATTATTTTTAACATCCCGACGTTTCGTGGTCAGGGGTAGTCTACCCGTGACCACGAACGCTGTAAAGTGCTCGAAATATACGCGATTCAAATCCGTTAAAATTAGTTTTATTTCAATATGTAAAAATCGCGAAAATTTAAGACAACATTATGAGCATCTAAAAAATATTTATTTCGTACCATACAAGTTGATTATGTCTCAGCTACGCAATAATAGTTCTTAATTGCTGATCTTGATTGAATAAACTTACACTTTGAAATTATAAGCTTATATCGATTTATTCTTCATATTGATTTTCTTATTATTTGAAGTCCAATCTGGGTCGTACCGAATTTCATTAAAGTCAGTTCTACAGTTACTAGGTATAGATATAATAGTAACAACCTTTATATTTCCCACGGCTGGGCTAAAGCCTCTTTTACAGCAGCAGATAAGAATTTACACCACGCTGCTCTAATGCGATTCACATGTGGCAGAACTTCGTTGAAATTAAACACATGCAGATTTCCTCATGTCATCGATGTTTTAATTTACCGACTCGAGCTGAGGTGTAAACACAAACTAAGCATATGAAAAATTGCAATCATCGGTTAAGACGTTCTAACCACTGGACCATCTCGGCTATGAGTATAGATATAAAAAAACCGACTTCAAACAAAACACTATTTTAAAACAAATGAATATGCACGAAAAAGTAATAAAAATAATTGCGTATTCAACATATTTTTTAGAGTCTTCCTAAGTTAAATGAAATGAAAAATATTAGACTACTTAAAAGTCGATTAACGATTATATCATGTAGTTATAGTTATTGGTATATTTGGAGCCGGTGTCAGCCACGGTGCCCTTGCCCCAACAATCAAAAGAAAGAAGCGATACGAGCCCCTTGATTGATCCAGTATATTATTGTGTAAAAGGTAATTTGTAAAAAACATATTTGTTAAAGTATTCTCGTATTGTTTTTTGATAGATATACTGTAGGGTTTTATTGGCTGACACCGACTCCAAATATAACAATAATTATAACTACATGATATAATCGTTAATCGACTTTTAAGTAGTCTAATATTTTTCATTTCATTTAACTTAGGAAGACTCTAAAAAATATGTTGAATACGCAATTATTTTTATTACTTTTTCGTGCATATTCATTTGTTTTAAAATAGTGTTTTGTTTGAAGTCGGTTTTTCTTTTTGTTAAAATTTTTATTTATTTTTTGATTTTAAGTGAAGCTGATGTAGACTAACTAATTTTTTTAATATGGATAGATTAAGCGTTCCGTTTATATGAGTCAGAAACTACTTCGAGGACAATTTCAAAGGAAACTTGCGAAGAAGCAAAAAGAGACTTTCGAAAATGCGGATTTAATACGTCACGCGGCGTAAACTACAAGGATCCCTCGAAAGAGCTGTAATCGAACTCAGCAAAAAAACTTTGAAAAAGACCAACTATATTTCGTACATCATATGACATCACATCACATACACAAAATTTGATTAAAGATAGTAAGAAATTCTGCCCCATATCGCACCCTAACTGCGAGCCGTATAGGAGTTCCATCACTACATAGTATAAAACAAAGTCGCTTTCTCTGTCCCTATATCTTTAAATCTACGCAACGGATCTTGATGCGGTTTTTTTTAAAAGATAGTGTGATTCAAGGGGAAGGTTTGTGTATATAAAACATGAACAATATAGTAAATAAACACTGATAATTTTAGAAGTTTGCGATGTGATGTCGTATATAAACAAATTCTGTAGTATATTTAGTATCAGTATTGCAAACGTGCGAAGCCGGGGTGGGTAGCTAGTTGATTATAATATTCGACTATGATAATTACATAAACATAACCACATTACGGAAGGTGATGCAAATATCCAAATAACCTATAAATAAAAGATTCGACCGAGTATCGCTAACGTGCTCCTCAGAATTGTTCCGTTCCCTTCCGTTCCGTTACTTTGTCATGGATCCTGTGCTCAGAACCTTACCAAACTTTCACCAAATTACCCTTGAAGTATATATTTTATAATAAAAAAAGAATTATCAAAATTGGTTTACGTGATTTTCAGTTATTCACCTATTTGTCGCGCATATACATAATGCAAATTGAAGACTTATGTCGTTTTCACATGGATACCATCATCGGAAAAAAAATAAAAAAAATGGGACCCCACGGGAAGCACTACCTTTCAAACAAAAAAAAAATTATCAAAATCGGTCCACCCAGTAAAAAGTTATGAGGTAACAAATTGATAACCTCCTCCTTTTGGAAGTCGGTTGAAAATAACTAAAAGCTATTAGTGTAGGTTCACAAATCGTGAGCTCTGTCCACTTACCGAAGACATAAATGTAATATCATACAACGTATTACACGGAATAGATAGTAATCTAAGCGCCAAAGCAATTCAGGTATTATTGATAATGACTAGAAAAGCAAGTCTTTAGAGGAAAACTGTTTTCTAGTGCATTCACGGAAGAGAAAGCAAACCGGAACCTAGGTAGTCAGATTACTATGTGGAAATATGATGCCTTCAAGTTTAATCTGTTGCAATTTGTGAAATATATACGATTTAATAATTACTTTAGTGTTTACGATTGAAATGACATTACTTGTGGTTGTATAATTCCGTTGATAATACACAGTTTGGCAAAGGCTTCTACAGGTGCGGAAGAATGATGTTCTTCCAATATTTATATACATATATAATAAAATTGAAGTGTCTGTTTGTAAAATTGAATGCATACCTAACATAAGTATACAAGGTACATAGACAATTTTTTATTTTTTAAATTTTTGTCTATCTTTTGTTCCGGCTAATCTGTGAAACGGCTGGATTGATTTTGAAGGGTCGTTCACTAGTAGATAGCTGATGTAATAAGGAGTAACTTAGGCTACAACAATAACTTTTGTTTAAATATGAACGAAGTCACGGGCACAGATATATATAACATGAGTCTTCAATATATAATATAAGTAATTATTACACTGGCTCACTCACTATTCAAACCGGAAAGCAAGAATACTAAGTAATGCTGTTTGGCAGCAGAATATCGGAAGAGTTGGTGGTATATTAAAGACATAAATTTTCATTTATTACTCTAATAAAAATAACCAAACATATTTGATCTTCATTTAATAACACTCTTAAATGTAAATTTCAATTATCATTATCGTCATTAAATGAACGTAAAACTAACATTGGAGTGTAGAATCTATCAAGAAGAACTAACAACAAGCTCAGTAGTTACAATGATAAGTTGGTATTAATCTTGATCTAGGATTAACAGAGAATACATAAGGTCGAATAAGCTCGTATAAACAAGTGACAATCGTTTACGTCCCACGATTAGGTACGTTTCTGCAATATGAAGTATGTACAATGTACATGTTAAGTTCAGCTTATCTCGTTGGTCTAGTGGCTAGTTTACTATCTTATAGGTTAACAGGTTCTGAGTTTAAGGTATAAATGGTTGCGCCGAAATACACCTTTTACAGTCAATAAATTATCAGGAGTTGCTTAGAGTTTGGTAAGTGAACTAGACAGTTAATGGGTACCAACAAAAAATACTTTTTTGCTGTTAGTAATATTAATACTCCTTAGATCGCCAATGCAATACCAAAATACGTGCTTATATTTTATAATCCTTGTGCCTGTACTCACCATCAACCGGGCACACAACAGTGCTTAGTATTGCTGTTTGTCGGTAGAATAAATTATAAGGTACTACCCGTACGTACACAGGCTCGACTGTGTAGGTATCTGCTCAAAGACGTACGAACGACGAAGTATTAGATTAGAAACATTTTTTTTTAAATTTATTCCTGCCTTAAATAAAAAAGAAATAAAAAAATGACTTCTCGAATCTACAATTTTAATATTTATTTAAAATTGCTTATAGGAAGCTAATTAAATAGAAATTCTGTTCAGAACTATTTATAAATGATAAACATATTATTCATATCGTAAATTACATTGGTTATCTGGTTTTAGTAACATTAAACTGAAACAAACAAACATATAACAGAGAAAGTTAGTACAATAGCTGATTCACGCCAAAGTTAATGGCTACAGCGGTCCCGACTCCGCTATAAATAGAAAGTGGGACAGGATGTCTACATATCTAGGTACACCTAGACTGTTCACTTGCCTAGGTACTAGGTTTCTTAATGCCTTTAAATATGTACATTGTTTCTTACAAAGATGCTAGTATGCGCGAGATTCGTAGTCATTCCATTTTTTAAATTTAGAATAACTTTTGCCATTTACTACGATTGCAAATTACATTATAATTAATTATTATTTTTTATGAATTATAAAAAAATGTGTGGTACTATAGAGATGTATAATGAGGTTTTACTCCAATTTAAAAAAAAATTTTTGCTGATTTTTTTTATTGTATTTAATTGACAAATATTTACGTCATTAGAATTTTACTTGGTGGTAGGTGTCTGTACCCGTCAGGGTAGTTAACATCCACTCACCATATATCGTACAATCAAACAGCAATATTTACTATTATTGTATTCCGGTTTGAGGGGTGAGTGAGTAAGGGTAACTACAGGAACAAAGGATATAAAATCATATGTCCCAAAGTGGTTAATTGGCTATATAAGGAATGGTAAAAAATTCTTACAGAGCCTATTTCTATGGGCGTTGGTGACCACATAAAAAAAACTAATGGTACTCTTTTGTTTTAATCGTTAGCAGAATTATTTATAAGTTAATAAATTATAACGAATGATAACAGATTTACGATAACAACCTATAAATAAAGTTTAATCAAAAATCAAAATGTAATTTATTCAAATAGGCTTCTAATAAGCACCTTTGAATGGTTTCATGACAGATTGAATTAAATGTAAAGCTCTCACCGGTTTGGAATATAAATTATATTAAGAGGAACTGGTAAGAAACTTAGTTGTTTCTCTTTTCAAATAAATTAATTACACAGCTTTATAATACAAATAATTAATAATACTGCTTTAATATATATAATAACTCTGCTATTATTTATATAGTATTTTATAGAGTACTTACTCATCTTATTTGGTAGTACCCCGTCTGGGTAGATACCATCCACTCATCAGATATTTTACCGCCAAATAACAGTACTCAGTATTGTTGTGTTCCGGTTTGAAGGGTGAGTGAGTCAGTGTAACCATAGGCACAAGGTACATAACATCCCATTTGGTGAATATTTCTTACAGCAGCAGCGCGATGATGACCGCTTATCTTAAGGTAGGTAGGCTATTTACTCGTCATCTACTTGTACCATAAAAAAAATAATAATCTTAAACATATTTTTAAATACATGTTTAGAAATATATAATACCAAAATTATATGATATTGCGCGAATCCACTAACCCGCATTGAAACAGCGTGGTGGAATATGTTCCAAACCTTCTCCTCAAAGAGAGAGGAGGCCTTCAGCCCAGCAGTGGGAATTAACAGGCTGTTGTTGTTGTTGTTGTTTGTTGTAATATACAACATATTTGTCATATTACTCCATAAATTTGTGAATGGATGTGATACCTCAGTGGCTATAGACAGAGGTAACATCAAGTATGTACACTATATTCCCATTTATTATTGCAGTATATCTCATTACATATAAAATATTACACGCAACATACGCAAGGAAATACATGTTACGGATGTACATATATATCCGCTTGCAATGAAGCAGCTTTTCTCCACTGATTGCTCGACGTTTAAACATTAAACTGGCTTTAGTTAACTGATACTGACCTCTTGTTTCACTTAGTGCCAGTTCTACAAATGTGTGCCTGTGGCTATGTTCTCAGTTAGCCAGTGTGTAACATGCTTAAGTTATGTTATATTTGTAATCTTCTGTCATTTTGATCGTTGAAGAATACTTTCTTTAGGAGCCGTTCTGAATAAAGAATAAGGATATGTAGGTCATTAATATCATAAGAATATATTAAAGGTTCTAAATATTATTACAAGATAGTAATAAAAGTAATAAAAGCTTGTTATAATAATGTAATTCTCTATTGAACTAACCACTCAATGATTCGAATCAATAATTTCAAAGCCAAGCCAGCAGGAGATATTAAATAAGGGATTGTTCAAAAATATCATATCTCTTTTTTCTTTTGTCCTCCGAGATCTGGTGCTTTACCAGTGGCTATTAATTTTTTCTTTAGTTTTATACACGTGAGTGTATCAAACTATCAATTTTTAACTCCTATTTTACAACTTTTTGAAAATATACAAAATAGCTTTTATTGAGCTACAAAATCAAGGAGTTAGTTGTTCTTACTATTTAATAGCTAACCTGCCAATCAAAGTTTTGAAAAGCAACGAGAATAATGACATTCAAGAAAAATAATATCCATTTAGATTCTCACGAAAGAAAACCTATGATTCAAATCACGTTTGTTACATCCGTTTTGATGTAACTTCTTAATTAGCAATGTCATTTCCATGTGCGTGCCAATGTGCGAATGAGTCAGGGCCGAGGAAAGTGTGTTAGACTTTTTAACTACTAGGTTAATACTTTTAAATACAACACACTTTATTTTTGGCCAGTTATGTCTATAATGAAAAAGGTTTCGTTGCAATTTGAGACTAATCGTTATATTAATATTCACTTGGTAGGGTGTAAGCTTGGCTGGGTGCCATCCAATCACATCCTGCGTCCAAACAGACAAAACGTGATGTTCCGATTTGAGTGGACTAGTGTAACAGCAAGCACAAGGCATATAACATCTTAGCTCCCAAGGTTGGCTATTGGCGTTATAAAGAATGGTTAAAAAAAATTACAGCACAAATATATATAGGCGGTCCTCACCCCCTTCCCTATCTAGTGAAGGGGTGAGGCTATACTAGAAAAATATACAATTCTAAAACGATGAAAGACCAATACAAAGTAACAAACTTATCTTTCCTTTATTCTTTTTTTGTATGATTTCAAATGTAAATAAAGATAGAATTGTTTTGATAGCTATCCTTGATTAAATGGTAATTAAAATAATTTAGTTCGAATAACAAAATCAGTATAATTATAATTGTTTTATTAAAATTTGTAATGTTTTCCTCGTACTTTTGTATTATTCAAGTTTATATAAATCATTAGAATAATTGTGTCAATTAAACAATTATTTAAAACATTTTTAATGTTATTAAATAAATGCAACAATAATAAATATGCTTTGCTGAATTGCAGTAATGTTTGCTTTATTTCATTTCGATAATCTGTTTATAGTTTTGTATGAGTCTCTAAAACTATTTCCTGAATATAGCTTTTGAATTAAATATAAATATAATCAGCTAATTCTAAAGTGCATTTTATTTAACTTCAGACAAAGTTTATTAAATTGTAGGTACGTTTTATGAAATAACAAATAAATTAATACACAAACTTTCGCAATTATATAATTAAATGTTTGAATATATTTTGAATTGACATCAATGAAGTGTAGAAATTATGAATGAAATGTATAAGTGGTCGTTTCACACCCACACAGTCTCTAAAATATGTATGTGTAGTTATTTATGTACTGTCTTGCGCGTGATACGATGTAGGTATTTGCATAAACAAACAGTTAATTTAAATTTTTGCTCATACCAATTATGTATAATATAATCTGTGGTATGTCATTTTGGTGAATGACAAAATACATTCGAATTTAATTTGTACATTAACAGATCTTTTTATGACGTGTAGTAAAAATGCCACTGGGAATTTTTTTTCTTCTTTTTTTTATTATATATTTACGAAACAAAAACAAAACGTAGCGTCAGCATTGGTCGACTTTTATGCAAGGTAAATAGTAGTAATTGACATATCTCTGCAATTTTATTAGTAGAAAAATATATACATTGGTTTTTTGTCGTTTATTCTCGGTCCAAATCAGAGCCTAAACTGGTGGCAAAGATTTAAATTGAATTCAATAGAAAACATAACAACAAGATTAAAAGCTTTTGTAAGAGCTTATTCGAATAATTTATTTATTTATTTATTTATTGGATCGCCAACAAAGTATAAATAAATACAACCATTTAAATTAATACAATTAAGATGCTATGTGCTACCTCAGTTACAGGCAACCGCTTCATGCCAATATAATATTTTGATTTTATTTCTCCGTCTATTCTAGTAAATATAAGCCATACGATAAATAATAAATCTTAATAAATCGAAAGTTAGAAATAAGAAACGGTTTAATTAATATTCAAACATAATTTGTCCATCCGTCCGTCAAAACAAACATTAAAATAATCTGGATTATGTCATGGGATTACTAGAACTTGAATAATGGTCTTCATTGTCGGTCAACTCATTGTCGAGGCGTACCGCGTAGGCTTATGGCTACCACTTAGGACACCTAGCACGTTCCTAGACCATTCTCTATGCTATGCACTTTCCTTGGCCCTGCACGCTTCCAACCTTGCAAGTAGGTGAACTATGATTCTAGGCTAATATTATAATGTTTTGCTTTGTATTTTTTGTTCAGTTTGTTATGCATTTTATGAATTAAAATGAATACAAGTAATAAATTATGTCAGTACACAATGGTTTATAAATAAAAACCCATACTGCATATGTTCTATGTTCTGAAACGAATTACTTTCGTATACATTAGGTTGATTGGTTTGATTTCTTCTTAGTGTGTACATTAAATGCCTTCTTTGAGCTTATATTATTTTTCAGGACACATGAACAGTCTACCTCAATATTTATATTTAAAGCATTGCTTAATAGTTTGGAAATACGTACAAAACTTAACTTTTCAGTTGCAGTTTATTGTATACAATTTTAAGATACGATTTATTGTTTCGATATCACAAATACATTGTTGAATTATTTATTATAAATATTATCGTTTTAAGACACTTACAAATAACTTAGTTACCCTACGCAGGTCAATGGTGCAGTGGACTAGGCGACGCGTCCGCCCCTAGGCAACGCGCCAACTATTCATTAATACAGCATAATTTTGCTCAGAGACTATTATATTAAAATGCATATAAATTTTGGTTTTATTATGCATATTGATATTTTATGTCTTCAATATGTTATTTATATTAATATTATAAATGTGACAACTCTGTCTGTGTGTCGTTCTATCACGACCAAGCCGCTGAAACGAATAATATGGTGAAATTTGATATAAATATATAAATAAATAAATAAATATGAGACAACATCACACATATTAATCTGATCCCAATGTAAGTAGCTAAAGCACTTGTGTTTTGGAAAATCAGAAATAACGAAGGTACCACAAACACCCAGACCCAAGACAACATAGAAAACTAATGGTAATCTACATCGACTCAGCCGGGAATCGAACCCGGGACCTCGGAGTGGCGAACCCATGAAAACCCGTGTACACACCACTCGACCACGGAGATAGTCTATGAAGCAAATCACGGTAAGAAGCTAACTTGAACTCCAAGGACATAGAACATAGGCTACGTTTTTTACCTAACACGTGACAAGTAACACGCTAAAATGCGAACGAAGCCGCGGGTGACTGCTAGGTATTAATAATCAAATGTATTAAATGTTGCATATTGCATAGCTACAATAATATTATATTAATAATATAAATTAGATTATTTGTGGCATAGCCGTGCATTAAATTTCAATTAATTAACAAGTCTTTAATTAAACGACGAACTAAGGGAAGACTTAAATGTAATCAAAAATGTGACAAAATATTCGATTCAATATTAATGTTCACTTTTAGATGGTGTCAATAGGACAAAGATTATTTCGTCAATCTTACTACGGAATAGTCGGAATATAATTTATTTTTCCGTATATCATGGTGACTTATTTTTTCATAATTTGTATCGGTTAATCTCAAATAATGTTTTAGAAATACATCGTGTTTTTGTATTGTATTTTTATAATAAACGACCGTTATTTATTAGAAATAGTTGAATAAGTGCATACGGAAACTCTTATCAATTTAAAACGCTAATCAGATAAGATTGTGACGAGAATATTTTGAAAAATATAAATACTACTTGAAACGGTTTTTTTGTTTTTGTTAAGAAAATCATTTTGCAGTGTTTCTTCGATGAAACTTATAATCGTCCTCTTTTTAAACGATAACCAGGAAACTTCAAATATTTAATAAGTAATAAATGTAAACAAACTTAATTTTTACCTTAAAATATATAAATAAACATAACCTTTACATCACAAACATTGGAAATTATCCTTAATTTATTATCAAACAAAAGAACTCTACAATAATCAAACTTTTTTTATAACGCAATTGTCCTGACCTTGCAACTATTGTGAATAAATTAAAAAAGTAATATTTTTAGTATCAAGATTGATTCATCCATAATTAAACTGTCAAATGATTTAAAAGAATTAAATTCAATGGCGTTTTCTGTTCCTGATAGATGTTAAGCAATAGATGAATATTGAAATACGATCAATACATTATAAATTTAAACGAGAAAGGAGTCTTACAAATGTATTTTACAAAAATTAATCCTTACTTTAACTATGTATTTCAATGTTTTATTTGTAGATATTAAGGGCAATTATTATTATATCAAACTAAAAAAAATATAAACAGATAGTTTATGGAAGTATTGTTATTAATTCGTAGCAAGTCCTTCCTTCTTTTTTACCTTGAATTTAATAATTATTAAAACAATTATTGACACAAAGTAAACGATAATTAAAGGATGTATTGTTAGTAATTTTTGCAAAAAAATAATTTTTTCATGGCCTCTTTAAAGGTTGAAGAAACTCTATGAGTTGATATTAAAAATATATATTTTAGAAATGGGATTTGTAACACCTAATATAATAATAACATATTTTTATCGTCCAATTACTAATTTTATTAATAACAGTATATTGATTAAAAGTACCTTAATTGTTTTTTTTATTTACCTTAACTTAACCGAATGGATTTCAATTACCTCAAAAATATACTTCAAATAACATGTTGTTTTTTGTGACTTAATATAATGTAAAAAAAAATCTATTTTAATAAAGTGAAGTCCTAGATACTGTGAGACAGTTTTTTTAAACTTCAATTATTTATTTTGTTTGAAACTTTAATTCACTTTTCTTGGATATTATGAAAAGTACCAGGAATAAATAGGTTAGCAGGAGTAGGCATTGTAGTTGTTTCCTCTAGCAATATAGCTACTCTACGTGCAATGAGATATCCTAATCACGCGCGCATAGTAAAAGTACTTTCGTTCGGGGTCGCATTGCCATTCAAGCCGGCTAGCTATCCTCTGTCCACCTTACATCATTACTTCATACATTTTATGGGAAATTTCTAGCACTTTGTTTGCTTATCTACTGTAATTTAGTTGTCGTACGCAGTTACATTGTTTATCCGCATGATAATTTACAGCAGAGGCTTCAAAAGTTGACGTGTGCGGTTTCAAATATCAACTCATAAATACTTACATAAACAATTGTTACATAACTAACTGACATTTTTAACGCGGTAACAACATCAGACATGACAAGATCATTTTACCAGAATGTTCATGATAAATATTACCGTGTTACATTGCAAGTACTCCATGACTGATTTTGATTAACCTTAGCTTATTGTACCCTAGTATTTTTGGATGATGGCGGTCGATTTGTCAAGCACGGTGTCCTCGTGTTTACCAATAATCCGCAAAATAATGTATTGATTAGTTAGCATTTACATGAAATGACTACATCTTTGATTTAGTGAATATATCCTTTCTTTTCAGTCGATGCTTTAAACTCAGGCTAGTAAATAGTTTTTGAGGATTTTAGTCAAAAAATTTCAGGACTATGATGGATCATGATTAAAAAACGGCATTATTTTCACTTCCGTGGCTCGTAAAAACGTTTTAAAGTATTTGATTCTAAACCCAAATTATCTCTGGCTAATTTCGATTATTGTACCATCGATACGAGGGTGAGAATAATTTTTCACAGGGAGTTCACTGTTTATGCCTGTATACTTGTACTTTATATCTTTTTGTTGGAATTTGAAATTGGATCAGTTGGAAATGTACATGTTACCGGAATCTGCCAGGACATACCTACGTAACAAAAAGGTAAAATATTTAAAGTTTTCATTCATCGATTCACGGGAAGTTACGCAACACCATCTGTTAAATTGAATTGGAAATCGAATATCTGTCCGATTACAATTCTAGGTAGCTCTAAAAGACCTAATGTTTTCATGTGTATATCAACATACAAATCAGAATCAATTTTAATATGTAAAACCGGTAATTCGTATTCACTGACGACTGCGCTACGTGGCTAGTTATAAGTTATAATCTGTGGAATTAAATGAATTTTAATGTTATCTGTGAAGTTAAATTTTAACTACTTATATGATTTCTAATTTAAATTTCATTTAAATGTGTTTAAATTATATAAAATTATGCGGTTATTAATGTATACAACTTATGTTCTAAAAGCTGTGAGTTGTTATTAAATGCTACAGTTATTAGTAACCTGTTTTAAAAACTCTTTTTTTAAATGTTAACGAAATATCTCGGAGTCCAGACGTGTACTACTAAATTTTTAAATTGTTTACATAGTGCTTATAATTCGACTCATGGTCGGTAAAGGAATGCGTTGTGAGGAAACCTGCACGTGTTACAAAAAAAAAATACTTCCATATTTATATCCTAATTTTCCATTTAAATTGAAATTAATTTCAATTGTGAAATAAATATATTGAATTAAATACTCTGTAAGAAAATATACAGGGTAGTGATGCTATATAGTTTTTTTATTTATATAAAAAGTAGGTGCAAAGTCTATAGCCCTTATTTCTATACTAAATGTTTGCTGAATAATGTATTTTTGCTCGCCGTCTTATTATAGACGGTACAGATATTGATTTATGATTTCTACGAAATAATACTAAGCAGAAAATCTATGTAATCGTGGGAATTATCATTCTTATCATTGCAAACAGCGACCTTGTATTAAATAAATATTAATTAAAATATTTATTATTGTTATAATGAAGAACTAGTACAAAATTTAAAATATTTTATTGTTTTTATAAAAAAATGTAAATTAAAGTAACAGCCTGTAAATTTCCCACTGCTGGGCTAATGGCCTCCTCTCCCATTGAGGAGAGGGTTTGGAACATAATCCACCACGCATTTCCAATGCGGGTTGGTGGAATGCACATGTGGCAGAATTTCGATGAAATTAGACGCATGCAAGTTTCCTCACGATGTTTTCCGTCACCGCCGAGCACGAGATGAATTATAAACACAAATTAAGCACATACATATATATAGTGGTGCATGTCTGGGTTTGAACCCGAAATCATCGGTTAAGATGCACGTGTTCTAACCACTGGGCCATCTCGGCTCTAAAAAATTGTAAAATGTGATAATAGTTGCGTCGGCCAGTGCGTTGATAGCTCCATTAAAAGCCAATTTTATTTATTATTCCTTGATTGTGTCTCTCTAATATAATAGCACATTGAAAAGGCAGTGTAATTCTGTAAGAAGAGATTTGTTTTCTTACTCTTGGAACTTGGAGCCTGACATTCGGTAATACAGTATTTCAATGTAGTGAAATGATAATTTTATTATGTAATTCTGTCTCTGAAAACATATTAAGTCGTAAGTTCTGGCTAATCTCCTCACTGATAACTATTTTGATTGCAGTTCTAATTGACTGTTAATGTAAGGATATTATAGCGTGTCTATGTTTTCCCATCCACTATATACCTAAGTAGAATAGCTTCTGCGTCGTGGTCTTATCTGTAGAAGTATTTTTAATAATTGGTCGTATTTGGATACGCACACTATAACTCTTATACACACGAATACATTAATGATAAATCTATTAATAGTTACTGTGTGTCCAAGATGAGACGTCTACGTGATACATTCACAACTTTTTTTTATGGTATAGGTTGGCGGACGAGTATATGGGCCACCTGATGGTAAGTGGTCACCATTACCCATAGACAATGACGCTCTAAGAAATATTGACTATTACTTAAATCGTCAATGCGCCACTAACCTTGGGAACTAAGATGTTATGTCCCTTGTGCCTGTAGTTACACTAGCTCACTCACCCTTCAAACCGGAACACAACAATAGTGAGTACTATTGTTTGACGGTAGAATAACTGATGAGTGGGTGGTACCTACCCAGACGGGCTTGCACAAAGCCCTACCACCAATTAACTTTTCATGTGCTTTGTGTTTCTAATTCATCACATGTGAAGTAAAATATCGTAAGGAAACCTACACGTGTCGGATTTTAATCTACCACATGTGCGTTCACCAAGGACAAGACCTAGCCCAGCATTGGGATCTTTACAAGTTACTTTACAGAATAGAGAAATTTTTTGTTGTAATTGTATTACAAATATTTTTATATATCGAATCAATTTTATTTTTCCTTGTTAAATGTACACTCATCTCAGTATTCATTGTCACAGATCATCATAAATGTATAAAAAAAAATATATGTAGACATATTCAGTTATTATTATTTAACTATCGAAAGGAGTTTTTTTTAATATATATAAACTGTGGTAAATTATTTTCCTTTGCCTTATTAGACTATGATGTTCGTTTATGGTTAAAATCAATTAGTGAAATATCAATAATATAAAGTAGAGTATTAGTTACTTAAATAATAAATGAATTATTTTATTAAACAATAATATATTGATAGTAATGCATTAATTTGCATAAAGGTTTAAATTAAATATCAATTCAACAAAGAGACAGTCGTATATTAGTTGCGCAGTTGTGTAAGAACAATTTGCGTGCTATTTATAGGGGAATGTTGAGGCTTCTGATGTTGTTAGTTATTGTTAACTTGCGGCTTTGCCTCATTGTCTATAATTTATCACAAGAATCGTAACTATGTGTTTTATCTAACTGCTTGTTGGATTGTACAAATATCTCCCTCATTTTCATTAATCGTTTCTACGGAGGTATTGTGGTTTCATTCGCTTGATAAAGTACCTTCTACCTACGTCTATATTATGAGCATATTGTGATTTACAAATGAAAAAAACAAACAGTCACTCTCATTGTAAGTCTGTAATTGATGATTGACCTTCAATCAGATATCGTAGAACTGATTTTGAATGTTTTATTTATTTCTGAAGTATATGGAAATGAAATTAAAAAGGGACGAAGAAAAAAGGTAAATCTGGTTTTAAAGTAATTCATGTAATTATTCCAGTTTAAGATTTAAACGTAAACAATGTATAGTTCATTATTGCTCCCAGTTTTTTGCTCGGCGAGGGTGTTGCTCGCGCCACGTGCTTCGTCCGGGCATCGAACTCGTCTCCTAAAGGAATACGTTGACTCCAGATTCAGACTTTATATGGAATGAAATGAGTATTATGTTAAGGTAAACAATTATAAAAAAGCAAATGAAAAAAAAAAATTATAATGTTTTACGAGGTATTTATATTAGGACTGCTTGTAAATAACATTAGTTGCCTTAATATTGTATATTAAAAAAAAAAGAAATCTCAAAAAAATATTGTAATTTTTTCAAGTTTCTCTTTTTGAAAACAAGCTTTTAGAATGACATTAAATATATTATATGATTTTGACTATTGATTTTTTTATATGCTGATACGGTGTTGAAATAGACATATCAATAAAACATTTTGATTTCCATGCCACAGATAATTAATTTTATTTAGTAGTTTTAAATTTGAATTTCGAACCATATCGCGAATTTTGGTTTTATACTAGATTTAAAACGACTAACATTTTATACTACAGAATACTGGTTCTAAATAGTTTATTCTAGTACTTTGACTTGGCTATCAAATACCGCACCTAAATAGTATAAATAGTAATAAATTTAATTCTTAAATTAAGTTAGTAAAAATTTTGAAAATAAAAGTGTTTAGGCATATTTAAATACACAATTTCTAAATTAAATTCGTAACAGTATAAAAGTACATAATCTTGTTTTAAATTAATATAAAATAGATATATAGCTGTAGCATCGCGTGAGCAACATTCGTGCTTTGCTCTTGGGAAACCCAAGTTTCAAGGCAGAACAAGGTCTAGGCCCTGACACTAGTGTGAACATTAAAAATCAATACAACATAAATATTTAAAACATCAAAAACTTATTTATTATTACTGGTAATAAATTTGACACAATCATAAATGTGACTTCCCGCCAAAAATATTTAATGACAGCTAATTGTCATTTTCCACAGATAAAACGAAACTAATGTAAAATCGATTGTAATTGATTTATAATTCGATTAGGCTTTTATTAATAAGAAAAAAAAAAATTGTCAACTTTCGATATAAAACAAATATAAACAAACAGCGATATACCACGTGGTACGAGTCGCCGATGGGTCGTTGAACTATCGTAATTAAGAGTTCGGTATCGGATTCAGCCTGTAGTATTCCGCTCCTAGTTCACACGCTTTGTAGTTTTCTTTTTTAAGTATTAGGATTGATATTTGTATGATATCGATTTGTGTATATTGAATTACAACAATAGAAAATATACCGCCAAGTATTTATAATAAGTATTTAATGTAACAATTCAAAATTAAATATTTCATAGCGATTGGAAAAATAACTGAAGTCTTAACAAAATAATTACTAATGTAACACAGGATTATATAGACATTGTGGTAAATATTTGTAAAATGTAAAACGCAAATGTTATGTGAAAAAAAAAGCTTACAAAAATATTTACTTGAACGATTATTACATGATCATAAAAGTATACTATTCCGCAAGCATACGATACGACAACACACACCACATTGTGCAATAACGTACACGTGCTCCGAGTCACACGACAGAGAAATCGACGGGGCTAACGTACGATAAATTGGAGCAAAACATCACTAGGGGCTGTTGAACTGCGAAATTTTATCGATATTTATGAATAGGGGTTACAGTGAGGTGAACCACCTTATGCGTTCGGCAACCGTAGTGACGAGAGGTTTTTTCGGATTTGATATTACTTATCTTTATTTAAACACTTTACTTATCAATGAAGACACATTTTAAGGCGACAAAAATAAAAATATAATCTTTATTTAATCTCATACATCTGTATATGTGTAACGCTTGGAATATATGAGCTACGTTCGAAAATGCAAATGTAAGAAAATTATATTTCAGTAAAATATTTCAAGTAACGTTTTGGAGACATGAAAATCGTCATGGCTATTTATTTTTTGATCATACGCGACGCGGATTCGTGATACGTCTTTTTTCTTCTGACATCTCGATGAAAAAAGTTAAGTATTGTATACTTTTTTCCCCAAGACCACACGAAATAAATTGCGAGCGATGCCGTGCCACGGGCGAAATTCGTCATGTCATATGGCTTCATCCCGAAAGTCAATTACTCATGGACACATTAATGGTACCTCGAGTTTCGGTCGTTTCGTCACTCAGAGCTTGTGTCGTCGGTCAGGGACGAACTTTCGGGGGCCAATGACCGGTCAAATATTCTGCGACTAAAAAAAATCGCACTCACTATTAACTTGTTAAACTGGAAGGTGTTTAACTTCTTAATAGCGACTTTTATTATCCACGTCCGTCCGCGCGAGTAGGATAATAGCTCGCAAAATTGACATCTATTCGGACTCCCAAGTAACAGCTGCGAATAATTGAATTATTCACAAATCGTTTTAATCGCTTACAGAAACATCACGTCGATTATAGTATGTGGATATAAAATCGCACGAATCTCCGTTGAAATACAAAATGGCGTCTTTTTTTCTATCGACGATGCAAGCCAAATTAAAGTGGCGGACGTTCGTTGACCCTGCCGACGTGCTGACCTGAACGTGACGTCACGTGACGTAGCGCGTGTGACGTCGCAAGATGGCGCGCCGCACGTAGCATGATACTTGCAGCTGGTCGCTATAATTTTTAAACTTCAAGGCCTTTTTTTTTACATTAACTCGTTTTACTCGGTGATTTGTTGCAGTGAAGTTCACATTGACAAATCTCTAATGATTTAAAAAATGCTTCGTAGTATTGTGGGTGATATCAGGGCGATTACAGCGGACGTGGTCACGTGCGTGATAATGTAATTTATAAATAGAATCAAAATAAAATGGACGTTGAATCAAGTGATAGGAGAATTAGACTTATGGGGCCAAAGTTGTTAATAGAAATTTCGAGAACAATTATTATAAAATGTATTTGTTATTTCATACTTAAATTATAAATACGGTAGATTGACTCTTGATCTTTCACAGCAAAACCAATTAATTGATAAAAAATTGACATGAAGCAGGCTCGAAATATGTATAAGCGGCTAGTTTTTATGTCTAATACCCAAAGACGAAACCCTAAAACGCGTGCGAAGCCGGGAGCGATGACTAAATTACAATAAATATTACCCATCAATGTATACTATAATGATTTTTAGGTGAGACCAGTAGTCGCTTAGGGTGTCATGGGTTGTCATGTGTCACGCAAATAAAAGCCTATGTCTTGTCTTGGAGTCCAAGTTGGCTTCATACCAAATATCATCAAATTCAATTCGACAGAGTTACTATGACATATTTTATAATATTAATATATGTCGATATCGTTTACTTCCGTTACTTCAACGTGTCATACATCCTCCTTTCGTTCCCAGATCCCAAGCAAATCCGTTTTGATTAAAAACTAATCGTGTACAAACAAATGAAAAACCCCAAAGATTTAACAAGAAGTTTTTATATCCGATAACGTCAAGCTTTAACAATGATTCTATGTCATGTTTATTTATAACGTATCGCTTAGTACTTTGCGGAATACATTTGATATAATTAACAGTCCCAACTCAAAAATATTTAAGTATTTTGTCTGAGTAAATGTAATAATAATTTCGCCATCTGATGTCACCACCGCCCATAGATAATGAAGCTCTTAGAAAGATCAACCATTTCTTATATCGCCCTTTCGTTACCAACCCTGGGAACTAAAATGTCATATCCCTTATACGAGTTACACTGGCTTACTCATCCTTCAAAATGGAACTCAACAATACTTACAACTGTTGTTTGAAGGCGGTATCTGATATATGGGAGACGAGCAAAATTTCGATATCATATGATGTCGCTAGAAAATTAAATATATACATGTATATATAAATATATATGAAGTTCTTGGTTAACCCATTCATGCGGTAGGTGTGTCCTATTGTTCCAATCCATTCATTATAAAGGTGTATGTCTATTGTTCTTTGTTACCAGCTTTTCTTTGACGCGTGAGCTATTAGTATGTGTGGGTCAAACCTTGCAACTGATTTTATGCCAGCTCCATTCATCTAATTGAACTATATATTCAGTATTCGTATATACAGTACTAGTCACCCGCCCCGGCTTCGTGAAATACTGATAAGAAATATACAAAAAAATGTGTTTATTTACGACATTACATTAGAAACTACTAAAATTATTAGTGTTTTTTACTATTTTGTCCCTGTAATATATACATAAACCTTTCACTCGAATTAAAAATCCGTAATAAGAAGACATAAAAAAATCGCATCTAAATCCGTTGCGTATTTTTACAGATTGAACATACATATATAGAGACAGACAGTAGTAAGCGACTTTGTTTTATACTTTGTAATGATATATGACAGCATATATGTCACGTCATAATCTAAATTTAAAGCGCGTATAATTGTAAGGAGCATCTACTTATATGATAAAGTTATATGCCAAAATTTTTACCGAAATGTGATGTAGTTCTCTTATAATTATTAATAAAAATATTAGTATTTTGTTTTTTAGGTTTTTTCAGTTGGGAATTACAAGGTAAATATATTTATTTTAAAATAGAGCTATAAAGGAATTTTATTACTCTTGCATCTTTTGTGTTCGAAAATCTTTAACAGGAGTTGTTGTACAGAGATTATTTTATTTATTTTTAGATTATTATACATTCATTAATAAATCTTAATTTATTTAATACGTTATAAGGCTGTGTAGAAGCAGGTCTGTGCCATATAACTCCTTAACAATTATATATATTAACTCTATGAATAGATGCTGACTGACTATACAATATACTTCAATAATTGTCATACGTAATGTAGTTGATGACTTAAGTTATAAGGCGAGAAAGAAATGCGATTTGTATGTCGTGATCCAGACATGCAGTGAAGTAATTGTATAAATTTTATTTACAGGATAAATAGTTAAACAATACTCTTTCCCTCTCTTTTGAATGTCAAAAAATAATGAACAAAAGAGATAAATCAATATTTAACTAAACTACCGCTAAACAAGATGTTTTACAAAGGTCATAAGTTCCCTTCATGCTTATTAATACAGAGGTTGTCCTGTCCATATTATGAAACAAGTTTTTGAATCGCAATGTATTATTTTTTTAATTTTTAAATAGACAAACGACCTTACATTTACAGGCTAATATGCAAAATTATTTTCATATCCATAATATTTTCAAACAGTTACTTAACTTTTGATAATTTTGTAATGTTATGAAAATAATTCTTTCATTTGTTATAAAATCTTTTGAACTAAATCAAAACAAAAACACCAGCCGCTTCACAAAGTGAATAATACTTGTCTCGTCTGCAAATAACGTCAGTAAATGCGACCTATTTTGCAATATTGTCTTGTAATATTAGCATCCGCCGATTCTCTAACGAGCATTTGACTTTTGGACTCGATAGTGCATACGAAAATGACCATAATAACAAGTACATTACAAATCAAAGTTCTCTGTAGCCAGAAGGCGGTACTTAAGAACGGTTGACCCACATACCGGTCGTGTAGATATGACCTCGCTAAGTTTATTGTCAATACCACTGATCGTTTGAATACGGAACCATTCTGTTTGGATCATTAATTTGGTATGTCTGACGCATTTGCTTTCAGAATAAAAAATATATTTCTTAGTAAATAAAAAGTATAGTTTTATCGTCATCAAAAGTTAAAAAAAAATAATCGTTGATCGACATTTTATTTTTAATTTTGATTATCTGTGGAACCGATGTTGTCACTATATTATTGTAGCGATTAATCGTAGTGTAGTTTCACGTTTATTTAATTTAAATTCGCTACAAAAATTAATGATCTGTCAAACTCAACAAGTTTTAAGAAGATAATGCATTAATTGTATTGATTTTATATATTTAGGAAAAAAATCATCGTTAATCTTTAGCAAATAAATTAAGTAGGGATTCAACATTATTTGTAAAATGTCATTGAATGCATAACTTTTATTGAAAACGAATTTTTGGGACTCGTTCGTGGTTTTAAGAAGTCGGTTAAAAATCGACTTTGATTTCTTTCTTCTTTTAATAATTACAATTTAAGTATTTAATCTCGCACGTCAGAAGAGCTTTTTATCCATTATAAGCAAAGCGGACTGCATATTATAACTTTTGACAGGCAGGTTTCCTTTGAGTATTCACGATAAATAAGACGCTCATAATATGTTTTTATGTATGTATATTAAGCACATAAACATTATTATAAATATATATAAGAAAACAGATAACATATAACAATACTTATTGTTATCATAAGTGATTTGCTAGCCCTACCACCAATTAATATATATATATATATATATATATATATATATATATATATATATATATATATTTATTGGTGGTAGGGCTTTGTGCTAGCCCGTCTGGGAAGGTACCACCCACTCCTCAGTTATTCTACCATCTATTATTTCTACTCAGTATTGTTATGTTCCGGTTTGAAGGGTAAGCCAGTGTAACTACAGGCACAAGGGACATGATTGGCACATTGACGATGTAAGGAATAGTTAATATTTCTTACAGCTTCATTGTCTATGGGTGATGGTGACCATTTACCATCAGGTGACCCATATGCTCGTTCGCCAACCTATACCATAAAAAAGACAAATGAAGTCAAAAATAACATTTTCAAATGTTATTAATAATCTTCTTTTATGAGAGTTAACTCCTTCGTTACGTAACGCGTTACGGCGCCAGTCTGTCTGACTTCCCCGTCTCTTACCCATACGGCAGCGATAGGCAGGCAATAATTATACTAATAATGGACATACACGAAATTCTAATGACAATATTCAATAATTATAACTACGAAAAAAAAACATATTGCATTATCAATAAAATATTTTATTAATAAATAACCTTTTCGTACATTATCATACTAATATTCATAAAATAATTTTAATAATAACCTAAGGTTTTCTAAAGTTAAACAATTTAGTGTATTAAATAATTGAATGTAGATTTGTTTAAGTTATCGCTTCTGTCGAATGCCCCGTGATGCACATTTTTTTATATTATATAAATCACATGTTCACTCTTGAATTTAAAGAACAAATAAGTGTTCACTCATCCATTCTTTAAATACAAATAAATACAGTTCGCCATTCGTTATTCAATAGTGTCCATAATATTACTATTCCATATTGTAAGGCATCGGAGATGTGTTCACATCCCAGGAAGATGCGGAATCGATGGCAGATAAATGACGTTATGTACTGAGTCCAAAGGTTTGGTAACGGTTGTCCCAGAAACCGATCAATACGGCGTAACTGTCTAACGTACAGTTAGAAGAAATAATATGTGTATAGTAGAACCATGTCAGTTTAATCTCTGGACAAATTCGTTTAACGTTTGTTTCTATTGTTTTCAAATGTGTATGCGACATGGTGCTAAAATATATCGGATCATAGTGCCGGATATGTATATTTCAGTGATAGTTTAGCTCTTGTTACTTTACTATGAATAAGAATTATTTGTCCTATTGTACGTATGTTTACTTGAATTTGGATTCTTTTGCCGTAAGATATTTGAATTTCGAATCAATTCTAATTTTCAGTAATAATGATTAATTTCTGACTTTATTTACTCTGTGGCATGCAAAACCAAGTATGATGAGCTCATGATATAAAATGCACAGAGTATTAATACCAGTGCACTATCAACTACCTCACTCTCATAATCTCTACCAATGACTTCACATGATTGAGGCGCGAGAGTGTGACACTGCTTCTCAACTCCGGGGTGATACTAAGAATTTACTTACAGAAAATCCCAGTAAATCTTGTTGACGTCATTTAGTATAAACTTCGAACCGTCACAGACGCGAAGCCTAATAAATAACGATTTAGTCGCAACAATCGAACGTTGCAAGGTCAATCCAATAACTTAATTTTTATTTAAAACAAGCAGATAGCTTAACGGAATAGCAAATTAATTAACAGCTTCTCGATCTTGATGCCGATTGGAGCTCTTTTCACCAGGCTCCAATATAGGTTAGTGAGTACTGTGTTATAACTTAATTAGATATATGCAGGTCTCCGAGTTTAATTGTTCTAGACATTGGGCCATCTCGGCTCAACTTAAAAAATATTTAATTAAATTAGCCATTAATTTCTTAGTGAGGATTGCCTTATGAGTTGATTAAATTAACTTACTAAATTAGTAATATTTTCATACAGCTTCTTAAGCGAAAATCACATTAACCAAACCAAACCTAAAATGTCAACGTTGTCCAAGCTCGTTACAACAGTTAAATAATCCTAAACATTTAACCTATTAAATAATATTCATTGTATAAGCAAGTGCAACAAAATTTATCTATTAACATTATGGAAATTTCGAACCATCGAGACTTATAAAACAAAAGGCAACGGAGCGCGTGGAACATTAAAGTGAAGTAACAACCGCGAATACAAAAGTCACTGACGTTTTGTCATTACGTCACAAGTGCTGTCACTTCAATTGGTAATTAATACGTTAATTTATGCTCCTATACTAATATTTTTAATGCGAAAGTAACTCTGTCTGTATGTCTGTCTGTTGCTCGTATACGGCAATATCGCTGAACCGATTTGTGTTGGAGTTTGACGTGAAGCAATCTTGAACGCTAAGGAGTCATTTCTAGAGTTCAAGATTGCTTCATAAATTAACACCTAAGCATATTTTTGGCCAACACCTGACGACTAACCACTAAAAGCGACCGATGCCGCGGGCGACAAATACAAATTGGAAGTAGGATGATAGTGTTGTATTCCATTTCTCTCGAAATGGAATCCAAACAATCTTTAACCAGTAATAAATTTATGCCATATTAAATATTCTAGAGAACGAAGTCGCGGATAAGACAGCCCTCGTATATATTATATTCCTAAAATGTCATAACCTTTAAAATGTCACTTCGACAAACTGAAAGTACCTCTCGCGGTCCCATCACTATCCGCCTCTCCATTATCCGTCATTCATCAACATGGACCGAAGAAACTAGCAATTATCATCGAATAAGAGACAATCTCCTGGACGAGTCTAGTATAGAGCCACGAATGAATCACTTAAGAGCCTATGATATAAATTAAGTTTAACTATCATAACGGTTGACCTAGATCGCGAGGTTACCTAACAAGTTCCTAACAGTTAAACCTTACATCCTGATATGGGGCCTCTTGGAACTCGGATGGCGAGATAACGGGTGTCTGAACACGGCCTTATGACACGGATATAGAGGCTTGCGAAGGGTTAAAAAAAATTAAGTTAATTTAACTGCCCTGCTCGAGCAATCATTTAAGCACTTATTTATTTTCTTTAATCAAATCAAATCAATTTCATCTAAGTAAACTTTACAGTGAAACGTTTTTGAATCGTCGATGATTAAATACTACCGTCGTTTCGGAAAGCATCCTCTAGCGAGAAGCAGCGGCAAGAAACTCGCATAGTTGCTCTTTTCAAATAAACAGTATTACAATGCTATTCTTTACAATAATTAGTGATGGAACCCGAGCCTAGCTCCAGGCGCTTTTTTTTAGAAGGTAGGTACTCTTTTAATAAATACTAGAATTACTTTATTCAATTAGGGTTTTAGAAGCACTTTTGAATGTTCCTTTAAAAACTTTATTAAGTGCAGCCTACCACCAGTTCGGAAAGTAGATCCGGCACCGGCAAGAAACTAGAACTACTAAAGTAGTTACTCTTTTTAATACTTAAAAAAACAATCATGTTAGTTAATTATAAATATAAACGCATGTAGTATGGAAGTCAACGAGTATTAATTCCAGGATTTTTTATCGTCTGTATAATCTTGTATTGAATAATATCCTTTCTTTACCACTATATTTTTTACAAATGATGTAAATTTACGAAACGGCAACGTTAGAAAAATCTGTGGAGTTTTATTATAGAACTGTGGGAACGAACGGTTGAGGACGCTTGTTTGTAAACACTGACAACACGACACAGTGTGGAAGTCGAATGCATATGCAATGCATAATTCGACATCGCACGAACCAGAAAACACTGGTTTTTACATGACATATAGTCATGTTACTCTTTGATGTTTCCAGGTATACAGGAACAATACTCAAAGGAAATACTAATTAACATTATACAAACAAATTATTAATTGTCAATGTCGAAAAATTAAAGTCTTTAAAACATTACAATAAATATATTCTGCAACTGATGTCGAAGCAATCATAGAGAAGTATAGAAGTCCGGGATCACCATCGCCACTAAATTATATGCACAGAGAAGCATAAAAAGCGAACATAGAGCTAACAAAATAACAAATGTTAATTCCCTTTTTATAAGAACCCCATATGTAATTTATCACATTTTCCTCACTCTTGATTATCGGATGTTGGTGCACCAATGTTTTGTAATTTTCACTGCCATTTCACTATTTCGACATTTTATGTAAAATAGCGAAATGGCTTTTTTACCATTTACTCCGGTTATCTGACATGTCAAAAACTAGACTCAATCTCATACTCCCAAATTCTATTTTAATTTTTCTTATTATGTATACCCATAAACATGATACGAAAAATTGTGGTATATTAATGTATAGCAAATAGGCCCGTAGATTCAGAAATGGTGAATTCTAATCCTAAAACCATTAAAAATGTAATAGAGTTTTTTAACGACTCTAGAAATTGGCAATGTCGCCTCGGAAGTCGGAACATAAAAGGTTGGGGAAAAAGTTTCTTCGTATTTTATATGAAAATTCAAAATTTTTTTTTATAGTTTACTTAGATTTAACTAAAGTATGTAGGTACCATTTTGTTCCATAACTTTTTGCCATCTTGTTGGTAGTGACATGATCCCATTGCTGTAAAAATTTTGGGGCTTCTGATCGAAAAACTGCGACAAGTGGTTTTGGCAGTCCTCTCGTGATGTTAACCTGACACTGCCTAAGGAATTCTGCAGAGACCGAAACAGATGAAAATCTGAAGGTGCAAGGTCAGGACTATACGGCGGATGCATTAATACCTCCCAGCCAAACTCTCGTAATTTTTGTTGAGTGGCTAAAGATGTGTGAAGTCTAGCGTTGTCATGGTGAAAAAACACACCCCTTCTGTTGATTAATTCTGGCCGCTTTCTCTCAATTTCTTGCTTCGATCTCATCAATTGTTCGCAATACAGTTCTGAATCGATGGTCCAGCCGGGCGGTAACAACTCATAATGAATGATGCCCTTCCAATCCCACCATACACACAGCATTACCTTGTTGCGAGTTAATCCGGGTTTTGCCACAGTCTGTGAAGCTTGACCGGCCTTTGACCACGATCTTTTTCGCACGTTCTTGTCGTATGTGACCCACTTTTCATCACCAGTTATCAGCTTCTTCAAAAATGGTTCGGTTTCATTACGTCGTAATAAAGAATCACAAATGAATACACGGTTCATTAGGTTTCTTTCAGTGAGTTCATGAGGCACCCATATATCGAGCTTTTTTGTGTACCCAGCTTTATTCAAATGAGTCAAAACCGTTTTGTGGTCAATTGCCAGTTCTTCAGCTACATCGTAACTACTAATATGCCGATCTTGCTCCACTTTTTCAAAAATAGCATCAATTTTGTCCGTAACAGGGCGACCAGAGCGAGATGCATCTTTGATATCAAAATTTCCGGCTTGAAAACGCTTAAACCAAACTTGCGCTACTCTCACAGATACTGCATTAGGTCCATAAACATCACAAATTTTTGTCGCGGCTTGAGTTGCATTTTTACCTTTTTTATAGTAAAATTTTAAAATGCATCGAATTTCTTCTTTAGATTCACTCATTTTAACAACAACAAAAACAAATGAAAATCACACAAATTCCTAATTTGAATTTGGAAGTGTCTTCTTTAAAATTAAATCTTTTTAATGATACCAAAACCAGCCAGATACAAATGGTATAGCCAAAGAGATTTTATTACAAGTTCATACATACTATATGCGAAAAGACTTTTTCCCCAACCCATTAGATAAAAACCGTTTTTCATGCGGTAGTTTCTGTTCCTATTCCGGTAGTTTGGGGTGCGATGTAAAACTTAAAGATTTTACTAAAAGAACATTGATAAATACGTCGAAATATGTATTAGGCGATTTTATCAATGATGAAATAACGTTGAGATTGTTTTGAATAGTTTTCTTATAAACTTTTTAAGTTATATTAAATATGTTTCAATTATCGTTGATCAACATCATCATTCTCCTGCCCTTATCCCAATAAGGTCTTCTCCTTCTATATTTCTCTGTCAGACGTCATCTCACAAGTAACATTCTTTGAATTATCTATGATAAAAAAAAATAGTAATTATATTGAATTTCACGTCTATTATTCTCGGTATAATATACAGATTTTATCGTTTTTAACCGAAACCAGTGGTAATTTTACAATTAAATTATTTTAAAAATGACGATTTAACTTTCCTTGTACCATACGTATGTTATATATTTGTGTTTTGTATTCTGTTGATTATGTAATCTAGAAATTGAAATAATAGTGTTTTGACTCAAATATATCTTTATTCAATACACATTTAAAAGGAAGTATAACTACATACAACGATAACACTATCTATAGCTCTAAATACAGCTCAATCTTTACCGCCTCTCGCGATACTTATGATATATTGTGTGAAAAACAATTGTCGAACACATCGTGATCGCTTATCTGCAATTTATAATTAAAATAAATCATGCATAATGCAAGTACGTTCAAATAAAGACAGAAACTACTACAATTAAGCACTTCCAGTGAATCCCTTCACATCGTTGTTTATTATCGAGCTTACTGGAAGCCTTTGCGGATCTTACACTTACTTGGATATATTTCTTAGCTGTAAGCTAATTACGATACATATAATCACGCGTATGAACGGAGATAAATATATTTTTTTGCGGTTATCGCGTTTGCTTTATCAACGTGTGACGGCATGTTTATGATACCTATAAGGATTTTAATAGATCGAATTAACTCATAAATTCGTCAGCAAAACGTTCCATATTTGAAATTTCTTTTAACAACAATTTAGTAATCGAGTCTATTAAACGCCATCGCTTAAGTGAGCGCTAAGCGTTATTATAACATTCTTAATAATTTATTACTTACCGCCTAAGTTCGGGAGTTGAGAAAGATGCTGAAATATACGAATTATTGAGATATCTTTTATAATGTTGTCGTTAATTTTTTTATAAAATAACAGTCAAAGTTGCATAGTATGAATTTAGATAAAATATTATTTGTTAAAATATAAAATATTCGTTGTTTGTTATTGCTCGAAAATTAATATTTCCAATATAATGTCACTTTTTTTAAGGTAGGACCAGCGATTTTATCTGATGTTAATATTCACTAGCGCCAAAAGACATAACTGTTACAAAATATTAAACAATCCTTACATCGCCAATGCGCCAGCAACCTCAAGAACTACAAAGATGAAGATACATATCTTGTGTCTGCAGTTATACTGGTTACCATACACTCTTAACCCTTTAAACCGGAACACAACAATGAAAAGTATCGTTGTTTGGCGATAGAATACCTAATGAGTGAAACCCAGTCATAGCATTTGTTTCAAAACGACTTTTATTTATCAACATCAACCAATATTTTTGTTTATTTCAAACTTTTTTTAGAATAATAAGTAGTTGTAGAAATACCAATCTTTTCATCCGACAGATTGGTTTTTATTTCCTGTTTTCAGAACTGTTGAATATATGTAATTACAAGCGAAAGGAAACTAATACAAACAATTTGATTTAAAAGTTTACGTACATTATAAAAATTACCATTAAATTTATTAACAACATTAATTTCAATCACAGAGTAGAAATACAGTTCGCCTAGTTTGATCCTTATACAGATTAATATTTAAAAAATAATTTGATATATGGCGAACGTAAAAACGACACAGCCATCAAAGCGACCATTAATGTACCACTCAACCGTCAGCGCGATTAGTTTAGTGTGTCAAGTTAACGGTAACCATCGCATCCTGTCCGACCTACATACCGGATTTATTATATTTATATAAGTTTTAGCATTCACATTAAAACGGGTATTTTGCGTACGGAGTAATGATATAATGATGTTGTGATGTGTTCCGTATAAATACTTAATTGATTTGTGTTATCGAATGACTTAGGTGTAGTCTTAATGTAGGGTACACAGATCTGTTATAATAAAATAATTATTGTTTGACTTATATTGTATATGGATATATATATTATCTGTGTATTTATTTATCTGTCCCCTCGAGTGACACACATCGCGGAAAGCGCGGGAACATAATATATATGATTTGGGCGCGGGTGAAGACGGTGTGTATGCACGGCGAGTGGATATTTAAATATAATATATATTTATATGTAACTTGTAAATCGATCTTACAATCATATAAGTGAACATTACACTTAATATCTTAGATCGTTATAACTATACAAAGCATTGATATATTAATCATTACATAGTGCGAAGTCGCTTAACGCTGTCTGTTCCTATGTATGCTTAGATCTTTAAAATTATGCAACGGATTTTGATGCGGTTTTTTTTAATAGATAGAATAATTCGAGAAGACGATTTTTGTACATACATGGAAAATATAATAAAGAAACACTGATAATTTTAGATGTTTCTAATGATGTCGTAAGTAAACAAATTCTGTGCAACATTTAGTATCAGTATTGCACTTGGCCGGGGCGGATCGCTAGTATTATTTAAAAACAATCTATTAAATAAATTATATTGTAAAAAATGTTCTGGAATTTGTACTAACATGTATAAATATTTAGCCTGTAATTAATAAACAAATGTAGCCATTAATGCCTTATATTTTATTCATTTTTTAATGTTGTCTTTGTTTTTTTTTTTTAAATTGTTTTAGATTTTCGTAAGCACACGTATGTTGTTTTATTATGAATGTCGTTTTTTTTTTAATTTTAATAATTTGTGTTATTAGTATCAGTGGAAACTTAGCTGACGTATTTAATATTTTTTATGCCATAAGTGTCATTGCATTGTTTATGTAATATATAAAAAAGTATTATTTGCAGTAGTGTTGTGCTCTTCCCTTTATTACTAAAGACAGTTAACAGCTGATAAACATATATCTGCAATTTATTGTATTTTAAAGCGAATTATTTTATCAACTTGCTTTAAATGTACTTGTAACAAAATGTTCAATATGCCATTTATTGAGATATTTAATATGAAAATGATCCCCAAATAAGGGCATACAATTTAGTACAAGTAACGGTACAGTGATACAGAGAATGTGTATCAGATTGAATTCTGATCTCGTTTTAAACATTTCACCTTAACGTTTATAAACACTAAGACCCGAGGTTTACATACACCATTTCTTTAAGAACAAAAGGCTTTTTTATTGATTGCCAGTGTTTTTTTTATTTTAAACCTCTTTTGATAATAAGATCCGTCATCGTATATGTTCTACATTGAAGGCTAGCCTTACAGGAACCTATAACCTTAGGGCTTTCGACATCTGGTCTGTCTAGTCCAATAGGGCCACATTGAATTTAAATATATTACATATAACGTGAAAAGGGCTGATTGAAATCCATTAAAGTTCATTTGCGTTTTATAGTTGACAATCCATTCTTAGTTTTGCCTTTAGTACAACCTTATATAATTTCTCATAACGTACATAAATTATATCGATAATTTCTCACAGTAATCATACACATTAAATGTCAAACATTTTCGAATTGATCATAATTTCCAAAGCGATTTTAATTACAATCAAAACGCAATGAATGTTAAATCATTTACAATAAATCTTAAAGAGAACGCTCCGTCTTGCGTCAGGGTACATAATTCTAAGCATAACGATATGACATAGAGGTCCAGGTTCGATGCCTGTAACGGTAACCGATCTGGGTCACGAGGCCTCGCTAATATCGATGTTCCGTTAGTTATCAGACCACATTTGTCTCTGGCGATATACTGTACAGTCACCTCCATAAATATATAATCATGATTATACATTACGTCAATGTATACGCACTTATTTATCGTCTAATAAATGTGTATTTTGTAATGTTTTCATTTCCATAACGTCTCAACTACACATTAAAGTAGAGAAAATACTTATAATCACATAGTACAAAACAAAGTCGCTTACAGCTGTCTTTATCTATGTACGCTTGGCTCTTAAGAATTACGCAACGGTTTTTGATTCAGATTTTTTAATACACAGACTGATTCGAGAGGAAGGTTTTTGTATATAATACATAGACAATATAGTTAAGAATCACTGATAATTTGAGGAGATTATAATGTGATGTCGTAAATAAACAAATTATGTAGTATATTTAGTATTAGCATTGCACCAGTGTGAAGCAAGGGCGGGTCGCGTAATAAAAGAATCACGTTTAGTCTTAATAAGATCTATTCTCTTTATGAGTGTGACCTTTAGAATGATAGTACATCATTCGATCTTATTACAAATACTAAGAAAACGACCATCGTCAATGCTCATGTTTTGAGTATTGAATGAATGAAATTTTAGTCACAAATGATTATCGTAATAACATTTTATTGATATCGAGAACGCATGCAAGCGTTATATTAGACGCAAACGTTACTTAATCGTAAATGGTTACTTCTATGAAAAGACATAATCTTCGTTGATAATATTTACATTTCAATGCACAGCGGTGAAATTGTTTACGAACTCATTTCCTATCTCACTCGTAAAACGTCAAAAATTACAGTGATAAGTAATCTTGATGCGTATACCTACTCTGTATTATGATTATTATATTCAAAGTTGCATATCAGTTATTGACATTTCACGATCTTGTTCTCATTTCAGTTGATAGTTTTTCATTAAATTGTTCTACTATAATAGTACTGGCGCTGATTTTATTCAGACTTTCCAAAGATATATAAAGATATAGAAAGTCATACCTAACTGGTTAAGGTGAGTGTGTAAATGACAAGTATGTTTTTGTCTCACTAAAAAGGCAAAGATAAAGATTGATTGCAGAGCTATTCTGCGAAGTACAAATTTGACAGTTATTGCTCGCCTCGACAGTAAAATGATGAAAACCAACGAGGTGATTTATCGTGTAAAATGTAGATCTAATAATGCTAGATGCGGCCAGTCGAGTAAACTATATTTTGATAAAAGTTTTTTTTCATACTTAAGAATTATTCATTTGCGGTTGGATGCTGTAAGCATTCTTACTAAAAAACTGTTTTTTTTTTTATATTTTTAATAATATATGCTAATTGTTACGTTTTTTATTAATTTTTAAAAGTAAAATCAACATATAACAATAATAGTTATACGTTGTAAGTTTTATAACACTTGTGACAATCTATAATCAAGATCTATGGACGGCGCGTTTCAACTACATACTCTACTAGAGTCAACTCTACTTCCAAATATTCGATATTAGCCCGTCAGACATTGTCATAAGATTTATTCGAGAAGCTCAACTAAGGCGGTGGTGGGCCATAACACTTATTGGGGTTAACTAACTGCTCATTATATCACAGAACTATTTAACAGAAATGGCATAAAATCTTTGATGATTTATTAAAAAGTAAACAAATCAAATTAAAGATTTTTATTAGTCTTAAAGCCTACACTACTCCAATAGTTAGAGATAGTAATTTGATTTATTACAATAATTAATTGATTTCATAAATACTTCAAAACTAGGGATACCACAATACGGCACAGAGTTTTTGTTCGATGAATATTCGCTTTTCTTCTTTGAAGCTTTTCTTTTCAAGAGATTAACTTGTGTTTACAATATACTTGCTATGGCTGAAAAGTTATTGAACCAGTATATATTCATCCCTATGACATATTCAGATATTATAACATTTTGGTACTCATATATGCGTGATCACTATATGGTTCTCATATAGCTAATCGTTCAATTCATTGTTATTGATTTATCAGTAACGTAGTTAGTTAGTTTACGTTTCGAGATCATCACTCAAAATCATTTTTTTACCTTAAAATAGGTATTAATGATTCTCGTTTGATGTTAATCTCCATCATCAACTCGTAATTATTAATTTATAGTATAGATAGGCGGACGAGCAAAAGAACTGATGTTATGTGGTCACCACCGCCCATAGACAATGGCATTTAAGAAATATTGACAAATCCTTATATCGCCAATGCGACACCGTCAGTGACACCGCTCTACTTACCCTTCAAACCGGAACACAACAATACTGCGTAGTTACTGTTGTTTGGCGGTAGAATGTCTGATGAGTGGGTGTTACCTACTCAGACGGGCTTGCAGTCCGTGGTAGGGCTACAAAGCCCTACCACGGACTTAATATTTACATATTTGTTTTACTTCTATTGTGTTCTCTGTTCTTAGGAATATATACCATATGTACTACTTAAGCTAATCATACTGTTTAATACACAGGAAGTGAGCGGGACATAATGTTTGTGAGGCTACATACATGCGTTGAAACACAACTTTGTATTACACTCAAATGAATAATAAAAAATCGTATACAACTGCCACGTAATAAAATAATATCGTACATTTTAATTTAATTAGTCATTAAAACACAGTGAACACTTTCAACGTGATTAAAACGCATTAAATATAGATAATTGTGTTGCTTAAAACATGTTTGGTTAGAAAGCTTTGCTCTTAACCGGATAACTGAGAGTCGAATCCGGAAAATTATTTACGGGTTTAATATGTGTATATTGGTGCGCTGTGGGAAAATAAATTATCATCATATGAAATTCTGATACATATAAGTAACAGTTCCGATCGCTATTAAAGTTATTTACAGAAACTGATATGAGTTATCTTTTCGTAATCTATCAAAAGCTTACACTAAAGAATATTTTGGGATATAAATTGTTTGTTAAATTGTATGGATAGACTGACGTTTTTGCTGTTTAATAGTAGATATATATCAATGACTTTATCTACTACACATAAGAAAGACATTTTTTATTTATATGTGGGATATTTTGAACGGAATAGAATGTAAATTACCGTTTGCATATGAAATTACACGAAAATAAGCAATAACAATGTAAAAATAATATTCTACGATTGCAACGTGACGACCATTAGGGTCTCTCCAAGTTTGCTACGGCTAAACAGCTTACTGTTAGCACATTATCAATATATAACTTGTGTAACAAGAGGAACCTTAGCCTTCAATACGGTGTTATGACATTTGATTCAATATCATAATTTATATCACATTATTATTGCAAATTATGAATATAGCAGGGGCTATTGAATTTACTTCATTATATACAATTATTATTGTAATTAATATTATTTTATATGGCAAAGCATTTAATACTGGCATGTAAGACTATTTATTATTTTAAATATGATTGAGCTGTCATTAGAAAACAATTGGACGATAGCGTGGGATTCTAACAAAAGATAGAGAGATTGGAGCATCATTGTAAAACGACAATATTATGTTGACCATCCCGAACTACTGAAATTACACTTGATTGATAAGTTTGTTGGGAGGTGATGATATACAATTATAAATTAATAATTTACAACATGTAAGTAATATCACTATAATTGTGTCGGCCTCTTTACTAGTTTCTGGTGGCTAAGCCGCTTTCTTCACAACGCCATAGAATAACTGAAAACAAAAAAAAAACTATTAATAATTTATTTTACATGTCTTATGAATTTTATTTTTTTTTTTAAATTAAATATAAATGTGAGTTCTTAATAAAAAACAGGAAAAAGTTTAATATTACAATTGAAATTAATTATTATTTAATGATCACAAAATTACGATTTCATTCAAAGTATTAGGACCAATTTATCTTAGGAATCGGTAGCAATTTACTTTCATAAATTGTATATTTCTATTTTTTAATTAATTTATATTACAAATGTAAATACAAACAAAATAATACGCAGGTAACTTTTCATGTACATAAGAATAACACATAGTATTGTCATGGTCTACCAAAACATTTACTAACATTAAACAATACAATGCCTGAAAGATTGTATCCGTTTTTGAATTTCAACGGATGTAACAACGGAAGTCAAAGTGTCAGGACTTATTGATTTGTAAATATAATTTCTGTTTACGTGACGTATTTAACAAGGAAAATATAAACAGCGGATAGGCTTCAGCTAAACTTTTCATTTGTAATTTGTTGTTCGATCTTTTTAAAAAATTTAAAATTAATTTCTTTTTTTTTTTTTCTTTGACTCAGTTATAAGACTATTAACACATATAGTCCAGCCATATATAACTTTAAATCGAATACTTATTACAATAACTAATTATAAAAATCGTTTATCAAATCGTTATTACTGTCATTAGGAGCACATTAATTAAATGTTCAAGTAATTGTTTTAAAATTCGACTCATAAATTTATATTAAATATTAGATATAAATATTTATTTATTTATTTAATCGATTTTTGTGTTAAATGTCGATTTATAAACTTAGTAATTATTAATATATAATCGAATCAAGATCATTTATTCGATTTCTGGTTTGGTAATTTCACAATGCTCTGTCGTTTGCGATGACTACAAAAATATTTTATAATTATATTTGTCTGTCTTCGCCTTCTTGTGCTTAGTGCAAGCCCGTCTGGGTAGGTACCACGCACTCATCAGTTATTCTACCGCCAAACAACAGTGCTCAGTATTATTGTGTTCCGGTTTGAAGGGTGAGTGAGCCAGTGTAACTACAGGCACAAGGGACAACTTAGTTCCCAAGGTTGGTGGCGCATTGATGATGTAAGGATTAGTTAATATTAAATTTCTCAGACCTTTTCTGCCTCGCACAACTACTTTGTGGAACCAGCTTTCGCCGGCGGTTTTTCCGAACCGATACGACATGGAAACCTTCAAGAAAAGAGCGTACTCCTTTTTTAAAGGCCGGCAACGCACCTGCAAGCCCCCTGGTGTTGCAGATGTCCATGGGCGGTGGTAGTCACTTTCCATCAGGTGAGCCTCCTGCTCGTTTGCCACCTATGCCATAAAAAAATAATAATATTTCTTACAGCGTCATTGTCTATGGGTGATTGTGACCACTTATCATCAGGTGGTTCATATACTCGTACGCCAAAAAAAATTAAAAAAAACAGTTATAATTAAAAATAATAAGTATTCAAAATTAATAAGTATTAAAGTTGTCCTCGTTACTATCGGCAAAAGTACAGATATTATAACTTTAAATTAACTGTCAAAATTGAATGACAAATTATAATTAAAATGATGTACATTAATATTATAAATGCGAAACTAATTCAGTCCATCTGTCTGTCTTTTGCTCTTTCAAGATCAAACTACTAAACCTAATTAGTTGGAAATTAGGCAAGTTTGAGTTACAAGGATTGAGATAGGAATAACTGTTTTCCTAACACCTAAAAGTCAAATAAATCGCGCGACCGGAAATATTTTTAGTAATTTATTTATCAGTACAATAAGAAGCACTAAAATGTGAAATGCTCCGACCTTGTGGATCAATAATATTTGCCTCGTTCTTTTTTTAAATTAATCCAGTAAGAGGCCAGTTAAATGAGTTCAAACAAATAAACAATCTCTTTAGCTGTACATTATAATGTATGTAGATTAATAATGAGTTTTGAAATAAATATCATGTATAAGTTGTCTTTTCTTTGCCTCCTACAGTTATAAGCATACATAAACATTTGTTAAGTGCTGTTGATGCTAATTTTGTAATACTTTTATTTTCTATGCTATCCGGATATTTTTTCGCTACTTATATTGTGAATATCAATCGCAACGCTTCAATTGCAACAAGCGTTGTGCTGTACATCACTTAAAGATATAACATATAATGCGAATTAGCGAAGATTTTAGATCAGTTTGTTTCATAAATATAGTTTCAAGTAGTAATTTTTGAACTTATATAAAGGGAATAATGACTTAAATGAAAAGTTAAATCATAAATGGGAAAGGTTGATTTTTTAAAATACATTTGAAACGGATTGAGTCGGGCGTAGCTAACATTCATAACATATCGCTACAAGCTTAATATTTTTTTGCTCTTCAATACTCTAAACACCTTGTTACCACAATTATAGTACCAAATAAACTATTTACTTAAAAACTGTCATTCCCTAATACTTGTGTACGGACAATTAATGTTTCCTAAATAGATGTAGAGCAACAAACCTGGTTTGGAATCTATTTACTTCAATGTACAACTCGCTTTACGTCAAATCACAAAATGATACTTAAATTTATTTTGTTACATTTAAAACTTCACATATAAACTTTTTGGTATTTTACTTAGATATGTCAAATCATATTAATATGTAAATTTTTTTTAAATGGCAACACACTATTCAGCGTCAAATAATAAAATGTTTTGCTAATAAAAACGAATCGAATGTCTTTTTATCATATCTTTTAACTGGTGGATTAACTTAACAGCATTATTCTTTGATAAAATCGAGGCTGGTCGCCCCAGCTATTTATCATACCGGAATAATTAGAAAATTAGCGACCATTTGTTTCGCAAATCGCTTCGAAGAATATGCTACGCATTCGATGTGTTACGGATTTAACGCGTGTTCTTGCGTGCGATTCTATCTTTGAATCTAAGAATTTTAATCACATTCTTATTGTGTTTTATGAGTCTATTTGACGATAAATGTTTTAATTATCTGTTGCTGTACTATTACGTTATTTATTTTTCTATCTAATACTTAATAAAGAAAAATAGAATGTAGTCTGTCACAGAAAAATTAATGACTTAATTATGTCGTATATTTTTTTATGTATAGTTTTTGTCAAGTTATTATTATTTAATCCTAAAATTGATAGCATTGATAAAAATCCGACTATTTTACTGATATTAATACAACCTAAATCGTAAAATTTTAAATGTTACTTTTTTATATTCCACGATGTAATGTAGGTTATGTCTCTGTGAGGTGAATAAACTATTGCTATGTAAAATAAAAACTTTATATAATATGCAAAATAATCACTTGTTCCGTTACTGTGTGAAAGCAAAATAATTCAACAAGTACTTCTTCTAACCTTTGTGAGGTTTGTGACGTAGCATATTAATAATTATATATATCCATAGTCATATACATTATTTTGATATAATCAATATTGGGTAAACGCGAGAAGCTAAAGGCTTATAACACCAAGTTTCCGACTCCACTAAGTCAATACATCCTTCCTTTCGTAGCTACGACGCTGTTATATCCTTAGTTACAACACTTTCAATAAATATATTTTTTGCCAGAAATTTCTATCAGCGTCGTTTTTTTTTTAAATGTAAAACATTAAAATAAATGATGAACACGAATAATATATTAAATATTAATCATATTACTAATCGTTTCGTCGAGATCGTTGTTCTTTGAAGACTCGCATCCAATAAGTCAACGAACGACCTAGTTTATTTAATACCATAAGACCTACGTTTCACCGGCTAATATATAAACATGAAGCTTTCTACCACACCAAAAATTCCGCTGACCTTTCTCTCGTTTATTATCTCCTGGTACTTTAACAAACTCGATTTTTATTTCACACGAGACCAAATGCCGAAAACAGAGTTCGTCGTGCTAGTTACCTCGCCCAGTGATGGTACCGTTTGCTGACCTACCACCACATAATGTCGGCACTTTTTTCGTACAGTTAGATTTTATGTGGCATTAAAATGCTGGGCGAGATGAGATGGTGGCGATAGGGTATTGGTGGCACGTGATGGCGTTTGTGTGTAAAACTTCCGAAAGGAGTGTTGCGGAAAATTCAAGTGAAAACTATTTTTCTGGTCGGTATTCGATTAGAATTTAAATAATATGCCATCTGCCGGCTATGGCTAAATTACCATATTAAAATATTGTATCAAATATTAATAAAGAGAGATTTTTTAGAGAACAGTTTTTACTTTGAAAGTTAATAAAGAAAATATTCAATATGAAGAAAGTAACTGAAGCAAATTTGTTGAATTTCTTAAACTTATGTTTACGTAGAATTTAAATAATTTCTTTTTCACTTAAAATAATATAAATTTGATTTTCTTAAGGATTAATTTTCAATTATAAATCAATGTAACCCCGAAGCGATTAATGCTCGCTTACCTTTAATCATACACTGTTTTTATATAAAAATAAACAAGTTATGAATCTGCAAACTCAACCTTCAAACTCCAAGTATATAAAGCTACCAATTTATAAAGTACACGACATCCATTCGAGTTGCTCTTGGTGTTTTATCAACCGTTCATGGCCGTGTTTTTAGGCAAATTAGGTGAAAGGTAAACGAACCCCGAATCATTTCTCCGGCCGTTGACTCACTGAATGCGATTACACTGCTATCATTATTGGCCGAATTTCTAACGGCGACATACAGAATTTGAATGTGACGTTTCAAATTCGAGTGGCGTCTAAGGAATTTTTTATGCTAATCGGATACTCGTAATAATTATAAAATGCTGTTACAGAACGGATTTACGACTAATATCGGAAAAAGTTGTAATAACGTAGAACAGAACATTTATAATTAACATAATTAATTTAGTTAAATAAAATTATAAATTTCTTTTTTAATTTTCGAATGTCGAATGCGTAAGAAATACATCCACTCAAACATTCTACGAAAAGAGAACTATTATTTTTTAAGAATAATAAATAGGGCTGTACACACTGGCTGATTAGGTTTGTGTAATTATGTTGGCAATTAAAAAGGCTAGTTACCACCGAGTTACATGTATTGAAAGTGTATAACAGTTGGTGTGACAAGGTTGCTGGTGATGACGTGTCACTAACATGTCCAACTGCATTGTAACTATTGTCCTCTCACATTCACCATGGCATCACAGTTGCTAAACGAATGATATCACTACGTTTACATCCGATTACGAAACGTAAACGTAGCGCTGACTCACTCGAATTTTTCTTTCTTGAACATAATTTCATTCATTAGTCACCAGTTATTCAGATCTTTTAAATTAATTACTTAAAAGTATGTAATATGTATGATTTAATAATTGCCGCTTACTTAAAGGGCGATAGATATTAACAGATTTGTAGAAGCGTAAATAGTGTTGTACGGCGCAGCGTAGCAGCATCTACAGAGCCCACACTCTGTAATTAGTGTTCTGTGAAATTGTACTACGTAAAAAAATTATTACCAAAAAGGTTATATATTTTTTTGTTAAACTAAAAAAGAAGGGTTGTTCACACAGGTGACAAACCAAAAGTTTTCCTCAACCATCGAGCACGAGCTGAATAAAAATTGAGAGCATTTTTGGGTTCATTGACTTAAAGGTTAATATCGTAATATCGCGAGTGTTATTGTTACATTTCTGTCTGTATGTTGTGAGTATTATTTTATTAAATCTATTATATAGGCATACACATTCTTACAAAAATCAACCTACATAATTGTATTGCTCTATTATATATCAGCAAATAAAGGTCTCAATATTTCATTAAACACTTGATTTATTATAATTTTCTCTATCAACACAATAAATGACATTGCTTAGATAAGACAAGTATGTAAAAACCAAACGATTTACACAAAATACAAAATCTTCCTTACAACTATGCCTGCATCCTAAATTCTTATTGGAATGAAACCATTTATAATAGATTATTCAAGTAAATTATTTTTTAATTGTGGCAACAATTGTGATTGTTTCTCCGAATTCTGTTTATCTCCTCCGCCTTGTAGAAGCATTAAATCGTATTGCTATATATCTGTTAGAAAGTATTTGTGCGCTATAATTTCAAAGCCTACGTGCAAATAATAAATACATAAATTTAAGTAAAATATTTATTTAGATTGAATTGCACCGTGAAAAAATAATCGGCTGTTAGATCGAAAATAAAATCATTGTTGAAAAATCATAACTCATCGGGCGGAGAAAATCGATTTCGGATACAGTTTCTAAAATTCCACGAAATAAATATCTCAAGCAAAATAAAGAAAGATAATTACATTTGTGTTTCATGATGTAAATGACAAAATTAAGAATAAAATTTAAGCGTCTAAACTTAGATGAAATTGAATTACTTTTGGAAAAATCCCTGCTATTAGTATTTATGCAGCAATGCCTGTCTGTCTGTTATTCTTTTAACACTATACACTGAACAGATTTTGATGAAATTGGGTACTGATTACCCCTCTAAATGGGGGAAGGTGATGGCTTGTTTGATATAAAGATTTATAATAAACCTTGATTATTTCATCTTCAGTTTATTATAAAAATAATGACTTTTATCCAAAGTTTATATTAAATAATTTGATAATATTTAATATATTTTTAGCTGATTATTATTATTATTATTTAAATAACTGTATTTTATAATAAATAATAATTAAACAGTAACCTGTATAATTAAATCATATTTTATAAATAGCAATTAATAAAATTTATATTTTTTTATTTGCATTGAATCGATAAAATATAAATAAATCGATAATAAAATAGCAATAAAACTAATCAGAAATACACAAATTAGAGAAGAAACGACATTAAAAAGCTTGTTCACATTTCTATGTGAAGTGTAAGCTTTTGAATCCAAGAAGCGTGGCGCTAGTATAGTACAACATAACTTAGATGTAACATCGGCAAAATTCGTAAAACCGATCACATCCGAATTAAGTACGCTATCCCAAATTATCAATATTTATTTCTTGAATATGCTCTTTACATGACTTGTAATATCATATGATCTTATATATTTGTCAATTTGACATGTCGATTTACCTTACCCGAGAAAGCAAGTGCATACTTGCTTTCTCGGGTTGACTGAAGAATCTATAGCGACGAATAGCGTCGAATCGCGCGATAGGGAACTATTTCTATTGGCTGTATTAATTTAATTTGCCGATGATATCGACATCCACGAATCTCGACTAGTTCGTAAAATGTTCTTTTAGTATTTAAATTTATTTAATTAGTTTCTTTTGATAAATATAACTGTAAGAATAATTTGAAAATCGAATTATTTCTGTTAATTTGATCGGAGCACTAATTAATTTTGTAACGGATATTTAATATTTATTTTCTCCTAATATCCGTGATTTTGTTTTGTGTGGTCTATACTCATATCGAAAATTATAACATTTTTTTAATTATTTTTAGGTTCGAGTAAAAATTTCACATCTCAATTTCATGTATTATGTTGTATTTGACATTATTGAAATTCGAGATTATTATTATATATAATTGTTTTATTTAAATAAAATTAAAATATAAAACAAAAATAATAAAGTAACTACAGACTTTTTGTCGGTTCTGCTTAGAAGAATATACAATCCAAGCCGGTGTTAATAGCTTCACATTTTTCACAATCTTGTAACCTAATTAGACCTTAATTGAGTAAAGTATATTTAACATACTCATTAGCTAATTAATTACGCAGTATGCAAACATTATAATGAATATCTGTGCACGTAACCACAAGTGCAACCTCTTTTCGCCCAATAGCTTCAATCAACATACCTTTATGACTGAAATAAATCAGACGTACCTTTACATGCTTTCATGACTCATTTTCCTAATTTTTTTATGGTATTGGTTGGTGGACGAGCATATGGGCCACCTGATGGTAAGCGGTCACCATTACCCATAGACAATGACGCTGTAAGAAATATTAACTATTCTTTACATCGTCAATGTGCCACCAACCTTGGAAACTAAGATGATATGTCCCTTGTGCCTGTAGTTACACTGGCTCACTCACCCTTCAAACCGGAACTCAACAATACTGGAGTACTGTTATTTGGCGGTAGAATAACTGATGACTGGGTGGTACCTACCCAGACGGGCTAGCACAAAGCCCTACCACCAAGTAAATGTTGGTATCACTGACAAATTCTTACTAAGGGAGGGACTCTAGATTTGCGTGTTATTTTAAGCTGATTTATTTATAATAAACAGATCCCAATGATTATATAGATTGTTAATATATTAATATAATTATATATATATGTTATATCTTGTGTGATTTACAAGATATTTTAATAACCGTGTAAGAAGAAAATACGTGCTAGGTACCGGCGGATCATTAAGATAGATTTCTAAGTAATTTACTTGATTCTAAATTACAAATTGCAATGCTGTTTAATGTTTTCACTCCAGTAGAAGCTGACGTATTTGCTTAAACAATTATATTGCACTTATTACTGTATTATATACGGATAAAATGCCTAACTTATATCGCACTATCAACATACACTACAAAGGGAGATATAATATTAATATGAGACAAGATCACATTTATTACTCTGATCACAATGTAAGTAACTAAAGCACTTGTGTAATGGAAAATCAGAAGTATCGAAGGTATCACAAACACCCAGACCGGAGACAACATAGAAAACTAATTATAATCTACATCGACTCGGCCGAGAATCAAATCCGGGACTTTAGCGTAGCGTACACATGAAAACCGGTGTACACACCACTCGACCACGGAGGTTGTAATATTAAATGACTTCAGACTGTTTCGTTAGTATCGAACCTTCTATTAGGAAACCCAGTTCATTTCTTATCTCATCTCAGTCTCTTCTGAGTTTCTTACCGGATCTTCCCGGTAGAACTTACTTTGCAAACCGGTGGTAGCATATGATTCGACTCTGTAACATTATAATTTTAAAGTGCTTTTATGAGCTTACTTAATAAAGAATATTTTGATTTTAACTTACCATCAATCAGCCCAATCGCTGATTCCCATATCGATGGTAACTAATAAAAATATTACAGTATAAGATAGGTAATTATATTTGATAATAAATAGTAAATCAAAGGGAATTATTATTAAAGTTCAAATTAACTTTCTAAGACGTATCATATAAAAAATCGTATAAAAAATTCGACAATCCTTTTAACTATAAACTCAATTTAGTCTATCCAAATATGATTGGAAAAAAAATCTAAGCCATACGCAAAACCCCGAAACGGCACAATCAAAATTGAACTTTAATTCAAAAACATAGAGTTACTTTTCGTATGACTTGACATTTCAGCGGTCGGTCGACGACTTTTCACCTAGTTCGGGTTTAGAAGGAGCGATATGTACGATACTAGTTAGTCGACGCGACTTCGCTTGGGTACAATAAGGAATTCTTACTCTTCTTTAACATTCGTGTAATACATATAGGAAGATTCTTTTGACTTAATCTGTTTAGTTATGATAACAGAATTAAAACCTGTTGCGTATTTTTAAGATCTAAGTGTACAGACGGCGGGAAGCGACTTTGTTTCGTAATTTATATTGATTTTGACATTGCCATTGTAAAGGCTATTTAACACTACCTATTGTAATTTCCTTTCATTGTCGTTAATGCTGTCACCATCGTTATGACGTAATAATCAATTAAGTATCTACTCGTTTGTAATTACAGAGGTCATTGACCTAAGAAATGCAATGTAGTTAGCTTTTGACACACGATTACATACTAAATCTTATCAGGCTAAATGTTACGACTGTATATTGTTTATTTATTTGTTTTTTTAAATAAACATAAATTTAAAAAAAAAAACAAGTTATAATATAAATGAAACTAACAGATTATAAAAGTTAATACTTTACTAACTTCAAACAAAGTAAGAATCGTACTTATATTAAAAGCACTAAAAAGTAATAATAGGATATTTTAAAATTAAAAATCATATATTAATTATACGGAAATTTTCCTGCTTGTAATAAAAAATCATATGCACTGCATAAAAAATTCAATCCGAATAATATTTATTTTGAATTATATTTCTTTCAGTCAACTTTGGTGAAGTCAGAATTTTATGTTGAGAATAATAAATCATGAGACAAATGGTACGTAATACTTATTTGAATTGTGTTGAATTAATTTTGCTATTTTATTCTTTGAAACTGACCAATAGAGAATGATTCTTCTGCTGTTTTCTTTACACTGATTGGTCATAATTATTATACGATGATATTTTCATTGGACGGTCTTTTTACGTCACGAGACGCATTCATAATAAAAATATAGTTATCTAAGTATCTTTAAGACCAAAAGCTTTAAGCAAGTTGAGTCAGTTAAGACTTTTTTAACTTCAATTTAAAGCGTGCTTCATTATAAAAGCAAGTCAACGAATTTAACTCATTTAAAGATAAGAAAAGGATTTTGTGCGGCGACGACCTGCGTTTTAACTGAAATTTGCTTCGAAAAAGACATCGCCAAAGTTCGCTGTCATGAAAAAAAACCTTGTACCTTTTTATGATTCCCTTGTTTTTATACGTTAATATAGCTTCGAATACATATTTAATTGAGTAAACACAAATTAGACTGTATTTTTGTTAATAACAACAACAATAGCCTGTAAATTTCCCACTGCTGGGCTAAGGCCTCGTCTCCCTTTTGAGAGAAGGTTTGGAACATATTCCACCACGTTGTTGCAATGCGCGTTTGCGGAATACACATGTGGCAGAATTTGTATGAAATTATGCAGGTTTCCTCACGATGTTTTCCTTTACCGACGAGCACGAGATGAATTATAAACACAAATTAATAACATGAATATTCAGTGGTTCTTGCCTGAGTTTGAACCCGCAATCATCGGTTAAGATGCACGCGTTCTAACCACTGGGCCATCTTGGCATTTTGTAAATGAAATTTCTCAAATACCTTGATAAAATAATTATTTTGGTATAATGATTAAAATTACAAAATGTAGTACACAACGAATCTTTAGTGAAGATGTCAAATATAGGAAATATTTTGTATGATCAACAACAAAGCGTTGCTAATCATGGGATGGAATTTTTTAAGCCGCTGTAGCTGGCCGGCAGCGGTAGCTGGCCGGCAGCGGCAGCTGAATCATGTGAAAATCGCAGGTTCAATCGTGAAACCTTAGAATTTATCCAAAAATGTACGTTATTTAAAAATCTTTTCTCCTTTTTATACTTGAATCATTTGGTCTCCTCCTAATTTATTAATATTACTGTGTGACTTTTAAATGGGGATATTAATCTGATCCTACAAGTTTTCCCTAAACTTAAAACTCTTTAAAAGCCACATGTGTTAGTAATATTTTTATTTATACAACCTTAATAAATTTTATATTTGCTTATTTAACTTCGACTATAAGACTTTTTACTTATCAATTTAAATTATAATTTAAAAAAAAAATGAAACAGGAAGTTACATACGTCTAAATACTTAGGACGAGAAATTCGTCTTCGTTGCTTGCAGTAAGGTCAGCGACCACTAGCGCATCCACAATTTTGGCTAGCTCTCATATACTACGTGACGGAATTTTTTTATTGCCTCCCGTTCCTTCGCCTCGCTATATTTGCGAGTACGAGCGAGACAGCAATAGGTTCGAGATGACAAATGAGTTTGATAAGACGGTTCGTTCACTTATGATTGCGTGAACAAGATATAATGTCCACATTGACATATGTATGTCTAACGTAAAATCATAATTGATATTACCTAAAAACTATTATCATAGTATTTTTTTCACAATTATTCATTATACAGACAATGTTTTTAATAAAAGTTTTTCTTATAAGATTGTTTTCTTTATTGGGATGTTAATCTTGTTTTTTCCGTACTGATTTCTTATTGTTACTTTTTTTTCTTTTGTAAATTTGTTTTTTTACAAAGTACCTACTATGAGCTATACAAAAACCTTTGTGAAAAAAATACATACGTGATCACTATCATTCAGATTTCAGTTTTAATTTCATTAAAAAGTATTTAGTTATTTCCATCGATTAAATAAAATTTTAAACTTCAGAACAGGAATTATTTGTTTTTTTTTAAGCTTCCTTCGCTTATTTTATTTCAGGTTCATTGTTTGTTATATAATTTATTCAAAACACGATTAGATAATACCGTTTTAAAAACAAATTTCCGTTATTCAAGTAAACAAATGTAAACTCATTGCATGTAAGTATCCTCGAAATCCTGCGAGTTCACTGAATTACATTTTCGGGCTATCGGTCTGGAAACGATTTAAAACGCGAATCTTTTTTTATTCTCGTATAAGTAATCGAATTTTAGTTTTTTTTTTTGCTCAATTGTCAATCTGTCAAATTAAGTTTTTTTTTCCTTTTTTGTGATGTGTCTTGAGTATTTAATTATAAAGCCAACGGCGATATGTCGATTAAGTTATGTATGACGTATCCGAATTTATGCTGAGGGAAAATGCATAATAGAATTCATCTATTCAATCTCAAACGACCGTGAAGCCATTAATTGTAATAGATATTTCACAGAAATATAACTCCTTTGTTTGCTTTTGTTTAACTGGTGATATAACATTTTAATTTTTTTTTTAATGAAACAGTACTCTCTAACATCCCACCGCTGGGCAAAGATCTTCCCTCTTCCTATTGTCAAGATTTAAATTAGCTAGACTCGAGATGGCCCAGTGGTAAGAAGGCGCGCATCTTCAAACCCAGGCAAGCACCGCTGATTCATGTGCTTAATTTGTCTTTATAATTCATCTCGTGCTCAGCGGTGAAGGAAAACATCGTGAGGAAACCTGCATGTGACAAATTTCATAGAAATTCTGCCACATGTGTATTCTACCAACCCGCATTGGAACAGCGTGGTGGAATATGTTCCAACCCTTCTCCTCAAAGGGAGAGGAGGCCTTTAGCCCAGCAGTGGGAATTTACAGGCTGTTACTGTAAAGTAGCTAGTCAGAATCGTTATTTCTTACTTATAAAATTCTTTACAAAATCGATTCTCAATATTATCCATGTGGTAGTAACAGAATGTTCTCGAAGAATGAGTAATTTTATACATATTATGAAGTTAATTTTTTTGTCGCTGATTAAAATTTCCTTTTATTAAACTGAAATGACCGTTCCTTGAACCTAGTTTGAATTCGACACTATTTTAAATTGAAAATAAGTTCCGAATGAAAGTTCGCTAACGAATTCTGTAAATTACGTAAGCGATATAGGGCTGTAGTTTAAATTTATTAATACTGAGATATACGTTTGGCACCGTTGGCGTGTGCCAATGGTGTATGCAAAGTTAACAAATCCTTCTTGCACGCTGTTAGTTCCTATAATAAGAGTCCAGTCCAGTTCAGTTTAAACTTGGCCTATTAAATAAGTTAAAAGTAAATATTATAATATAGTAAAAATAAGTTAATTGAATTAAGGAGATCGTCCCAAGAAAACATTTATAAATAGAGCACATTAGTCAATATAAGATTTTAATAATGATATAATCATAGATTTAGTATTTGTTGATTTCTATAGGATGCAGGAAATAATGTAAATAAAACGATTGAAGAGTAACTACTGAGTTTCTTGTTGATTCTTCTCGGTAATATGTCAATTCAAAGTGGTTTTCTGAGCCCCCTAGAGCCCCCTAGAGTAACGAATGCTTTGTTTTCGATTTTGAATTAAATTAATGTAATTAAATAATGCATACATTCATGAAAAGTTACTATTATGAGCAAAATATTACCTAAAGCAGATTATTTGATACTTTTAAACATTTTAAAAGTATCGAATAATGTTTCCAGATAGTACAAGATTCAGAATAGACTGAGCTGAATAATAATAGCAAAATAAATTCTTAACTCTCATTAAGAAATTGATGAGTTTCTTTTAACGCCTCTAAAGATTAATAGCTCTATGTATAAATGTACGAAATTATAAATATTTTATGAAATAATTCATACCCTTACGTAACCCTGTATAAGTAACATTAATGTATACGCAGTATACGCTGATCTTACCATTCTCTTATGTCAAATTAGTCAGAAAGGTTTTCCTGAATTATTACAGTTGGAACTTTTTTCAACGTTTGAATGATTGAATGAATGATATAATTTTGACATTTTATATTAAATCTTCCACTCATTCGGAAAGGAATATCTCAGACCTGAGGAGAACCGGCGACGTCACCTGCAGGATATATCCAAAGATGACGACACACTGTCCACAAATATATAAATATTCAGTATGTGAGTATGTAAGAACTTTAATTAACCGGTAGGATCGATTTCGATGAAACTATTGTATCTATTTAAAAAAGTCCTAAAATAGTATATATAGATAAGAACGGGTCAGTGCTGTGTTTATGTATCGTCCACATATATTATGAGCTTAATATTGTTTTAAATTCATCTTATGCTAAACGATGAAGTATACATGGATACTGTAAGTGCCTTATTAAATTCCGATACACGTATTCACTAACACTTTAGAGCATGGTGGAGTATACACTAAAACCGTCTTGTATCGTTGAGATATGTGGCATTTACCCCAGGGTTATTTATAGTATGACAAGCATTCGCAATTTTGACAAAATCTATATAGTATACACATATACCAAAATGTACGAAATAGTATTCACTTACTTTTTTTATGGAATAGGTTTGCGGGTGAGCATATGGGCCACCTGATGGTAAGTGGTCACCATCACCCATAGACAATGACGCTGTAAGAAATATTAACCATTCCTTACATTGTCAATGTGCCACCAACCTTGGGAACTAAGATGTTATGTTCCTTGTGCCTGTAGTTACATTGGCTCACTCACCCTTCAAACCGGAACACAACAATACTGAGTACTGTTATTTGACGGAAGAATAAAGGAAGAATACGTACATAATATATTCATTTACTACGTACAAAATATGTTCTACTATTTATCGAAGTAAATTTTCTTATGAGTTTTGTACTTAAGTTACTACCGTAAAATATACAATGTATTCTAGTGAACTAAATATTTATAGAGATAACCGTATCTTAAATTTATAACATTAAAAATATTTGAAGACAACCCTAAATTAAATTTATACCATTAAATCATATTTTATATTATTAGGGAAAGCGTTTCGATGTCGAAATAAAGTTTAATATATAAGAAAATTAATTTAATTCACCGTTTGAACCTAAATTAGCTAATGCATATGGAGATTGAATTTTAATAATTATTAGAACGCATTTCAATAGAAATTATGCCACGTAATATTTATGCATATTAATCAATCGCTCGATATCAAAATTAAATATATTTTACTACGCATTTACAAACAATGAACTGAAAAATATCAAATAAAGCTAGAAGACATAAAGGCTTTATATTCTGGACCAATTAGACTACTAATTATATTAGTATTATATGGAGTCCCTCACGGTAATTTTCTTCACCAGATGTATTACAATAAAAGTCGTATAATATTGAACAGATATTCGATAGATTCAAATGATATGTATGTATGTTATCATCATCATCGTTCTGCCCTTATCCCAATCTTAATTGGGGTCTTCGTAGCGTCTTATTCCATACCTCTCTCTCTGACGCATCTCAAAGTAACATTCTTTGGTCGTCTTTCTTTCCTCAACATATGTATATCCACGTGCATACTCAAGGCCTTTGCTATAAAATAAAGATGGATATATATGATGGATGTATGGTCAAACCCAGGCAAGCACCGCTGATTCATGTGCTTAATTGGTCTTTATAATTCATCTCGTGCTCGGCGGTGAAGGAAAACATCGTGAGGAAACCTGCATGTGACAAATTTCATAGAAATTCTGCCACATGTGTATTCCACCAACCCGCATTGGAACAGCGTGGTAGAATAGAGAGGAGGCCTTTAGCCCAGCAGTGGGAATTTACAGGCTGTTGTTGTTGTATGGTATGATGGAAATTAGAGGCGTGATTAAAACTCAAGATCTCACTAGCTAGCTATATACGATACCTAACGTAACGCTGCCTTTGATGCATTATCACCAATTCTTCTTACAAAACATCAAATCTTTCGAAATACTTTTATCGTAATTGTTACCGCGTTAATATATACTATATAAATCGTCCCTATGTACTCGTCAAAACATACTGTTATATACCAAGTAATCAATATACATTTAGTCAAGTTTTTCTTGAAGTAATCGTACTTTGTATCTTAAAGTTAATCACTGGTTAATGAACCTTATTATACATCTTTTATTTAACAATTTTGATAGAATACTTGATTCTGTTTTGTTTCGATAATCACAACGAACTGAGTCTAAAATCAGACAGACAAAATAACCGAGTCACCGTTACGTTATGATTTACGATCTGGCTACTTAACTAAAGGATAGTCTTTGAAAGGACTTTTCAGAAACGGTTGCCGTCAAAACTCATGCAATAAACGCATACAAAATATCTGTTGTTTTACGAAAAAATTGTCAAAGATATTTTTTTTCCCCCAATAGCGGTTCAACGCGTACCGCACAGTGTTCCCGCAGTGCCATAAATTAGAAAAGAATATTGAACGGGAACATTTGTGAAACTGTTCTTAAGCGATTTTTTTCATGATTTCGTATGTTCAAGAGAATTTGAACCTTCGCTGTTGATGAATAAGGTTTATTTTTGGAATTTGGAGCTTTGTTGTCAATTTTTATAAACATTTATCATCATGGACGCTTGTTAGGTAGATTGTTGTCACTCAATATTTGTCAACCCTTCTTATTGTTATAAATGATGAAGTTTAACATGAATTCAAGTATGAATTACATACATTTTAAAGCCTTATGTAAATGATGTTTAACGTCAGAGGCTTAAACACAGATTTTCTCTTTCTATCTTCATTGTTTTGACATTGGAAAGAAGAAAATAGCATGTTTTAATTAATCCTTTTGTTGATGACGTTTTGTAGTAAAGTCACATAATGTTATAATAATATTAAACTCAAATCTTTTCCATGTGGACCTTAGTCACTAAAATCAGAAACAACCATACATTAACTTAGCTTTAGATTTTAAAAGTAAATATAACATATAAATTGAAGAGGTCATTGAACTCTACAGAATTTATAGAACATTAATTCTACTTAATTAAAAATATATATAATACGTTTACTTATGTTAAAATAATATACATACATACGTTGAAGATTTTTCTTAAAGCGTTTGATTTAAATGATTTAATTCTTACGTCTTATCACTTCGACAATACTTCAGTAGCAAATTTCTAAATGACAAATGAGAAACAATTGGATCATTGTCAACTACAGGTACGGAGTGAAACAATGGAAATTTCACCAGTAGCGAGACAAACCAACAGACTGTTATGAATGTATAATTAGCCCTTAGAACAAATAACGGTACAGCCCTATTATCCAAAAGGACTTGCAATAAAACTTGTGAAGTGTAAATCAGAGTAAAGGGTTGCTAACGGTACCGTGGCCAAATTTTATAGAGAATGTTTTATGAAAGCGTCAAATGTCGCTTGACCCTAAAATTTATTGGGTGCTAAATTTAGAATGGCACGGGTCATATCTGTTAGAAATATTATGTTTCCTATTGTTTAAATTGCACTTCGATAAACAAATGAATGTCGTTATCTTTGAAATATAGAACTATTTTAGTAGAATTTTGTTACAAATATATACGTGTCGAAGCATCAGAAAGTTTAATTAGGATTTATTTTTTTATCGTACAAGCTGGTGACGTCATCATGACGTAGAACACATGACAGCCGAAAAATGATTTTTCAGGGAATATCGAAAAGAGACATTACGAACGGAAACGTCTAGACTTATATTTCGAATATCATCATCTGATCATCATCGTCAAAGTCAAATCAAACCAAATTAAAATAAACTTTATTCAAGTATGCTTTTACAAGCACTTTTGAATCGTCATTTCACAATTAAGTGAAGCTACCACCAGTTCGGAAAGTGCCGAGAAGAACCGGCAAGAAATTCAGTAGTTACTCTTCTTTTTTTTTGATGATGCCAACTCCTCGTTATACGTATGAAATTATTTAAACATACATATTGTTATCGTAATGATAAATTTGCGATCTTATAGTAATACTGGGCTATAACCGCATATGGGGCGTTGGGTAGCCTGTCTAGACTCAAGGTATTATTTGGTATTACGTTAACAATATTTACGTGATGTTTTCTTGGTGGTATGGCTTTGTGCAAGTCCGTCTGGGTAGGTACCATCCACTCATCAGTTATTCTACCGCCAAATAACAGTACTCACTATTGTTGTGTTCCGGTTTGAGGGGTGAGTGAGCCAGTGTAACTACAGGCACAAAGGACATAACATCTTAGTTCCCAAGGTTGGTGGCACATTGGCGATGTAATGAATAGTTAATATTTCTTACAGCTTCATTGTCTATGGGTGATGGCGACCACTTACCATCAGTTGGCCCATATGCTCGTCCGCCAATCTATAACATAAAAAAAAATGTTGTAACAAGCGTAAAAGCAGATATTATAAATATTGTTATTATTAATTTTATGAGTAGATTTGATTAATTTTTACCGAAAAATCTTCTAACCAACGTTTGACCGGAGATATAGCTAGAGATATAAAGCTCTAAGACCGAGTTTGCATACGTATTACACTTATAGTTATAACCTTATAATAAGCTGAATGATTTATTATTTTATAGTATTTAGTGAGTAAATGAATTACTTAAAAATAAGATTAATAAGAAGCTACGATCACCTTTATTTATTAATGACTAATTATAACAATAATTAAAGCATAGTTTATTACTATTCATTAAGTCCATTAAATCAAATAAGGTTCGAAAAATAAATTTATATTTAACTATTTTATTTCAAAATTTAATTTTTATTTAGATTTATTATTAATCTACGACATAAAAAATAAATTGGAATTGCGTGCAAAGCGTCTGACGAATATTTACTCATTAATTTTCCGATGTATGTATATATAGATTCGAAGTAATTTCATGTTACTAAAATCCTAATATGTTATACTAAAATCGCAGTGACAGCCCACATTTATAGGTCGCATATACAAAAGGAATGCTCCTCGTTAGATTAAATAAAATTGGAATATCTACAATTAAATTAAACAGAAAAACAAAATCTCCCAAAATTTTTCACCAAACTCACGATGAGATGCCTCGAATGATTTAACTACGAAATATCTCTATAATACGAGAAACCAATTATACTAACTTAAATATTTAGTGTATGTTACTAGAAAATTTTGATTGTAATTTAATATATGTAATATGTATTAAATAACGTCTGCATTTGTATAAAATATTAATTCTTACGCGTACATCTTAACCAATGATTTCGGGTTCAAACCCAGGCAAGCATAGCTATATATATATATATGTGTGCTTAATTTGTGTTTATAATTCATCTCGTGCTCGGCGGTGAAGGAAAACATCGCGAGGAAACCTGCATGTGTCTAATTTAATCGAAATTCAGCCACATGTGCATTCTACCAACCCGCATTGGAACAGCGTGATGGAATATGTTCCTAACCTTCTCCTTAATGGGGAGGGGAGCCCTAAGGCCGAGCAGTGGGAAATTTACCAGACTGTTACTTTATTTTTACTTATTTTTATTAATTCTTATCATTATGCTACGATAAATTTGTGGAATCAAATAATTATCATCATTTAAACAAATAATACATTAGTTAAGATCTTTGAATTGAAAGGTTTTTATTATATTTTTAATATTAGGTAATTTCGTTTTAAGATATGTCTGATTTTTTTAATAAACACAAAAAACATACTACATCAATATTTCATATTTTTATTTTAATATAAACATCATTTTTAAAACCATTAAACCATTCGAATTTATTTATTAATAATACAACAAATTTTAACTTTTTTTTCATATTAAATATATCATAAAACGCAATGATAATATCAGATAGCAGACAATAAATTAGTTAAACATCGCTGTTTACTGATTTCAACAATAAAAACATATTTAAAGTCAATTAAAATGATTCATGCAATAGAAAACAAGTAAATAAAATAACGCATTAACGATATTACGATTAGGGTTAATGAACCCGAGGAAATGAATAAAGAAAATTTCATCGCAAGGAAACGCACGCTTGAGAGAAATTATCAGAATCAGAATATCTCTGTTTCTTTTCCAAATTTAAATAAATATGTCTTTAACCAATCTCAGAGTTGTTCTTCTCAAATTCTAAAAATGAAATATATATGTATAAAATTTTACTAAACTGAATGTGAATGAATGTGCCTGTAATAATTTTCATTCTTTACGGTTAACATCACTAAAAATAAATTGAATGTTCACAAAGTGAATGTGTGAATGATTGAATGCATCAAAAGCGAATGGCCGCTGAAAATAAATCCAAAAAATATATAATACAAATTAGTACAACTGATAAATATTTTCTAGTTAGTCTATATATAGAATAGTTATTCACCTTTCGTTTCCCCATTGCGTCTTCACTGCAAAGACGAAGAAATTATAGACGTAAAATCGTAAAATAAAAGTATTTGTCCATATATATATATATATATATATATATATATATATGTATAATCATCAACCTCTCCTTTGACCTCCCAGGTTTTTTATGACGTTGAAAATTCGAGCAAAGCCTGGCTAAATACAATGCGGTTTACCTAATTCTCAATATTATAGATTAACTGAATAAAACGGTCTTATAAATATTAAACGTAAGAGACGAATGAAGTTATTTACAATTCCTTCGTTCATTACCATTCATTCGTTCCGCTTGTACGTACGGAATATTTTGAAAACTACTGAATATGTAAGCGTTTTTTTTTATATCTTCAAAACTATTTTAGCTAAGCGTAATGCTTCATAATTCATCCACGACGTATAATATATAATCATGTTTAACATAATAGGGAAAAATGTCGCGCTATAATCGATACTGATTTATACTAATATTATAAATGTGAAAGCAACTCTGCCTGTCTGTCTGTCACTCTGTCTGTCTGCTGCTCTTTCACGACCAAACTAAAGTAAAGTAAAGTAACAGCCTGTAAATTATCTACTTCTGGGCTAAGGCCTCCTCTCATTAAGGAGAGGGTTTGGAAGATATTACACCACGCTGTTCCAATGCGGGTTGGTGGAATGCACATGTGGCAGAATTTCGATGAAATTAGACACATGCAGGTTTCCTCGCGATGTTTTCCTTCACCGCCGAGCACGAGATGAATTATAAAAACAAATTAAGCACATATATGTAGTGGTGCTTGCCTGGGTTTGAACCCGAAATCATCGATTAAGATGCACGCATTCTAACCACTGGGACATCTCGACTCTCACGACCAAACTAATAATCTTATTTGGTGTAAAGCAAACTTGAACTCCAAAAAAAGGACAGAGGCTACTTTTTTACCTAACATATGATAACAAACCCTTAGAACGGGAGTGAAGACGCGGGCGAAAACTAGTAACAAATAAAACAAAATTAAGACGATTCCAATTATTTTTTTTAGTTCAGATTAAGTACAATTATTTATTATATTAAATAGTTTATTCAAGCTTTGACACAAAATGGAACAGTAATTATTTCTATGTCATTCATTGTAAATGAAGTTATTAATAAAACATTATTAATTATTACTTTAATATTGAAAGACAGATAATAACATCTCGAATTACCTAGCCTCGCTTATTTCGAATTCCAAATTCAATTTTTAAAGATAAAGAACAATAAAATTAAGGTTCAATATGTTCGTTTAAAAAACTATTGTTTGAATGCAATAAAAGTAGGTACAAACTACAAAGTGATTGCCGTTGAGGGACTTAAAAAAATAGTAAAAAATTAAAAAAGAAACATTGACCGTCGTCAGACATTTGAATGGTGACTTTTTATTTATATGGTAATTAGAAATGTTTGCATATCATAAAATACATTAAAATTACATAATTTTGTGTCCTTGAACGAGGGATGCAATGCGACATTATAGGTTTGTAAAAAAAGTTGAAAAGAAGTTTTTAGTGGTCTTAAATGTATTTTACGGAAGGGTTTGGTTAGTTTTTTTTGTTTTTTTTTTATATGCAAAAAGGTCATAGTATTAAAACTAGCCAGTGCCATTTTAGAAAAATTACAAGTATTTCTTGAAAATACGCCCTGAACCCGCTTTCTAATCATAAAAATATTTAAAATTTAATTTTTGCGCAACAACAGATACAAAAGCTATTCGCAATAAAACTAATGCCCGTGTCCATTGTAAAAAATTTAAACAATGCGTTTTGCGTACCTGTGTTTTTTATTTTAAATAGTTAAAAAGTCTACCTACAGCAAACAGACCATTTATATAATTGTTAAACTGAATTCAACTTGAAATCCCTAAAGTAATATTTAAGACATTTAAGACATATTACCCTTAACAAATATAGCATGTATCTAAATTACTTGCAAAAACTTAGGATGATTTTGTATGAATTTATTATTTTTTTATTAGCTATTAATCGTTTTCAATTGGTTCATTTTTGACGTGTAAATAACCATTTATGCATACATCCCAATATGTGCAACTCTCTCTGTGTGTGCTAGGTCCCAAGTGTTCTAGGCTATTCACTAAAAAACAACAATACAAAATTGACAGCAACAAGATGGCTTACAATTACTACCGCAGAATTTCTGACCTTCTAAAAATTTAAATGATAACTTAAAATTTTGTCTAAAATAAATATAAACCAACGACATATATCACTATTTGAATTCAATTTATCCCAAATAGTGCTTTTTGTAAAACATATAGACCTTTTTCCAAAATATACACAAATCAGAACCTTCGAACAAAATCAAAATAAACTTTATTCAAGTAGGCTTTTACGAGCACTTTTGAATCGTTATTTAACAATTAAGTGAAGCTACCACCGGTTCGGAAAGTAGATTCTACGAGAAGAACCGGCAAGAAATTCAGTAGTTACTCTTTTTCAACATTTAAAAAATACAATCATATTAGTTAAATACAATATATGTGTGTAATGTATCCTGCCTGAATTTAACAGGTAGTTTATCTTACCACCAATTTTGTCTGATTTTTTATATTACTACGCCTTTAATGAATCGTAGAAAGATATTGATACATATACATATAGAAACGATTTAAAAATATATAATTATAAGGAGATAAGTATTGTCCGTTTGGTTGTAATGGGATATCACAAAAACTACTATTATAATTAATACGGAACTTTCATATTACATTAATTAATGATCTTGAACGGATGTAGGTTATTTATTTACATGTTGCATATTTGTCGAGACGTAGATGTCAACGCAGTTAAAAATGTCGGACCGGACCGGACGCTTTCCAAGCGAACGCCTAAAATATAACAGATACACGAAAATTGTATGCGTGAGATTTTTTGATCTCTAAAATGTCTACAGAATGTCTGAGACGGTATACATATATATTTAAAAAAAATTAACAAAGCAAATCGAAAACCTAAGTTCAAAATATACGTATTATTTATCATTATTTACATATTAAATAATATCGTTTTCTAATAAACATTGTACTTCAATTAGTAAATCTTTGTCATATTTCAATATCATAGGTTTTTTTAAATAAGATAGCTATGAAGTTAAAGCTTTAGTTTTGAGACCGGGGTTTGACAAAATTTGCAATTCGTTTAATTTAGAAATCGAGAAATTGTATATTTTTTTATCTTCTTAGACTTGTTCTTGAGAATTGTACGTAGGCTTTATTGTAAAACGCGTAGAGTTGGGGTGGGTAGCTAGTTTAAATACTATAATGGTAAATCAATGATAGCGTGGTCATCAGTAAATCAGCAATGTTTGTTGCCTTATATTCCTAACGATGACTCCGCATTTATTTCGCTCGTCTTGTTTTAAGACTACTTGTCAAGAGGCCTTGTGATTAGTAAATTTTAGAAAACCTAAGAAATCCAGAATAAGTTCAAGTGAGGATCAGGAGTCGAGACGGCCCAGTGGTTAGAACGCGTGCATTTTAACCGATGATTGCGGGTTCAAACCCAGGCAAGCCCAGCAGTGGGAATTTACAGGCTGTTGTTGTTGTTGTTGGGGATCACGAGGTTTTCTATTGTCATTTATGTACGATCGTAATTTGTTACATTAAAATCATAAGTTTCACAATTAATATATCTTCTTTATTGCAGTGTAATACACTATTTTTCATAATTCATACAAAATTGGCCACCTGATGGTAAGTGATCACCACCATCACCAACACGTTTGTGTTGTTATAAATATTAACCATTCCTTTTGCGTCACCAACCTCGTGAAAGATGTTATGTTCTTTGTGCCTGTTGTACACTGGCTCAATCATCGTTTAAACCAGAACACAACAATACTAAGTATTGATGTTTGGCGGAAGAGTCTGTGTGGGTGGTACCACCAATTAAGACATGACAGAAATGTTATTAAATTGTATTTACAGATATCTTTCACCACTCAGCTTAGACGTTCGTATTGATATTTTTGTTAAGTAAATATACACAATTAGTTTCTCTATGAACAAGTTTGGATAAAAGAAAGTGGTCGTGAACTCTAAGAGATTTTCGCGAACAATTCGACGAAATTGAATGTCACATAACATTAGTAGTAGATGTATTTAAATGTTTCGATTCTGAACTTGGTCGGGTTATAGGGCCAAAATTAGAAATGTGCATGTCAATGAACCGAAACGATGTCGGATTATTTTTCACGGTAAAGTGGAAAAGAAACACGTAGGCGAAAATTGGTGTCAATTTTTGTGCTTCAATTCTGTATATGGTAACTCGAATTCGAATAACATTCTATTTTTAAACTATAAATTGACTACCAGATATACACAAAATAATGGATTACATTTCGTATATGAGGACGGAATTTCTAAACGAAATTAAAGAATAAGTTTATCGATTCAATAATAAATAAATACATCAATTATACAAATAGGTAATACAACCTTTTATTAAAAGGTATTATATGGGTATTTTATTTAAAGCTCGTAAGATCAGTGCTTCCCAAACATCACTTAAAACTAAAGCATTTACAACTGTATTCAGCAAATAAAAACTGCCATTTAACCAAAATCCTCAGAATTGACTAACTCAATTGCTACCGTTCCTAATACGGTTGTAAATTAGAGAATTATTATAATCCTATAAAACGCATCCGACTTCAAAACAATGGCTACGTTTCCCCAGTTGACGCGACGTTTTCATAATCTGCTGTCAAACAATACAGATTATATCAACAATTGTCATATTATCGTTCGAAAACTAGTAAAATGATAATATAGGATTAAAATAATTTGTTAAGTTTTAAGTCGGAGATTATATTTCTAAATTTGTCAACAAGATTCTGCTTAATTTTAAAATTGGTTTATGAATGTTTAAAGTTCACTGAACAGTTGTTTAACAAATCTTTATTTTACATGTAGACAACTAAGAACAAATAAAGTAACGTGAGAACATTATGTTGTAATATTTTGACAATATTGTATTATTGTATCGACTCATGAATGTTTGAAATTAATTTAACGTCTGAACCAAAATCAGTTGCATATAAATTTAACTTTTGGAAAGCCAATGATCACATACAAGTTTAATAAATATACGTGTGATGTATTTATAATAAAGTCTTAATTGAGGTTTTAGTACCATACATATAATTCTTCCTTTCTTTATTTTACTTTATATAATGTGCAGAGATTATATCATTCGAATTATTACAAAAGGTTATTGTTTAACACCTTATAATTTAGGCAAATTGTTTGGATCAACACAAGATACATATAATAGGTTTATGTTTTAAAATTATATTAATGAGGAATCGTTGCAGACATTATTATAACTGTCACAAAGACAATTTATGAAAAAAAAAAACTATAAATTTGTAAACATTTATACGACCGAATTCTTGGCCTTATGATATGTTGTCATTTTTGTTGTAAACACACATAAATACATAGTATTCGTATTTTGTTGTAGAAAAACAAGCCAGGTAATATTTGTCCAAATTCGTCTCCTGAAAGTCGAAGGAATTAGCTTCTCATTTTGGATCAACGCAGACACAGCAGCTGTATATCGCTACATCCATCAATAATATTTATGTTGATCCAATCCATATATGTAATTAAAATAGGAGAATTATATAGTTACTCTGGATGTATGAATGTGAATAAAAAAACTCAAATTTATTAATTAATTACTAGGCAAACATAAATGGAAATGAAACAAAATATTTAAGCTCTTGAATTTTTATTTTTTTGCAAACGTTTGTAGCACACTAAGGTATAGTGTATTTTGTTACAAATTTAAGGGCTAAAATCTGTGATGGGAATTTTAAATTGATCTTTGAAATGTGTCTTTCATTGCTGGAAAGTAAAATGGACTGAATACATATTTAATGATTTATATCATAATAAAAATCTAGTTCATTTATATTTTTAAAATATGTTTATTCAGAGAAGAGCGTTTAAAGTGAATATGTCTGATGTATAGTAATACATATTAAAGCAGCTTAATGAATTATTGCCCAATACCTTCTCCCAGAAGGAGAGCCGGTCTTAAATGTCCGATTACTGGGAGCAGAACTATTAAAAAAAACAGACTGTATTGTACTATACTACATACATATTTGTCTAGTAAAGTTTATTTCTGTAATGTGGTAGTGTTTAATAGTTATTAATCAATAAGTGTAATGCTTTCCTATGAAAGAATTTGATTGATTTTATATAGATTTACTAATAAATAGTTAAAAGATGGTTTAACTGGATAAGCTTTGTTCGATTAAATTTTTTAATTTTGTTAGCGTTGATTGTAATAAAATTTGCAAAACCAATAACAGTACAGTTACAGTAACAGCCTGCAAATTTCTCACTGCTGGGCTAAGGCCTCCTCTCTCACTAAGGAGAGGGTTTGGAACATATTCCACTACGTTGTTTCAATGCGGGTTGGTGGAATGCACATGAGGAGGAATTTCGTTGAAATTAAACACATGCAGGTATCCTCACGATGTTTTCCTTCACCGCCGAGCGTGAGATGGATTATAAACATTTAAGCACATATATATAATGGTGCTTGCCTGGTCTTGAACCCGCAATCATCGGTTAAGATGCACCACTGCGCCATCTCAGCTCTTTAAAACCTTCACCTTAAAAACTTCAAAACCAATACAGATCATTTTTTTTTAAAATAACATTATATAGAAGAAATCGCGTCAAAGAATATTCTTAAAACCGAGGTATTCCGTGATGGGAGAAAATAAACGAAATTATAGTTACCGTTATTTTAACTGTCCTTACACTTACCCCATTAACATCTCTTGTTATTGTTTAATAACTTTTGCGCAAATGTTTTACAAGTTGCGATAGTTTGCACTTGAATTTTTTAATGTTTTTACAGCGCAAAAACTATTCGGTGTGTTACTCACAATGCACAGGTTTTGTTGCGTAAAAATTGCGATTTTATGGCGTTTGTGATTAGAAAGTTCGGAAGGGTTTTCTTGGAATCTAAATTTCATTTTTTTAGCGTAAATTTTTACACTCCTTAATTCTCTGTATAAACTAAATTATCCTGTATTTCCCCTGTTTTCATATGTAACCATATGGGAAGAATAAATCCAATCAACAACTAAAAATCCAAAAATAAAATAAGGAAAACAGCGTTTTTTTAATAATTACTTTTATAAAGGTAAATAAAGCTTCACAGCAGTGATTCGCCCATGAAAAAGGAATAGACAGACAGAGATAATTACTTTTTATATATGGCATAGATTATATCTATGTATGCAATGTATAACATATTTATTTTGTATATATTATATAAAAACAAAAGGAAAACGTCAGTGTGGGCCACGTCTCCCAAGAAGACGAATGAAATCCAGCGAAGATTTGCTGATGTTTAGGATAAAATATAAAACGCCAAAATGTTTTAATATAGAATTTGAAAAAAGGCACGGGCATCTGCGTGCCTGTGGATGTTGTAAAATAAATTAAAAAAAGAAACATATTTATTTTCATAAGTGTAAAGTTGGTATATTATACCTCCCTGTAACGGTCCTATAACTTCACTCTATAATCCTAACTGCGAAGTGAGCCAAAAGGTCAACGAATCTGACAAATTTTGTCAAACTGACTTACATACAAACCAAGCCGTACCAAATATGCCATTTTACTACAGCCCAGCTACAATTATATGGATGGTTCTAAAAATGTATTAATAATTAAACTATATCTTTCTGCAAAAATAACTCACTTGCACATAGCAACATTGTTCTCTTACCACGAAGCCTACGATATCTACCACAGAATATACATTAACATTAAATTATATTAATTGACTTATATAAAACGATCATTTTATTTAATAACACATGATTGAGTTATTAATATTGTTATCAATTATAATTTATTTCTTTTAATACACGAAAATGTAACTTTAATTACCTTTAAATTACATAATACCTTTTTACATATTTATGAACTATTAAAAAAAAATTCTTTCAATAGTACTAAAATTATTATAATTAAAAAAAAGTGCATCTGTAATACAAGTTGCGACATGTACAAACTTAAAACGTCTGTCGCAAAGATTAGTGAAGTAAAATGCGGGCTCTACCTCCTCATCCTAATCCTATATACCATTTTAATAAGCTATATAGTTAAGTAAGCTTACTTTACGTCATAAAAGGAATTAAATATATTATAGCGGATAGCCGCCCTTAGTCCAATCGAAAAATAAAGAAAAATAAAAACCTTTGTTTTGTTTTTTTTTTAGTTTCATGGTATATCTTATTGGTTTTAATAATTATTATTTATGATATAAATAGATAAAAATATATTATAATTCTCATCTGCAATCATTGATTGTGTTTAATTTATGTTTTAATAAATATGATGTAATGTGATAGTGCATGGTGATACCTGTAAATAGTAGAACATTCGCTAATATAATTTTGAAATGTATTTTTTTTTATAGTTAAATATTTTGTGATATTAAGTCTTCCGTTGACTGTCCTACTGAAATCAAAATTTCAAATTTCAAATTTAAAACTTAAATCTTTCGGTGTTAATGTTTAATATGCAAATTTCCAAAAATCTTTGAAATGTTTAAATAAATATGTTAACTAAAGTATTTTACGGTTTTGATATACCATCAATTAAAAATGTATAATAATACATTTTTAATTTCGTGATTTAACATGGCACTAATTAGCTACAAGAGAAATGTTTTTAGAGTAACATAAATATAAAATATTCTATAACAATTATAGGAACCAAAATCTAGTATGTTTAATACTTGTGACAGGTGAAAGAATCCATATCATAATAAAAATTATATAATAAAAATTAAATTTACGACAATTATAGAATTTTCGGAATGAATTATGAAAATATAAATTAAATAAAAATCATTCCTAAGGAGGATTAAAGTCAAACAAATATAACATAACAGTTTTAATACATCGACACCAACTTGAATGAGCTGACCTAAATTCGATCCGAAACGTACCGCATCTTTTGATATAAGTTGAATGCATCGCTCAAGCAGTTTTTAGTTAGGCATTATTAACAAATAAATGTCTCCAAATTAACAAACATATTACGATTATGAGCCGCGCGGAGTTTTAGTATATATCAGATTTTTAAAATAAAATTAACATAGAACCGCGTCCAATTCATTTAAATTAAAATATTCAATATAAATATAAAAAAATAACGTTTTTTTTATATTAATAGATATTTTTTTTCGATTAATAAATTTATTTGTAAATAAAATATAAAATTTATAAAAAATATTTCATTAATTATTTTTTCGAATTGTCCATTGCCTCAGCATACTCGTCTAAAAGAAGTTTTATTAACAGTTTGATTTAAGCCTAAGACACATACAGCTCGCGGTATCTTTTAATGGATTAAACAAGATTATATGTATTGTAGAAATGCATTAAATATCTGTGCATTTGTTTGAATGGTTGGTCTAAATATGGGAAAATAAATATTTTTAATAGTCCTGTAGTTCTAGATTATAATCTCCTTAAATGATTATTCTTGTAAAAATTAGTCAGGGCAGATAGGTCTTCTACCTATTTCATTGTTTCTGCGGTCTCTTTCTACGGATTATAAAGGATTATAAGGGATGATGATGTTGTTTAGGCAAGGGAAGGTACGGTGTGCTGTTAGTTACTTTTCGTTGCTTATATTTTAAACAGAAGTTATATTAATATTTATATCAAAAGTTATATATTTTTTTGTTTATAATTTCAACAGCTCCATTGGTCTCATGGCTAGCTTATAAAGTTGTAAACTCAAAAGTCATGGGTTCGATCCCAGTTTGGATTTATATAAAAATAATGGGTTACAAAATACTCAGCAACATATCAGTCGTCGGAATTGTTTAAAATAATTTAGTCCATAGAACGATTTCTAAAAAAAATATAAATGAAATTTTATATTCCATATTTGAAATCTTAACCAAAGAGTTCGTAATCACTAAGTTTTAATCATAAGTACAATCGTTTAATCCAATAGTGACAGTAAGCACAGATAATATCTATTACAACAGATTAACAGCGCTAAGCAAATTATAAGCGTGCGTAAGCGAAATGTTTATATTAAATCGCATTACGTGCTTGTAGTGTTAAAATAATTTGCCTAATAAGATTAATATTGTTGTGTCGGGCTATCACGTTTTGCTTTGATAGCACTTATCGTAACAAATAGTAATTATAAATAAAAAAAACTCTTACGCTAATTTATATTTATAACATATTATGATAAACATAATTAAAATATAATAGGTTTTAGATTACGTACAATTGTTATTTTTTTTTTAATTTAATTTAATGTGTCAATTAAAAAAAATTAATATCATATTTTGTTTATCGATTACAAAGTATAAATTAAACACTAAATTGACGTTTTACTAACAAGATTATCCTCAGTTTTACCCTCAAACGAATAGCGATAAGAATATTAACACAGCTATCTGTAACAGCTTGCTTACCGGCAACATGGCATTTTTTTATTTTTTTTTTTAAATAAACATAAAAAAACGCAAGGGCGGGGGCGCGAACGCCCACTCGGCTGAAAGCTTCCAAATTCAAATCGCAAAAAAATACGCAACTGCGCGCGAGATCAGGTATAAAAGGCAGGCACGTGGTCGCGCAGCCACCAGTCGTAAGTGACACACTACACTGTTTGCACGTCGTTATCAAGGCTCGCGCATTGCTCATCGTAAATAAGATCGATTACAAGAGTTCAAGAAACGTTTTAACATGGACATCAAGGTTTTAGACCCCACCGGTATCTACTGATTGAAGATAAATATTGAAGATTCCGTAATCCAGATTTTTTGTAAAAAATCTTTAATCCAGAATTAAACAAAATGTTCGGCTTGGATCCAACTGGCGTTTATTGAAGAACGTTTTTTTTTTTCGTTAAATATTTTATCGATACGTTTCAAGATGTTTGGCCTTGACCCTACCGGCGTCTACTGAAAAATTGATCTCTACATTTTTCGACAAAGTCAAAATTTATTACAAGTTCCGGGCAAAAATTCACAATGTTTGTGCTCGATCCGACCGGAGTTTACTGAAGATTGAAGAAAAGTGTTAAGATTTGTGTTAAAATTAAAAATAATCAAGATGTTCGTCCTCGATCCCACGGGAGTGTACTGAGAAAAGGACTCTAGTGTTAATTAAGTGTTCAAAATGGGTTTAGACCCCACGAATGTTTATTAGGCTTAGTTATTTCAAGTATTTAAATTCACACTCTCATTATGGCTATCGGTTTAGATCCCACGGAAGTGTATTAGCTCAGTATTTTTAATTATCTATTAATTTTAAATGATTATACCCTGTTAATGTTATTTTCACATTCAATTGAAATGTTCAAGTGTTGTTGCACGCATCGCCGCCACAGATTAATTTCCGTGAGTAGAAATGAAGTATCATCGAAGAGGAAAAAGAGGAAAATATCATACGTAAAATATTAAAAATGAATTGTAATTATTTAATTAGGGAACCAAAGACTGCGACTGCCTGCCCAATCAAATAAGTCTGGCCACAAAACAAGGGTCGAATGCACTTTAATTTATTGAAGTTACCTTAATATAAGTGATTATTTATTGAGTTAATTTAAGTAGCGTTGTAGTTTTAGTTGGAAATGTTGTAAGTTACATGTTATTTCACCGATCGGTTTCATTTTTTTTTTTAGATCGTTGATTGTACTGTTTATCCTGCATTTATATGAATCTGATGCATTTCTTCACTGATGTTATACTCTTTTAAAATAATAAGACTGTTAGATAAATACTCTAGCTAATTGTTGCTGAATGGCATGTTTAGAATAAATATATTATAAAAACTTATATTATTTTTAATTTACCACACAAACCTTTTTTTATAAAAACTAAAAACCGCAATAACCTAGTACTTAAGTCACATAAGTAAAAAAAAATCTATATTATGCAGTAAATTGATAACATTGCATCAGCTGTTTGGTTATTCTAAGGTACGAAAAGTGGGGAATTAGATGGTCACATGACTGTTCCATTGAAAAGAGAATGTTAGGTTGTTTACTGATACGTGTATAAACTTTGGAAAGAAACATTATCAATAAAACAACAAAATGAAGATTCTATAAAAGGTGAGAATTTTTTTTAAAGAATTAACTTGTAAAAATTTTTTAAAAAGAAAACACAAAATTAATTCCTGAACGGTATCAATTACAAAAGCGTTGCAAACAATAAATAACTGATTTACTTTTTTTAAAAATGCAGTTTACATTAATTAAATACTTTTTAAAAGGTTCTTTGCCATATTTGGTCAAAGTTGATAAAGGAGTTCCCGAGATATTTAACCTTGCGAATTATTATAAATCTGAATACAAATTCTTCGCATAAAATGTGACTAAGATATATTTTATTTTTGAAATGAGAACTCTCTTGTTATATAAAGTTGCCAGCCTATGAACATAAAATTTGATTATATCACTAAGTTATTACAAATTTAAATTAATAACTTTTAATATCAATTGTTATTAATTGCCTTGTTCAAGGGCTGAATATAACTTACATTATTCATTAAGTAGCAGACACCTGGCAGGCTTGAATAAAAAATATTCTATATTGATCACGTGATGATTTTAGCTGATAGAATTATGGGAATATGGTTTTTAAATCGTTGAAATTAATGAAAAAGCATTCATTTCTGAAATTCAATAAATACAAATAAATAATATATTTTATCTACCTATCACATATAATATACATACTCTGACTAAAAATATTTTTCGGCAATAATCATAATATGTGAATATTGTGCCGAAATTCTTGGCTCTACTGAAAGAAAAGAAGAAAACAAATGTTTGTTGTAATCTATCAGGTACTAGATGGCGCTTACTTCGCATCCGTATAAAATATATAATTTTCATTCCGTTCGTGTTACGTGGACATTATCTATCCGAGATTTAATAACAATAAACATAAAATATAGTATATCATTTATTATAAACAATAAATAATTTAAATACTTAACATAAAATATTTTAGTAACTTTATATTTTATAAATGTGTTTTATTATGTCGTATAGACCGATTATTGCTACGGCAGCCATTCTAGAAGAGACGACTTACTACATTTTTTTTTGTTATTTTATTATAAACATTTTTTGGATGTTTGCGACATGCGACTAAACTATAATTAGTTTTAATTAAGTTTATTTATTTTACATATATCATAACATCTCAACAATTCGTTAATATTTTACTGAAGGCATAATTGAATATCCATTAGGAAGCAAGCGATAATATTTTTTAAAAAGCTTAATTTCTAAGAATAAACTCTGATTTATGTCTTCGTCTAAGTGAATTTATTCGAAAAAAATAAAAATACATTAAATAACATTAAAGTCATAAATAAACATCTCTATAAAAATCTAAACTAAAAATAGCTACTGTACGAATCATGATCACTCATGGAATTGCGATTCCGATTCTCTGGCCGTAAAATGTTCCAGCCCGCCCGTCACCAGTGGAATCGATAAGGTTGTTGAATTTTAGAAATGCTTTTGCACTATTACTCCAAAGTCTAAGTGTCTACTATAAACGGTAGAAATATATTAGCAACAGCCTGTAAATGTTCCACTGTTGTCTCTACGTTGGAGGAGAGATCTAGCTTTGGTACATATGTGGCAGATTTTCATCCGATATATGCAGATTTCCAAAGTAATCACAGCAACAAAGAGAATATTAAAATGCATTGGTAGCTCAGGTTTGAAAACGCTATTATCAGCTAAAGTGGTCGTAATATCTTATAAAATCATACTTTGTTACACTTTTACTTTACAAGGAGTATAAGGAATATCCACTATATATATAACACAATTGGAGTGTCTGTTTATATACAGTACATGTAGCAAAATATTATATTTTTTTACAATTTTGTCTAACTGGCATATATTTTTCACTTGCAGAAATCTGATGTAATAAAGAGTAACTTAGGCTACAACAATAACTTCATGTCGCAGGTACTCTAGGCAGGCAGTTAATCTTTCATATAATAAGCGTCTACAAACATCGGTATCGGAAGATAGTTGCAAATCATTTACTTAAACCAATATTTGTCAACGAGTATAGATTAAGATTTTATTTTTATTTTACTTTATTTATTTATTTTAGAGATATATTAGAATATTATGATTCTTACGTTGATCAGGATTCACATTAAAATTATTTTTTTACATAAATATAATTAAAAAAATGCTAATATTTCAATTTATAATTTTACATTCTTGTTAATTAATGAATAAAATAAAAAATGTCGCTTTGCCGGCCTTTTTATGTGTAATCCAAATTGATCATAAAAATCATGCAGTTTTATCAAGATTCATACAAAACTATATAACTGATGACAGGAGGGCTCCGATTGATGATAACTTACAGATAAAAACTTTTATTATTTTTCAATGCTGCCTTTTTTAAATTTATTATGTCAAAGGTGATAAAATTATCAGTCCAGGCGCTCTCTTTATATAATGCATGAACTCTTTGTATGTAATATTTGACTTTAAAAAACATGGGACAGAATTTGTGAAATTAATTATGTGTCTTAAGTAAGAATAATTGTACTGACATAAGGCCAATTTATTTATTGCTGAGTATTAATTTTGGTTGAAATGATAAGCGTTTTCAACATCAGAATTCAGTCTTTGTTTTGCCATAGAACTATTCAAATACTCTTTTGGGAAAAGTCGTGTGGTAACTAGTAATTAAGAGCTGCTACATAATTTTGATTGATATTACGGCCTTATATCATTTATTTATATCACCCTCATTACAACAACACATTAACTTATTACCGTGTAAAATATTAACAAAAAACGTACGAAGTCTGGGCATAAGCTATATTAGCTATATTAGACAGAACAATTATTTTGGAATTAAAACATCTTTAAATTTACTGTATATAACAAAAGTTAATAAAAAAAGTTAAAATAAGAACCACGTTTTTATTTTATTAATAATATACAGCATTTTTTTCTGCAGCTTAAGAAAAAAATTAGAGAGAATGTCTTACTATTTATTTTTATTTCGTCTTAAATTGATTTAATCTGTGAGATACTTTCTTATTTAATTATGATATAGATATATTTGATTTCTTAATTATTTCAGTGCTATTGAACTGTGAAAAAACTAGATCGAAGTCGAAATTTCTATTCAAAGTTCAATATCCTAATAATGTTTCAACTTTATTTCACGGAATTGTAAAAGTTCTTTCGAGTTTTGTATAAAAATGCATTCATGAATATTCAGTTATATTCATAATTACGATTATAATATTTTTAATAACATCCTATATAGTTAAATTTTTAAAGTACAAATAAAAATAGAATGTGTTCCACGGTTCTAAATATAAAAAATATTTATCAATACAGGTTACACTATAAACCCAGATAATAAATGTGTACAGATCGTTCTGGAGTTAAATAATTGCTGGACAGCATAGTAGTGGCGCACTGTCGATCATAAAGTTTATAGCTATCGAGTTTTCACCCGGAAACTAGGTTTCCACGGCCTTTCACTCACGCGACTGAGAAATCCCTAGAAAATACTCTAACTAGCTTTCACAGATTATAAACGGCACAATAATAATAGTTTAATTTGATAATTTTATAATTGTTTTAAAAAAAAGGTCGTATATCTCGCCTTATATTATTTTTTTCTTTATACATTATTACTTAATCTTCTCTGGATGATGTATTTATATTAGTCTAAAATCGATTGTGGGCTTATATAAAAATAGACACCTATTTGAGATTAATAGACTTTGATAAGGTTTGGCCGTGGAAGTTGATAGTTAGTGCATAGATGTATTTTATATTGTTCATGAAAATGATTTTATAAAATCTATTTAGTTGTAACTCGCCAATAGATGGCGCTGCAGAAGATCAGCTACCATTGCCGAACGTCACGTCACTCGGTGTCAAAAGACAGGCAAGCCTACCTGTTTGCTAGTAATAAACTAGCAAACAATATTATAATTAGCTCAATGAAAGAAATATGAGGATAGAAATACTAATGCAAGTAAATGAATTGTCCTTAAAACAAACGTCAGACGAATGATTATCTATCTATATATCTTATTAACAGTATACAGGCAGGCAGTATCTTCTTGCTATGACACTTTGACCTCGCGACAAATGAATCTCTATCTCTCCTAAGCGAAACAATTCACGTACGATTGAGGAATAGTGTCAAAACATTGTTGGACGTAACTTGAAACGACGCAAGTCGAAACGACGTAAGTCGAGGACTCCCTGTATAATAATATATTAAGTTAAATAAAGTCCAGTCATATAGAACGAGAGTTGATTTGTATGACTGAATTTATTATAATAGTTTATTTAACTTTAATATGCCACAAACAATTAATGTAATACAATTTTTACTTTAATTTAACGTAACTGCACAATTAATACGATAATCAATTCAGATATATTTATTTTTACACAACTCATCGAACTTCTTATGTATTAACAAATATTGTTACAGAAAAAAAATATTTTAGAGTCACGAATACAAAAAATATTATATATAGTATAGAATATTATAATGAAATTAATTATTTATTATAAAAACGATCAATAACAATTAACAAACGTGTGAAGTGTCAATAGTTACACAAATGTCACAGATAAAGTATTCAAATGTCACCGGCCACAGATAATAAAATGCGTGACGTCAACAGGTGCGGATGGCGGTCAGCGACGCTTTCTTACTATAACCTACTTTTGCGGACAGAGAATGTTGCGAGTTAACATTTACTATTATATTCATGGTATTTTCGATAATATATTGTTATATATGTAACCCTATATATATTCTAACTATTTTTTAAATGGTAAAAAAGAGTAACTGAGTTTCTTGCCGGTTCTTCTCGGTAGAACCTACTTTCCGAACCGGTGGTAGCTTTACTTAATTATAAAATGACGATTCAAAAGTGCTTGTAAAAGCCTACTAGAATAAAGTATATTTTGATTTTGACTCTATTTTTTACTTTTGAAAGCAAGACTATAAGTAATTCTTCTTGGCTCCTAAGAATATAAGCTCGGCACTGAAACACGTTTTGGTTTTTTCTAGACGTTTTTCCTCTCTCTAAAATTCTCGATTAAATACAAGAACTTGAAAACCAGTGTCTTGTTCAGTTTTAAATCTTGAATAGATAACCTAGGGATCCACGCAAAACATCTTATAACATGCAATATAAGAAATATAGATTTCATATGTTCTCTATAAATATACCGCCAAATATACGATTTTTTATGCTGTTAGTAAAAAAGTTAACTCTTGTTGTTTGGAGTACTCGACTCTCGACTCTACAATACAAATAATTGTATTAATAATGCTTAATAGTTTATGCAAAATTTCCATCCTATCGATACAAATATAGTATTGATAGAATGTAAACTAGGAACGAATAACTTAAATATTAAATTGAATGAATTACCAACGGACCATGGTTTTGTTATGACATGCTACTGTAATTATCCTTTATTAAATAACGTGATATAGATAAAGGATTATAAATCTTTTATTAAATTAATTATAAATGTCAAAAATAAATATGTAATGAGATATGTGTATATTAATAGTCAAGTAAGACAAGTCTCCATCGATGTCTCTGTCCTAAACTACATCTAAACAAAGGTAGCATCATTTCCACTCTCTCCTAAAACGAGAAACGCAGAACTAATTAGTTTATATCTTATTAACTTTGAAGACGAATGATTTCAGACTAACCTTTTTTGTTTGAACACCCAAAAAAAAATTTAATCGTTCATTCAAAAACCTTTGCTAACTAATGAAAATGAATGAATGAACAACTTAAACCTTGTTACTCAATGTTAAACTTCCTATTAAATGGAGTAAGTTTTGCTCCTCCAGTACGAATAACTTGCGACATATTTTAAACATTCATATCTTCACGCAATGCGTGCGTGATTTATTAAAATTTCGATTTTATCGAGAAATATTTGATATACACATATTGTTTGAAAATTTATTAGTTCAACTGTATTAAATCAAAGAAATACACTTCAGTTTTGTTTTTCATTTTGTGTTGTGTTTTTTTTTTAATTATATGGAATACTTATATTTTCACAGCTTTTAGGACTGGCAGCTTTTATTTATTTATAATAAAGATTTCAAATTTCGAATGTAATGTTTATTTATACTTAAGATATTTGTTAAAGCGTCAAGAGCATTGCAATTTTTTAATGAATATATCTTTTATAATTTTATGCAATCGCATTTTTACGATCAGCTGTGGAATTTTAATATTTACATATTCCTTGCCCTACAAAAGAACCTTGTGTCGTTAAATGCAAGAATGCGTAGGTATATTTATATATATAAATATAATTTTAATAATGTTGATTTTTTTTTAATAATAACATACATATTTTTATTAGTAAAAACAGTTTCACTGTGGTAAGTTTCTTTGGAGTTCTTCTCAGTAGAATTCGTATCCAGAACCGGAGATAACTACACATTAATTAAGTGCAAAATGGCGGTTCGAAAGTAGCTACTAAGAGCTTATTTAATTAAATCTCCGGAAACATTTATTAACATTGACAAATCTTTTTAATTCTGAAATGATATCAGTAACCAGTACTTCTCTTTCTAAGGAAAAGAGGTTTGAATTTACTTAGAACTTTCACCACAGTGGGTACCTATGTAAGAATTTCTTCCAATGTAAGCAGTTTCCTCACACCAAACTACCCACAATACATAAGAAAATGATAAATCAAAACCACTTATTACACACTTGGGATCTCAATAGTCTAGTATTATATAATAACCAATAATCTTTGATTCAAAGTACAATCATCTCAATTATTATATTACCTAAATAGGCATTTAATATGTTAGCGTAGAAAAATAAGCCGGATTAATAGTAATTATCAACAAATAAATTTATGTTTTTACATGGTTTTTTTGTATAGGTTAATATAATTTGTCTTACAAATACATACAAATAGTTAAGTGTGCAAAAAGTATTATTTGATTTCCCCTTTAGCCTGAAACAATAAAAAAAGTCATCCTAATTCCTCATTGATAACAATTACGTTAAGATGTATCTTAAGACGTTCTGAGTCTTAAGATACATCTTCGATTATATACTTAAGTTATTCAATAATACATTAACTTATGTCTCGTTCATATTCTTAAGAAGTTGAACATGATTGCTTCAAATAATCAATTGCAGTAGCAATGTCATAAGATCAGTCAAAGTTAGACGTATTTGGTTATTGAGAATATTCTCAAAGTAAAATTATAAACTACGATTATTTTAATTTCTTCTACTCGAATCTACGACTCGAATAGGATTAGCCACAGATTATTAAAATTTACTAATAATACTTAATTCGTTTTTAAGCTGTACAGGGTTTTCCAGGTTTGTTACGAGCTAACAATTTATACAAGCGCCGTATCATTGCTGCTGTCCGGTTGGAAGGGTGAGGGTGACAAATACGACACAAATATATATAAATAATATTATAAGTGTGAAAGTAACTCTGTCGGTCTGTCCGTCGCCAATGAACCGAATTTGATGAAATTTGATATGAAGTAAACATTAACTCCAAGAAAGGACATAGCTTACTTTTTGCCTTGCACATGACAAACAATAACCAAAAAATCACGCGAAGCCGCGGGTGACAATATAAGATAGCTGGCTTAGACTGAAATGCCTGAGAACGGAACTGACCACAAGCAATTTCAACAGTGTTTGTTTTCGTAATCCGAATAAAAAAACAACTTTAACATGAAAGCTAAAAATACGAAATATTATTAGACTGAGTAAAAGAGAAAGATACAATACGAATATAAGTATACGAAGAGAGAAAGGGACAGAAGACAGAATACATGTGTGCGTAAAGTGGAAAGCAGTTTTCTCGCTTAGGAAAAAGGAAACGTGCTGTGACTCTTACGTTTTAATGGCTACCGGGCTGTAGGTACTCGAAACATGTCTATTAGTTAAGTATTTAACTATCCATATTAAAATTGTTATTAAAAAAACAATCATATATTGAAATCTGATGTATTTGCATTTAATTGAATATTTTGTATACAGAAATATTTTTTGTCAAAAATATTCCCTGCTCGTAATAGTTATTTCAGAATTCGATGCATGCAACGAATTTATCTAGAAGCGTTGTTTCCATTACCTTGTAGAGAACGGTCTAGATAAAATAATTTATTAAGGTACAGTTAATTTTAATATGTCAAAAGAGGTTTTAATCCTTGTATTAAGTCCATATTTTTTTATTTTTCAACATGCATGACAAGAATTGTTACTGGTGTGTGTTTTTGGCGAAATATAAAGAAATAAGAGTTATATCCAGATTGAATACGAAAAGAATAGTAAACCTAAATAAATAATAATTTTACTTTGAGATCTCTCTCTCTCTCTCTCTCTTTCTCTTTAGAATAAAATATTCCTCATGAGTCATACACTACTGCATTATTGAATAGAAAGCTGCGCCAAGAAATTCAGTCAGACTTTTTTAAAAATATTTTATTTAAAATTGAGGAAGATATACGGACATATTTTAACCGCCTTCCTTTTATTCAAACTTTTGTGATCGAAGCAAATACACTGTGCTAAGAGATTGATGAGTGAGATGTATGATTGTACTGAAACAACGCTTTTCGAACGCTTAAATATTATAAGCTGTAAGCTCGAATTATGAATTATATTAGTGTATTAAATGTCAAATACAAGAAGTGCATATTGCGAATAATTCCTTATAAAAATTTTAAAACACATAAAATAAGCGATTAAGGACCCAATTTAAAAACTAATATTAATTTCGCACCTTTATATCGGCGCAGGTGGTACCCATCCGCGCTGGGCCAGTCAATCTTGTTTTAAAGCCATTGAGCATATGCCGTTCGATCGTTTTTTAAGCTTATTCTTATCAATGGCTACAGATGTTTGCACTGAATTGCACCAAAATGATGTAAGTTTACGGCCATGGTAACCCTATCCGTTACAAGCGATCGGAAAAGTCTTTTCTAACGTTTAATCCGCTCACCGCGAGATGGCAGCCCCGGAAGGCGCTTTCATCATATAAACCGGCGCTCGCGCCGCACCGCTCATAGCCCGTCACGGCGCACGCGCGGACAGACCACTGTGTTAAAAGTAATACCCTGTACATCGCGACTCCGTGCACGAAACGAACTTTGTGTTAAACTGTGCTACGCAATGGATATTGTTACTTTGGACCCAACTGGACTATACTGAAAACGGGAATAATCGATCACCAATATGGACGTACTGACCCTAGACCCTACCGGTCAGTACTAACTGCCGATGGCTTTTAAGAGTTTGGACCCGACCGGTGTGTATTGAACTTTCTTATTAGAATCTTACATGATAAAATGGAGGTAAAGGTTCTCGATCCTACCGGACAATATTAAAGCGACAAAATGATCGGGCTAGATCCCACAGAAATCTATTAAACCCTTTCTACCTTCTATGAGGCAATATGTGCTGCGGCAGACGGAGAATCCTTACTGGCACGCGCCCGGAGGAAACATCTTCTTGCAGGAAGAGGAGGCTCTCCCTTGAGACCTAACTGACTGCCAAATTATGACAACAGCTGTAAATATACTGAAGGGGGGCGTGTACGCAAGGTCATTGGATGGGAATCAGCTGACTTGCGCGCCGCGTGCTATCCGGAAATGCAGACATAGAAAAAATACTTTGTGCAGTAACTCGGCCTGAAAACGCCTGTTACAGAAGATCCTTATTCTGTTGACGTAAGTATTTTTAGTTGTTCTTCCCGGAATGAATGCAAACTGAATTCAAAGTAATTACATTTTAAGTTTTAACAAAACGTTGTCGACTACTATAATAATAATTATTAGTTTGCAATTATTATATCTTCACGATTTAATGAGAAATATTCGAATTTCAAATTAATTGTAAAACATACGTGAACTTTTTTAAGAACAGGTATTTTATTCGTTCTTTGTCCTTCAATTTTTTTTTTATGCTGTAATTTTATGTAACTCAATAATATGGAATGCAATTTCTACATGGTCGTCAGCCCGAATAGTTGTATTCGAATGATTTTCTCAAAAATTCTATATTAATAATAACTTCGTCATTTTTTAATTTTCTGTCCGAATTTCGGCCAGTATCGCAATTTTTATGGCACCGACCGCGGGTTCGATGACCGGACATATTTTATTTCATCGCGCGCTTCCACGTACACACACAAACTGAACACACACATACAAGTAGATGAAAGCACGCACACTATCGCAACAGATCTCCGCATGTTTGCGTCCAGTTTCGCAAAAACATTACATCGTGCTCATTTGTATTATGAATGTTATCATTTAATTCGCTACAATTAATTATCATTGTCGCACACGTTACTTTAACAATATATCGCGCAGGTAGGTTAATTATCCCTCGCGACAATTTCATAAGCTTCCTCACAAGTATTACATATTTTACGTGCATGCCTTAAAGGTATTTCACAATGATTACACGGGAGTGTCATAATACTTCCAGATTAACAAAACGCGTAATGCGCCCGTGTTTGCCGAAATATCCAGTTCAACAACCCGGCGAGCGCTCGATCGGGAGTTCAAAATAGACGCGAGCGCGGCCCGGCGCTCTTCGGCGACACTCGAAAATGCTCATCATCGCGTCTTTATTCCCGCCTTTATTAGACCACAGATTAAAAATCTCCTTATTAAAATAAACACTACGGAGATTTACTTTATAAATTTAAAAAAAGAATTCTCATAATAATGGATATATACTTGTGACATTCGAGGTATTGTTTTCGTTTAATTCGATGATTCAGATGTCTGTCGAGTTTCGCACATGCGACGATTAAGCGATGTCTTCGTGGTGACCCTCCTTGACCCCGGTCCACTGCAGCGTGGCCTGTTTTTTGGGTTGCGTCATCATAGGTCACTACCTCCCTAGCCATATTTTTTTGCTCATAAAGTTATGCTTCGCACGTGGCCGTCTTCCTTTGTTAGATCATTTAAACTCATGCCAGCTATTTCAGTAACTTAATATGGTCGAGACGAGCTGTGTCGTAACTTAATGTGGCGTAATTTGATTGTGATAACATGAGCTAAGCGACGTTTGTTTTATCTTTACTTGTTTTACATGTTTTATATGGAACTGTTCGGCGGGTTACTAAGGAAACGTCTAACTTAAACAAATCGTATGAAATAAATTATATCTATTGAAATTAAAAATATATAACAAATCGTAAATGCAATTGTTTTTCGCCTTATCGCCAGTAGCGAGGCCTGTTTAATTATTATCGGTCGAAGTTGTAAAATTTTATCTACATCTATGAACATATTACGTAGTACATACTTACCTTTAATACAATGAGTATATATAGGAGCTATATTTAATGTTTACTTAAATGTGTTCCAAATACATATAAGTACAACTTTAAGAGGCACATTTTTTTCATCTATCTATCTTTTAAGATATATGATACAAATAAACTAACGTAATAAAACTAGTTTTCGCCCACTGCTACACTTGCGTTTTAAGGGTCAGGTGTTACTCATAAAAAGGTAACCTAAACGTACCTTGAAGTTCGAACTTCCTTCGTACGAAATTTCATCAAATTCGGATCAGCCAGTGACTTTTACATTTATAATATTTGTATGGACAGATAGGTGGTGTACGTATTTTTTTTTTATTGTTAAATATGTGTCTTTTTTTTTGTATTTTAACAGCGGAATCGCTTATTTATCTGACTTTTACTACAGGATACACTTAAAGTTGGCTGTAAAAATTGCAATTGGCTATGCATTATTTTTTTAAAATATAGCTCAAACTCATGTAACAATATAATCGTTAGCCGCGACATTTTTTCAACATGCGTACATGCACATGAATTGAAGTTGAAAATATGCACTTTTTGCGATGCAAAATACATGTCGCGTACAAAGGTGCAATACAAGGTCGAATGGCAGGTGGCGGGTCTAATTAAAGGTTTTATGTTTAAATAATTAAATGAACACTAGTAGGTACAGTACAGGCAGGTGCCGTGTTACTTATGCAAGTATAAAATCATTATTTACGAATACCAAATTACGCACATTAATCGACATTGTTAGTATTATAATTCTCATTGAAGTATCTCAAACTTTGTAACTGCTGCAATTCTGAAATCGGACTCCTCATTACTCATGATAACCTAGTACTTCGCCTACGTATTCGTTTAGGTAATAATGGACTTTAAATTAGTAATTAATTTTCTAGTTTTTTTAATTTCCATGCAAGGTGTGTTTATCCCATGCGGTTTTAAAACCCATGTTTGTTTCTTACCTATGAAGTATTTATAGAGATAGAATCTTCCAACGAAAATATTTTAAGGAGTCAACAAACCTTAGTCAAGGAACTGGTTCTTTTATTAGTTTGAACTCAAATATTTTATTTGACTATTCTAATGTAATATCGAATAGACGATGACTGTTTCTGGGTTTAATAACATTGAAATTACGATTTATTTTTTGTTAAGATGATTTCACTGTCGTAAACGAAGATAATCTATCTTCAAACGGATAAAAAAAATATGACAACAATTTTTTTTAACATTAATCCATACATCATATTTTAACACGTACACTCAGAAATTATTTATAATATATCCGGTGTTTCATATGATAATAATAAATGCTCGATAAATAAAAACAAGATCTTAATAATATATTGACTTAATATAAATAATTAAGATCAAGCGATAAACAATAATTCAAGCCGTCCTTTTACCATTGCATTGCAGATGCATAAATATTAAGAAATAAAATATTTCATAACGTTCGAATCTTAAGGCCGTCTGAGCGCAGTTAGTGGGTCAAACTTTAGACTCAGACTTAGCATTACATATTTATCAACCTTGGTTATGCCGAACCAAGTTTAGTTACATAAGTGGCAACTTGCATAACATTCTTGCCGTAATGCCACACAGTCGATAGTTCTTTTTGGTGCTACGATGTATTTAAATTTTAATTATCGGTTTTATCGATCGCGGCCCAATAAAAAACCTCAAGATATCGACAACATTATATGTATCCTTGGCAATTTAAATACCTCTTGATGTTCATGAACAAAAAATACCGATTTCGGTAATTATTATAGCAATTATGACAAAATAAATATACCTGACACTAGTCGATTGGTATTCGCGAGGCATTTAATACAATGCTGCAGGCCTATGGAAAACTTTTACTACTTGTGTAAAATAATTATTTTAGTATGAAAACATTTAAAATGTTTAAAAAATAATTCAAATTTAAGTATCCGTCATGTGTGGCAAAAACTCAAAACAAAAAATTTGTAAGCAAAGATTTCAGTTCAAAATCTATATTTATATCGCTTCTATTTTTTGAATTCGTATTTATTTATAAAAATTAAGACTGAATTCCTTTCAGTTTATGGGTTTACATCATTGAACTCTTTTGTATGAAATTAAATTAAATTGAAATCTAATTTCGTAATATAAAAACAAATCTAATTTATATACGAGCTCCTCGATAATCAACCCTATCTTGAATCTATGTAATGTTTTTCTATCGGCGTATTCGTCATCTATCAAGTCATTGACACCACTGCACCAGCGATACCGCGAGATGATGAGAACGTAAGCGGTTCAATCAACTCTGCACCTACCTAATCAGAGTAATTCACCCATGCGGACTACCACGATCGGTGCACTAATAAAAAACTTGTTAAGAAACGAGTATATACGTTGTGAAAAAAACGTCTACTATTTTAAATAATTGCATAAGAAATTGCTATAAAACACTTTTTAACTACAAACAAATGTTTTCAGCTTCTTATATTATTGTGTGCTCAACTAATCAGTAATCACTAAAAAGGTACGCTATAAAGATGTTAAACTAATTCAGTTCTCAACTCTATCGATATATGGTTCCCTAGTACTTGAAACATAGCAGCGACTTACAAACAACACATCAAATACACTTTCGTAACACAGAGACAAATCGCGTACATACACTACGGGTCGCAGATTCCCATTCGTATTTTCGGGCTGTTCGTGTACGTTGTGGAAAATCTTTCCACTTCGTATCTACTAACTAGACGCTCGTAGTAACTACATGCTAGTGGTAGTATCTCGTACCAAAGGAACGTTAGCGTTAGCGAAGCTGTTTCCGCATAGGCAGTTCTAAGAGGCAACGAACACGTCAAGCGTGCCCCCGTGTGAGCACGAGATCGTCAACCTTACAATTTAGAAAAAAGTCGCTTTACGTCGTTCGTATCGTCACTTCTTAAAATATATCGTTCACATATTTGAATACAAAAACCAAAAAAATATGATAATTTAGCTAAATAAAACAATATTGGGATAATAAATCTTATCAAAACAGATGACAAGATCGTCGCAAATGACAAAAAGTGTTGTGATGGAAATGGAATGCGTCAAAATGTCGTCAGTTGCTGTGATTGTGACGCGCCTACATGCGCTAACACACACCTCTGTACTTGTTCACAAACGCACATTTACACTATATATAACTACATTGATACTTAGTACGTCATATGGTGGCCTCTCGCGTTATCTGCGAGCCTGGTACCTCGTCTCCCCGTAATAAGCTGAAGATAACTCGCTTTTCTTGATCTTAAAAGAACAACATTATTTATTTATTAACTTCCGCGTATCATTTCGCGCTTATTACATAAAAATTAAATAGTAATTTACTTAAACCATTTAAAATAATTAAATAACGAATGGTACATATAAAGAACATACTTTTGGCAAAATATAGGAAAACAATAATTTTTAACATTATTGTCTTCATTAAGTCAGCATTGACAGGAGGTCAAGGAAACCTGTCAGTATTTTTATGTAACTCTCTGACTCATTGACTGCCGCTTGCCTAGAAAGAAGTAAATAAAACTACAACATGTCTATGATCTCCTGGTATAATGTGTTCTAGTTGACGATCCTAGCGATCACGAGATGAGGATGAGGAGAGAATATTTATTTATTTATAAAATTATAAAAAGTACCTTTTTGAATTCAAATTAAAAAGCAAACTATTTCTCAGACAGTCAGTTTGTCATGTTTTTAAGAAAATTAACATTAAATTTTTTCAAATACAGAAAATGTGCAGCGTCGTGTAGCGCCATCTGTTATCGACTAGTTGAAAAATAAATTATGAATGTAGGGTTAAAAATATCTCGTGAATTGTCAGTGTGGCTTTCAAGATACATTATATTTGAGGCACATGTCGCCAGGTTTAATCGAACAGGTGCAGAGAGCCTGCTAAGCCAAGGATGACCAGAGCCCGGTGCACTCTTGGACATGTGGTGTGCGCTTACAAGTTTTTAGCCACAATACATGCACTTCTATTATAATTAGTATCTATCAGACGTCTGTAATAGGAAAACTTAAATTTATGAAAGATCTTTTGATATACAAATTATTCCTATTATATCAATTCCAAATAAAAATTACTTACATAATGGAATATTCTATAACATACATAAAAACAATACTTTTAGTTCATAATGACAGCAATTGCAAGAATTTATGTAATAAATACGTAACTGGCTATGAACTTCCTTTTCACATAGCCTAAGTGGAGTCTTTATGTCATCGGTCGACCGAGCTTACATCGAGCTTGTTACGTCCTATAAAAAAGAGACGGAAAGATTGTTTTTAATTACTGCGAGCAATTTCATAACATCGCCCTTTAAAGGGACCGCGTTCTAAAAAAACAATAGTTTGTTTATGGTCTATCCAAAAATGTTGCGCAAACAGAAAAAAAAACATGTTTGAAACAAATGAACACTTTTTGCAACTTTATGATAAATATTGATGCAAAAAAATTAAGTACAACCAAGTAATAAAACGTGGTCCGTACGCAATAGATATGTACTTTTTAACACAGACCTATTATTCGTGAATAAGTTCCTTATTGTTTGGAAGTTTGCAAAGAATGCCGACACAATGTGAAAGATTCACACAATTGTATCCATTAATTTTTGTATCGAACAAAATTGCACGTTCAAAAATGGTTTATCTACACCCAATAGTTCAAACGAAATGCAAATCTTAAACTGACCTTACAAAAAATAAACGTGATAAGAAAAGTAGATAAACACTGTAATGTATCCCTTTATAGAAAATAATATTTTAAAATATTATTTTTATTTTACGACTTAGCTTATAAACTCTTAAAATTTTACTCTTGCGATTATAGTCAGAAAAAAAAACTTTGACTACTATTTCAATGTATAAAATATCAGCTGTTTAAGTAGATCACATTAAAAATGAATAAAAAGTAAAGTTATCCACCTGACAAGCTATAACAAGGTAATAAAAACCGGACAGGTTTAGACGGTGTTATTTACAAATTACAATATGTTCGTAAAACAGGACCTATGATGGATCAATGACTATGAAATGAATTATCCTCCATATATAGGCCAAATACATAACCATACATATTTTTTTACTCGTTTTTATGTACTGCCAGAGAATAAATAAGTTAAGAATTTGAAGTCAATAAATGCAGATAATATACAATCATCTATTACGGAAAATTTTATTATATTATTCATTTAGTATGAACAAACTTTTAATAGTTTAAACAAGTATTATTACAATTAAGCAAAGTAACTTAGATATTTACTTGGTGTTTGGTTATTGTACAAGCTTGTCTGGGCAGGTATCGTCACTTACACTGCCGCTAAACATCATTTTTTTTTTGTATTCCGGTCAGGCATATGAGACATAACTTCTCACTTCAATTCCCAAGGTTGTTAGCGCAGTGGCGATTTAAGGAATGCTCTATGACCATTGAGTAACCTGTATGTCAGCCTACCAACGTCAGAATTAATTTAAAAAAAAAATCTAATTTTGTTTTTCTTTTGTTTCCAGATATATTCCCGCTTCGCTCAGCAGCTCAGTCTTTACTATCTCAAGAGAACTCCATAATATGTTCGATCAATACTCACTAGTTTTAAGTGCTATTTGACTGAATAAATGATTCTTTTTCGAGAACTGACATATCTTTCATGCATTTGTATTTTATATAAATTATTGTATTTAAAAATATATATAATTATAAGTTGATGCGGCTTTGTTGACAGTTGTAAAAAAGGTTGTTGTTGTTAGGTAAGAGATTTATTTTTTTCTAAATATACATTAGACATATTTAAGGTACAGATAATAATAAATGACAATCTATATTTTCTGTCAATAAAGTAGCATCGAATTTGTAGGTCTTAAGGTGATTAAGGACAAGCAAAAAGAGGCAAAGGGTTTTTTGAATGGTTTTCTTTTTCTGACTGTATATTTTATGAGAAACCTTCAAAAATTACCATATATAAAAAGTATATGTAGTTATTAGTTAAATAATTAGATTTCTGCTACTTATTACTTTTCGCATAATTCGAGTTACCAATTTGATTTTGCTTAAACAAAATGTAAATAAAATAACGCTTACTTCCGCTTCTATTGTTTTCTTTTTAGTTTTTTTTTTTAAATATAATATGATTAAAAAACAATTATAACTGATAAGACTGCGACAAGCCGTCTGACAAAATTTTAATTCAGTGTTGCCATTTAAGACTGAAAAAAAATTAAATTAATTTTATTGGAAGGATGTCTATCACCTTTTTTATGATAAAAAAGTCCAGAAAGGATCCCACCCTAGCGTACATAAATTATATACCTTTGTAATAATTATCGTATAGTTTTAGGGAGCAATAAAGATGTTATATATTATTTCTAAATATGTTTTTTATTATGCCTAATGTAAACCTTTATGAAATGTATTTATTCACAAAATATAAAGTATTTAAAATAACATATACGTATAAGGATTTTTTATAAGGATGAGAGAAGTTTCATAGTTTTCAAAATACATAGTTAAATTTGTTGTCATTATAAATCCCTTAAAATTAAAATATTAAATAAAAAAAAATTATATCTATTTACGTTAGAAATATTCACGTGAAGTCTTCTAGTGTACACAAATAAGAATGTAAAATAGTTACTATACAGTTTGCTAGCATTTCAATAATAATCATATTTTTACATGTTATTATCGTAATAAGTCTTTATAAAACGGTACGTTACGACACCCATTACTTCCCTTTAAATAAAAAAAAAATGTTTGAAAGCTTACGTCAGGTAAACTTTTATAAGCATTACCACAATAACTCATTATCAAAATAATATAAATAGTTAAATGTCTCACACTAATCGATGCTCTAAGATATCTATTTTTATATTAACATAAAAAATTGTAATACTCCTTGAGAGATTTATGGCAGAATAAATAGAATACGATACGCCCTGATTAAAAAAAGAATACAATGTATATTTCAGATATAGAAAGATAATTTTGTCCCCAGTAAATACAAGTAATGAATTAAGTTAGTCTTGAAATAATTCATGATTAAAATAGCTAATACTATTTAATCACAGGATTATAAAGACTGATCGATCTTTCATCGATACAACATATTACTATATAGGTACATATATACTTTATTTTTATTTTTTTTGGAATAGGTTGGCGGACGAGCGTATGAGCCACCTGATTGTAAGTGGTCATCATCACCCATAGACAATGACGCTGTAAGAAATATTAACTATTCCTTACATCGTCAATGCGCCACCAACCTTGGGAACTAAGATGCTATGTCCCTTGTGCCTTTAGTTACACTGGCTCACTCACCCTTCAAACCGAAACACAACAATATTGCGTATTGTTGTTAAACGGTAGAATATCTGTATAATCATACAATAAGCTTTTCAAATAATAGGTCTCGAAGACTATAATTATATGAGTTTAATAAAACTGTGTGAATTTGTGTGAAGAAACATTTATGCAAAAAATAAATTTAACGATCTCGCAACGAGTGCACATATAGTAACAAACTTTACGAAAGAGCGAATGTCAATACTTAAATGTTAGTATTTTGAAAGGTACAAAAATCGCATCGTCGTGGTCCGAGCACGTAAATCTCAACCAAAGCATTTTAGACTAGTTGTTGCCCACGGCTTCACTTGTCTTTTAGGGGATTAGTTGTCATGTGTTAGGCAAAAAACGTAGCCCTTGTCCTTCTTTGGAGTTCAAATTTGCTTCATAGCAGATTTCATCAAATTCTATTCATTAGTTTGGCAGTTAAAGAGCAACCGACAGTCAGACAGAGTTACTGTAAATTTATAATATTAGTTTAGATTAGTAAAGAACCTTACATGTATCACCTGTGTCTGTGTGATCGCTTGTGTGTGTGTGTGGTGAAATAGATCTCAAACATTAGCCTCAAAAGTAAAGGATACTTTAGCCCAGCTGTGGGGATATAACAAAATGTTACTTTACTTTTTCTTTGTACTAAGTAACCCACAAATCAACTATTAATAAAAATCATACATCGATAATTTTTCCTCGAAAGTTTAGTGTATCATCATTATTATTATCATTACATAGAAAGTCGCTTACCGCTATCTGTATAAAATTACACAAAAGATTTTGAACCAGTTTTTTAATAGATAGCTTGATTCAGGAGTAAGGTTATTTATAAGTATCGTTAAGATTTACCGAATGCATGCACTAATAACAATTGATTGATTTTAAATAATAATCCAGGAAATTCATTGACGCCACAAAATTTATTTATTTTTATAGCTTACGAACATATAATATAATTAAACATATAGTTATAGATAATTGAAATTGTTGTATGACAACATTCGTCCACTGGACAACAATTACCATTGAATAATATTATGCCACAATCATTAGCGCCTACCTCAACGAAGAAACATACGCAGTTCCTTATGCTACAACATATTATGTGACTCATATAATGTGACAGTAATGTTAATATGCCAACGGTTTGTATTACAGAAAGCATTAATTTTATATATCTCCTATTATGATTCTGGAATTATATACAACTAGGAATTGTACACATTTTCTAGGACATTCATGTATTAAATAGTTTTTAAGACAATATTTTATAGATATCCTAAATATCTTCGGTGTTATATAAATTTCCTAGTACTTATATACAATTCCTAGATTTCACAAATTACCGGTTACATATATATGTACGATTTCATACATTTTTGGTAACATATATGTACAAGAATATGTAATTTGTCACATCAATATTTAAAAAAGTATAACTACGAAACGCAACTACTAATTTAATAATATGATCTACTAAGACGCGAAGATACATCTTCTGGTAACTTTAATAGCTTTTTTTATTTATTGATACAGATATTATCTGTAAAAAAGGATATTATATTGTTTTACAAACTTTTATTTACTTTTAAAAAAAGAACTACCAACATGATGCAATAAAATATTGCATATTATTTTTTCCTTAGATTTTTTGTAGACTAGTAGTATAATTAATATGCCTTTTTACAACGGCTACCTTAATCAAGCACGAACTCTTGTAAGCACAGCGTGCTGTTTAAGAACTTTGTATATTTTATCTGTGCATATTGGCTTATAATTAAAATAGAATATTTACAAATCAGGACTAGGTTAACCATCTACACAGCTTAAATTTTTAATAACTTTAAATATCAACATAAAAATGTTTGTAGGAATTATCTTTTAAGTTTTATGTCCATCAGATCACCCACCCACCCACTCATCAGTTATTCTACCGCCAAATAATAGTACTCAGTATTGATGTGTTCCGGTTTGAAGGGTGTGTAAGCCAGTGTAACTACAGGCACAATGGACATGACACCTTAGTTCCCAAGGTTAGTGGCACATTGACGATGTAAGGAATTGTAATATTTCTTACAGCGTCATTGTCTATGGGTGATGGTGACCACTTACCATTAGGTGGCCCATATGCTCGTCCGCAAAACTACATCACAAAAAAAAAACATTTTTTTTTTTAATAATCAAAGATTCTTATTCAAACATGACCAAAGTTATTTACATTGAATACAAAACAAAAAATATATATTTTGTATTACCAAACCCAAAAGATCTTAAGCAATATGCATGTCAAAATATCGAACGTCAAATCAACTTACATTTCGTCTGTTTTTATTTATAGAATTAAATGTTCTGTTAAGTAGTAAAGAACTTAAAGTTTACTTCAATCAACCTACACGATTCAACGGTCTATCCTTATCTAACTTGAGTATAATTGGAAGTTTGCTCAAAAAGGAATACAAGCATAATATATGTATATAGATATACATTATATTATGTAGCGGCATCACTTTTACCGGAAATTTATACCGGGCAAGGTGTACTGGGTATTTTATTACAAAAGAATATTTAATGTATTTTTATTTAAATACAACACACATTTGTAATGGAAACCCAAATAATATTGTATTATCTCCTATTATATATAAATGAACATAATAAACGCTATAGAAATGTTACTTTATTAATTATTTTTAATCCATTACACAATCAATTGCTAATTGCTCAATACACGATAGGCTTATGTCTATATCAAGTACCAGGGTACCATAAATCTTAAGAGGATAACATACACCATAAAGAACTATACCGTTACCACCTACATTCCAAGCCTATATGGCGTAATCGCGACATACGTATAGATTTAATAAGATACTACCGAAGCACTAACATTTGATGTATCGCCTAGCGGTACCTATGTAAGCTAGCCAGCTATGTAGGGCTGGAGACCCGTTAAACATTCTACTAGTGATGTGACATTCACATCGACTCATTTTATCGATACATTTTGTTTTGTTGTAATGTATTATGTAAATGTTGATTGAATAAGTGAATTAAACGAGCTCTGCATGCAAGATTTTAATTGTAATTTAATCCACCGTAACCTACATCAATATAAGTCCATGAATGATACATTTTTTAACCATATCGAATACATTTTAAGAGCATTACTTAATTAAAAACACACGCATTGAATGCCACGAATAGCAGCGAATTACTTGGTCACCTTTCGAAAGTTGAGATACAAAGAATGCAAGGTTTTATCTGTTTACATATCAACCGCAAACTTTATCGCTTACACAATGTCAAAACTCACCGAAAAAGGACAAGTAACGCCACCTGGTGTCGAATAAATAGGCTGTCATAGACTCTTTCGTATTACATGACGGCTGTATAAGAATATTCAACTTGTCCATGTACTTTATTGCAAGGATATGACAAAGACAAAAAGGATGAATGCAATATATTTCGATGGAGTACTCTCCAGGTGTGTTAGCATCTGTTTTTTAACTTAAATTGACTCGAAAGCATGGATAATATTGTGTCAAATTAAATGCATTATAAATCTACAGTGGGAATATAATAATCAGCACAGTACTGACGTGTGAATCAAGTATTTAAAATATTATATAATTGGTTTACATTCTTTTATCTTGAATTACAAAATACAAGTTTTTATTGACACAAGTCATACTGAATCTTGCTTAAAAATATTATTATTATCTCTAAATTATTTATTCAGGATGAATAAAATGAAATTTTATTTACTTTCTATAAAACTTTCTAATATAATATACTTACATGTATACGTCTTAAAAGTGGTTTGTATCAACCTACCGCTATATATATTAAAGGAAAAAAATCACCTGCATCCCTTTATATCGTCAAATATTCTTGTAAGTATAAGAGTTGACTTATTTGTGGAAACTTTTTTTTTAAGTAGAGTTTGTCCAAGGAACTTTTTGTACAGCTTAATCTTTTTTATATTGATCAGTATTTAAAAATATCGTACGTATCAACAATCTAATTATTTTATTATTATATATTAATAAAGGTCACATATAATAATATTATTTACAATTGCGTTTATGCGGTTATGTTTACTAAACACCATATTAACATTTAATTACTGATTGTATCGCCTGATAACGATTTAAATAGCTTTAAAATGTTGCATTAAAGTCTAGTACATATACCATACCTACATTCAATTTTTTTTAATGGAAACGAATCAATTACATTAGGCCTGTGTTCTTGTGTTCTAATATAGTTATATTATTAATGTATGAGATCAAATCTATATATAAAGTTATTTAACCTGAAATCGTTTCCAAGCAAATTAATCGCATCTATAAAATATTAACAGCAATAAGTACCATAATAAATATTCAACGCGTCTATATATTTTCTATCGACTATCATCGATACGGCTAGTATCGACTGGTATCGATACGGGCCCAGCCCGCGGCAGGATCAGGGATACGCGGGCAGTGGCGCAGTGGGTCGCCGGCCGGCAGGAATGCGGAAACTCATCCGAGCTACACCACGCGCTACACGGGTTTATCTTGAGATTTGTCTATGCATCGATACATGTTCCACTTTGTTTGATGTTTCGTTAGATTCTGAGTGTATTTGAGCAATACAAGTATGTGCTCGACTTATAAATGCATCCTTGAAAGTGATTTATTTGCTCTTTCCATAAAAACGTATACGTTTTTAGTACTGAAAATAATGTAATATTTTGGTACTATTTATTTATCAATGGTTATGAACAAATGTAGAGTAAAAAAGATTTAGTTATTATTCTTAAATAAAACCTTTTTGTTTATAATTTTATTGATCCGAATATTACATAATATCTCAAGATTAATCCCGGTGTCATACCATCATCTGTATTCATATTTAACGGTACCCATATAACTAAAAATCTGGCGTAGAGTTCGATAAAAAATGAAGGTCTGTTTAAAAAAACCTTAGATCCTGTTACTTATGGGGTACTGACCTTAAGGGTGGAATGACCTATTTAGTTTGAATGATCTCATTATCTGAGGCGATATTTCAAACTTATTGTATTCCGAAGGACCATTACGTAACGTTTCATATTACGAAGAATTTTTCTATCAATATTTCTCTTCTTTATCGAATACATGGAAATGTACTTTGTTGTTAAGGACTCTGTCTAGACGCGTTTATTTTTATCTAAGTATATTTCGTTTACTTATATAAAAATTATTTTTATTAAGTAGTATTGTTCGTCTATTTTTATGAATTTAAAAATGACTAAAATGCGAAACCACGGCCTAAAAATGTGTTCAAATTAAATTTCTTCAAAAATAACATCAATGAGCTAATACACATTCATTTATAGTTATTATAATAATTTAAAAAAAACATATAGTTTTTTCTATAATGGTCAACACTAGCATTAACTAATACATATTTAACGCAGACATCTTAATTTTTTTAAAGTATTAGTGAATTAAAAAATTAAACAAACACAAATTACGTAATAGTTGAATTACTTAGTTATAATTATAGAAATATAATTCGTGCAAACTAATCTTTTATAACTTACCATGGATATCAAGAACGTTTTTAAATATAGAAAAATAATAAAAGAAAAAAAAAGACAAATAAAATAATAATTAATTCTAATCATTTTTTCAGTTTTAAGGCATCTTTGAGGAAAATATTGAAATAAATTCGTTTAAATATATTTATAAACATTGAAACTTAAAAACAAAATAATAATTACACCATGTAATATCGTACTACAAATTATTGTTTCTCTGCCTTTTGAATCGAGGTGGTAGAATGAAACGTGAATCTCAAGTTATTAAACTATGATTGCGGGTTCAAACCCTAACACCACATTTATATTTTCTTAATCAGCTGGAATCGGCTGCATTAGACGATACCTTTGCCTATCAAAGGCTTTTTACAGACTATGCCTTTTTACTTTACTATGATATAATATGGAATACAAAATCTGTATCTGTAGGGTTTTTAAAATAATCAAATGATAATTATAAAACGATTATTTAGGTCAGATAGTTGCTAGGTTATTCAACGTGTGAATTATTAATTAGTGACACTATAATTTACATTTATTCAAGTACAAACATACATAATGACTTTAATTCACCAAAAATATAGAGAGCTAGAATATTGTCATTTGATATCGTATCAATAATAAATATAATAAATTGTAAACGCGAATTAATAAAAGTCAACATTCAATTGTTTCTGTTTCATTAAAAAAAAAAAATCACTTTTATTTTTAAATGTAATCAGAGCATTGATAAGCGAAGACGAACTATATAGAGCTTTAATCATTTTCGGCTTGAACTTAAATTATATCCATTGAGTGCCGCTTCGCCAGTTCAATCAAAGACTTTAAATCCTTTACCGGCCTAATAAAAACTCCTATTAATTGCGTAAGCGTTAGTAATAAACTTTTGGATCGGTAAAAATAACCAAACCAACGCACCACCCGACAGCCCGGGTATAAATTCTTAAAAAGCATAAACTTCTCAGACAGATATCGAGTTTAAAATGACATAAATGTAAAATGAGGAATGATAAATTTCGAACAAATCCCAATCTTATAAGAGTCAAATTGGAATTGGCGACGAAACCGACGTGCGTCGTTTTCGTTCGGAAATCAACAAAATCTATGATTAGAAGTGGATTCTAAGACACAAAAAATAAAGTTTAATATAGACGCTGGGCGTCGACGCTTCGATCTTTACTCCGCGCCTCGATTCCGGCTAGGATATAGGTCATTGCTCCCCTAAACCTGCGGAGTAGTCAGGGCAGTTCATAAGTACTTCCATGTTTAAATTGCCCACTCGTATGTACTCTCAGTACAGGATACTCGGACATTGCGTACCCGTGACAGCCCGACAAATAACCGCCTTGCCGTGATACCGACGGGTTTTTGAACGATCCTTCTGGAATGAACTATTATTACGAGAGCCCATTATCTTGTTACTTACTTCAACGAAAATATTTAAATAACCTTCTCAATTTATTTGAAGTATGTACGCAACTTAAGAACATACTTTGAGACATACGATACTTTAGAACTTTATTATAGTAAATGAGATTACATAGTTTTGATTAAAACATCACGGAATTACATTTCGTTATATATAGTATAATTCATTTGGCATTTAAAATGCAAATCTGTGGCAAATAACCAGGAATAATATGGCCAATAACTTATTAATACACAAATGGCGCCTAGTTTACAATACAGATAATTAATTATGTACAAAATACCAATGCCGGCTCACAAGCGAACGATTATAAACATTATAATGAGAGATCAAGACGATTAATCGAACATAACACATTCGAAATTAGAAGATCAAAGTCAAAGACAAACATCAAACACGGCTCGTTTTCTTTTTTACACACCATAACATATTGCATTTTAAACTTGGAACAAAATTTATTTTGTCATAGACAAAGGTAATCTCACACGATATTGAACCTTCTTCCTCGGATTTTGGAGATATTGTTATATTCGAAGTTCATTTTGTTTTAGTAGCAAAAAGTTTTGATGTATTTCCGGGTGTGAAATGTGGCCGGTCCATTTAGTTTGGATGCATTTGGCGTTGGAAAAAAATTGTATTTCGTAACATCATAAGCGTTTCCGTGTAGCGTAGCGGTATATTCGGTTTTTGCTTTAGTATTTCACATGTTTATAGTCTGGGGAATCGTGCGTGAGAATAGAATATCTATGCATCTTGTATTCTAATAAGGTACGGCATGTCGAAGCCTTGCTCATAGAAACCGACATTTGTTATCTGTGTACTAAATCACGATGTATCCTTTTATAAATTCTGCTTGCGTAACTTGGCGTCATTTTATTATATAATATTCAATAAATACAGTATAAGTATCATGTTACTTAATGTGTGTATAACGCGACACGTGAACGCAGTCGATAAAGTTAATTTGTTTTCTATGAAATTCTGATTTGGATTCCCGAATTGTTAGTTAAACTGCTCGATGTTACGAATAGCGATCTCGAATACCGAATGTTCCGTCACGCTCTTCACCTCGTTTTTCATGCGTAACAATAAAATTATAAAATGCAAAATGAGATTACAAAAAATCCGTCTATTTGAAATGTATTCGCATAGACTACAATGGACCCTTACGGATGGACTTCAATGAAATCGAATAGTTTTATATGAAATTGAGTTATTGACGGCATTGCGTGCAATTATAGTGTCAATTCATCATGTCGTCACCTAATAAATAAACACAAGTATAGTGACAGTTTTAAAGATACAAGTATTATGATAAAAATTACAAGCAACATTGACTAGAAGTGCAGAATTTTTTTTTTTTAATTTTCTTTGATGAGAAGTCAGAAATATATGTATTTTTGAGCAATATTTAATGATTAGGCATTCGATATTTGATTGAATAATATGAATACCGAAGTGACTTCATTTCGGAGTAGCGGAATATTAATTGTGACAGCGAGAATTCTATGTGTAGTACGAAACAACTTAGATGTAGCATCGGTAAATTCAATAAAACCGATTACTGCCGATTTATACAACCAATAGAAATAGCTACATATCGCGCCATTCGACGCTATCTGTCGCTGATTCTCGCGTTAGTTCAACCCGAGAAAACAAGTGCAGGTCATATGCTATTACAAGTTATTACATTTGTGTAAAGTTCATATTCACATAAGAAATAAATGTTGATAATTTGGGTTAGCGTAGGTACTGAATTCGGATGTGATCGGTTTTACGAATTTTGCTGATGTTACATCTAAGTTGTGTCGAATCGAAATCGATCAACACTGATATTGCTCTCCATTGATATATCTTTATATTGGTGTAGTGTAACATATGACTCTTCCTTAAAAGAGATGTGAAAGTTTGAAATAGTTAAGTCTACTTCACTCTTAACTTTTTCTGTTGAATTATAACGAACGTGCAATAAAACAAATCAAATTTATTTCCCGAATTACATAAATATCTTTAGAAAATTATAATTGACTATATTAACAATACGAAACCTAGCGCTATGAAATATTAGAAATGGCATCTTCAAACTCATGTCTAAGTTTATATGTTTATATGTTTGGTTGTGTTGATAAAATATATTAAGTTTATGTACTACTAATAATAAAATATTTAGGGCGGAAGGTGTGAGACCATGTCTTATGTTTTCTTACAGGTTGGGATGAACTTTCAATATTTCTTTCGCAAGATCAAAAAGATGCTCAAAGTTGAAATTATTTGAAAAAGCGCAGGGAACAGCGCGATTGCCGAGGTTCGCTCGGATGCTCACCTTTAGACTCAACCTTTGATATTACAAATAAACATTTCAAAAAATGTTACTTTAAAAAATAAACATAGCGCATATCATTTTTTACTTTCGATTTTTCCGTAATAATTATTAAACATGGAATCGGGTCGGCGAATACTTATTTATTCTAAGTCAAAAACTATCGAAAATAGTATCTAATTCATGAATGCTCCCTTACAGTAAATACTGTTTACTTTAAGTGCTGAATCCAGTTTCCCACCCATGAATTTCTTTACATATAACCCAACACCTGTGCGACTCGAATTTTTTGCGTCATGAGACTCCATCGAATCGGCGACCATTACAGTAAGAGCCAGTTGCAGTTACCAATTAATCACGATAACTTGGATAATTAATTATTATCCTCATACAACTAATTACTACAGCTGTCCATATTATTAACACATAGCTACGAAACTAAAGCGGGAATTCTAGATTGTTTTTTTGTTTTATTTTAAGGTGTCAGTTTAAAGGATGGACAAATATTTACATTATGAATAAAATAAAACCCCAATGGCATTTTTATAAAAAAAAAACTTATATCTAAAATTACAGTAACCAAATGCGTTAGTTACGTTGACTAAAAAAACATAATAATTGCTCAGTTTACATTTAAATTCAACTAATCAAAAAAATAATATCAATAATTCAATGTCCAAATAATAAATAAAAGCCAATAAAAACAATCATTGTGATACTTTATAATATAGTGTTAGGTGGCGTTTGAATTATGAGTGGATTGTACACCAAACTGGAAATGAAGTTAGATAAAATAAATAAATAAATATGAGACAATATCACATACATTACTCTGATCCCAATATAAGTAGCTAAAGCATTGTGTTATGGAAAATCAGAAGTAAAAACGGTACCACAAACACCAAGACCCAAGACAACATAGAAAACTAATGATAATCTACATTGTGTCGTACTATATATATCTCTTTCTGTTACTTGGTCAGACTTAAACCTCTGAAAAGATTTATATGGAATTTGGTATGGATATAATTTGAGTCCCAGGGCAGGGTATAGGCAATTTTTTTTTAATTCATTAAAGAGTTAAAATTGGAGTTAATGGTTTGTCTCAGGTAAAGTTTTATTAATTTAATTTTAAGCATGTTCACTGAGTATTATATAGATAAAAAAATGTTATTGAACTAAGTTTTTTGTATCAAATTTACATTTACATGTAAATTTGATACAAAAAACTTGGTACTGAACATCATATCGGCTGTTTTCGTTGCTAAAATTAGACTTAAACTAATCACTGATATATGTATATCACCTATAACATTCATTAAGAAACTGTCTCAAAAACTAGGAATGCCCTTCCAACCTTAATACTTTAAAGTAGATAACATAAGCCATTTCTTACTTATCATCTGTTCATAGGCCGACCATAAGTTCCACCATAGAACGAAATTAATAAATCATCAATAAAGGCAACATGAGTTTTTCGCGTCAGCTCCCGATATTATCATCGCATCTAAAGCCTCTAAAAACTGTATGATTAACGATACGGAGGCAGGTGGTACTTTATAAAAGTTTTTTTAATAAACGTGCAAACATTTGTTATCGCATTTTATAGTTTTTTTTTTGCTCAAAATTATAAAACTATACCGTGAGTAGGCCCGTTTTATACTCGACTAGTATTTGTGCAAAGTAATAATGAAGTTTGTTGAATTACTTTGATCTCATGTTCTTTACTAATATTATAAATGTGACCGTAACTCTGTCTGTCTGTAGCTCTATACTTGCCGAATCAATTAATCGAATTTGACGAAATTTGGTGTGAAGCAAACTTGAACTCCATAGTATAGGTAATAGGCTACTTTTTGCCTAACACATGATAATCAACACCCTAAAAAGAGCGAATCCCCGGCGACATCTATTACAATAATTGGAAATTTGGTGTATTATACAAACCAAATAGACAATTGGATAATAGCTTGATAGTTTAGTGGCTCGCTAAAAGAAAATCCCGAAATCCCGGGTTCAAATTAGTATATTTTTAATACATATGTTAACTATAACTCTGAGCAACTCGAAAACCCATGAACCATTCTGTAAAGACCACTTGAAAATTAGTTAGGTTGACTTGACTTTATCGCATTTAAAGACAGAGTATTTGTTTTATAGTATGTAATGATATCAAATACAATACGTTATAGTTGTACAAACGTCAATATTATCTAAGAACTAATTATGCAAACATTTTATACAAGCATAACGTTATTATCTGAATTATCCACTAATTAATCGACCTAACTGAAGCAACGCTCTGTATTGTGTTCATCAAGTTTCCACGCAAAGCAATACATCCTTCCTGTGACAACATATTAATATCTATTATAAGATACCGTGTTATTATGACCTTGTTTATCTTTTAATACACTAAGTCTAAATACGTATTAAGACTTCTTAGACCCACGGATGTATTAAATGGCGTGTACATAACACCTTTTGTCGCTAAATATGGCACGAGTTTTTATTTCTTATATGTATGTATGTATCTTATAATATTTGATGTTATGTATTATGTCTGTTAATTTATATTATATTTGTTTATTTGATTCTTTTTCTTTTAATCATAATGTGTACTTCCAATCCATTGTATGGAAGTGATCGTTTTAGCAATAAAACCTCCTTTGAAAATCTTCTAATTAATTTTTTTTTCTATACGTGGTGTACAATATAAAGACTCTTTGTCTTTATATTAATTACACTTCACATAAGCCTTTTGGTTTACTGTGATAAATAATAGACATATAACAGTAACGCTTATACCAATCAAAGACAATAAAATTTTCCCATAGACAATACACATTCTTTAACTCATTATAGACAAATATCGATATAGGTAAGGCTTGTTACACAGCACTAGAATATACACTCGTTGACGCTAGAAAAGCGTGGATTTCTTTTCACAGCTTTGGATAGAGAATATATATATTTAATTGTTTATTATTGGTTATGTGTTTAATATGAAAAAGAGGAGGTAGTTTCTACTCATCAGTTTTTTCATCGCAAAATACATTCTGAACCTGTAGCATTGCATGATGTAATGTTGTACAATTCTGTAAAATGACGTCTCAAAAATGCGTTTGCATTATTGAATATAGTATATTTTGATTTTGATTTAAAAATTGAATACGAACTCTGGTTAATTAATCTAATTGATAATGGATATTAACCTGTAAGATCTTTATCATGCAGTGCAAGCCTAGTGAAAATTAACCGGGCTCCTGAGGGGTTGAGTTATGCTGGAATCTTACACTAAAACCACTGGGCTAGCATTCTTGAAAACGAATCCACTCCCGTGCTGTATTCCGCTCGTCAGTCGACGGAACTTTTTCTCAGGGTTGTCGAAGGAGATGTTTTGTTGTATCTCCTAACAAATTTCAGCTTATTGATGAACGATAGAATCAGTACCTCAAATATGTATATATAATCTGTGACAAAAGTAACACCATTCATAATTACTAAAAGCCACAATACAACTAGTTATAACCTAAATTTGCTTTATCATTGTCAAGAATTGTAATTCTTGCAATAATTACGACACTAGAGAAGTGTAACTATTTATAATCAAATGGCATTTGCTTTTGTGCCTTCGACTGTCAATTTGTTTAAAAAATTATAAGCATTGCATTAAGATCTTTATAATTCAAATGAGTAGCAAATTCATTATTATTAACTTAATTATAATCGTGTAATAGAACATCTACTATCTTTATATCGAAATATAATAATCATCACATAGATAAAATAAAAAAAAAAGAATAAAAACATAGAACCTTCGTAGAAATATCTTCGTAATAACGAGAGTATAAAAAAGGCAGTTATACGATAATCGTATGTACAACAGTATTCAAATAGCATACGATGGCGTTCCGATAATATACAAATACTAGGTAGCATTAAAAAAGTTAACAGGTGTATGAAATCAACATGCTTTAATAGACTGATTTTGACAAGTGACTGATCACAGCGACATCCATTGAGACGACATCCATTCTAAATAAAACGTCAAGACATTGTCGAATAGTATAACGATGCTGTATTAAAATATACATAAAATCAACGTATGAAATGAATATCTGTATTAATTACTAATAGATACTTTAATGTTTTAGATTATTTTTCTTAAAATAAATCGATAATTTTGTAGTTATTCGGATAAAATTTATCTCAAAAATTTATAAAACAATGTGAAAAAAAGTATTTCCTAAATGTTATCAAGACAATGTCGTCTCTACAGATTTCGACAGCGCGTGCCATTGAACATGTGCTAAATAATTACAACGGCAAGTGTAACACTTTTTTCGCCTTGAACTTTATTACGAAGCGATAAAGGCCAGTTTATTGAACACTAAACCGTATTGGATAAGGTTTCATATGGTAGCGAATCACCTGTGCCAATTACGAGCAATATGTGTCTCTTAGCGATATATTTGCGTGAACACGTCGTCTGTATTGTGACCAGCGTTTTGTTTACAAAAACAGGATGCTAAAACCAAGCTTTAAATGTTCCCCAAATAATATGATCTTTAAACAAAGATTATAGATATTTTTTTACTTTTGTTTCTGTTCAGAGTATTCAGAAAAAAGAATATACATTAATATAAAAATAATAATAGCCTACGATTTCGTCGACATTTAAAACGATATCGCAATCCCAAAATACTTTTAACTATAAAATAAGATACTATTATATATAGCGCACATTCACCATTGCCCATCCTGAGGACTACTAAAGTTATTCTTTGTACCCGTAAATAAAACTATCATCTCACAAAACCATATCTACATCGGTTCATCGATTTATGCGTAAAGAGATTACAGACAGATTTACATTCGTATTTATACTATTATTTTAGGTTAAACCGCGAAGATCAGCTACAGTGTGCACATAACCAACACTATAACTCAGTTCTATATGGCCTGATCAGGCGGTAATTTGAAATAACAAAGAGATCAGGCATTAACCGAACTTTTAAAGAGTCCGTTAATCAAACTTCTGATCACAGGACTTATAATTTTCAATGCTGTAAACTACTATTGTGACAAACAACGTGGTTATGGTAATAGGTTATAAAAGCAGGACTGTCCCATCGAAACGTAACAAATCGAGACATCCTATTCAAAGGCATATACGAAATAAAAAGACGTAAGCTGCGTGCAACGCATAATTAGTATAATTTTATCGAAAAAAAAAAATACATATTATGTTCTTTGTCTATAAACCTAAGTTATATTGTGCATTTTTGTAATTACTTTAAACTTATAGAAATATATTTTATCTATAAATACCTTTTACTTTTTATTTGTACATCAATGTCAAATATGATTTTAAAATTCTATTAATAGTCGAAATATTAGACTTTATTTATAGATTGAATTATTCTATTGAATATTCAATTGATATTGATCAATGTCCGAAAATTATATTTAAACTATTGCGACAGTCTACAAATCTCAATGCAATCAAAAATGCTCATAAGTCAATCAAATTACTGTAAATGTAACACTTTAGAGATTGTTCCACCACTATTCCAAAGCGGGTTTGTGGATACATTTGTGACAAAACTTTATCCAGTATTTCTCTGGTTTTCAGAACTTGGTATTAATAAAATACACAAATTTAGTACATAACAATTTGTTCTTGCCCGATTTTAAACCTACAATATTGAAGATCAGTAGGACATAATTGGTTACGACATCAGGATGCTATATATTAATGAAACAATACATTAATTTAAACCTTTTATTTATATGAATAACGAAAACCCCTTGAGAAGAAACTGCTAATTCTATCCTTAGACATTATTATCGCAAGAAATAATACACATTGTCAATGGCTTGGGATTGCTTGAATGAATTTTCATGTGGATGCTTGGATTATTACTTCCACGTTGTGAAGTGTTCCTGCTGAGGTTTCCCTGGAGGGCTGAGAACATGAGAGAGAATATGAGAACTTTTAACCCTACCTTACCTGTAAAAACGGAGTATAACATTGAAAGTATCTAGACTCATTCTTGCCATAAATATATACGTATTCTAACGCACAACAAACTTAGTTGCTATTTATAGCAGAGATTGAAAAGAGTATACGTTGACGATGACCAAATAATGGAAACAAAGCTCAATAATTGTAAGAGATCTGTTCAAGAAATTCTGCGTAGGTACCGCCGATTCAATACATATTAAAGCCAAGCAGTATCTACGAACATAAATAATATATCTTGATTATCGATTTTAATGGCTCCAAGACGAAAAAAGGCTTGGTATATCTAGACTTCGATGACCTATCACCATTACACGTAAGATCTATTTGTATCTATATATATATTACATACATACGACATAGAATTGTCGTAGCGCCTAGTAACAGTTTCCAATTCATGAATCAGTTATCGTTAGTATGTCAAATGAAGATTATATAATCAATCAAGTCTAGCGACCATTAAAAATGCGAACCACTTGAATATCGTTGAAAATTCATTGCAACGGTCTGACCGTGACATTTTCTTATTATGCCATTTATGACAAAATGCACTATATCAATAAATATCTTTTAATACTGTCACACTCAAAAGTGCTTAAGAATAATATAACAAACAAAAACAATTTTGGGTTACTAATTTTATTTTATGTTGTCCGCCTCATGGTACGTAAGTCACTCTCACCAGCTGACATTTGCAATGTTTAAAAAAATCTTCGCACAGCAATGTACCGCCATCCATAGCTAACAATGCGCCGACGATCTCAAATATTGTGCCCCTTGTGTCTGTAATTAAAAGACAAATTAATTATGTTTAGCGGCAGATTAACTGATGGAAATCACCGAGATAAGCCGGTGGTTAGAGCGTTATATCTTAACCAATGATTGCGGGTTCGAACCCATGCAATAAAAACCTGCATGTTTTTAATTTCAACGAAATTCTGCCGCCTGCAATCAACCCAACCATATCGGAGCCGCGTGGTAGAATATGCTTCCAAACTTCTCCTCAAAAGGGAGACCCAGCCCAGTATAGCCCAGCTGTGGTAAATTTACAGGCTCTATTATTATTATTAATCACTAATGAACTAAGTTACGTGCCAAAATAAACATACTACTTATTTCTTATATACGTTTGCTATATTCAAAAAACGGTTCGTTTTGCTTACTGGGCAACAAATCATCCCCATATGTAGTCGAAGGAATCGGAAATTATTTATAAGTAACAAAAAACATATTACTAGTGATCTATCTATCTATACTACTACTAATATATTAAATGTAACTCTGTTTGTTCGAATTTGATGAAATTTGGTACGAAACAAACTTGTACCCCTAGTAAGGATATACTACTTTTTATACCTAGCACCTGTGTTCTGTGTTATACACGTATTTCATTCAACATTATTAATTAAAATATTTATTTCAAATGTAAATAAAACTGTCTATCAATGATATTCTAATAAACAGATATGTTATACCCATACTAAACAAAAGAAAAAAGTGTGCCGCACCGGGGACCGTTTATTTTAAATTTCGTTACAAGTAAAAAGGATAGCTTGATAAAAACAATAAGTAAAAGGGATAACTAGATGTTTTAATTATGCAAAACGTATTACTACATAATTATGATGTATTATAACGTATTACTGGCATAATTATGATGAAAACGACTAAAGGCAAACGTCCCAATTAGGACGTTTTCTAGTCTTCACTTTTTGCGCCATAATGACATATCTGTTTACTAGAACATCATTGCTGTCTATAGTAAAAATATATTTTTTTAACTTCTATTATAATAATGAAAATTGAAAAAAATATTGATTATCTTTTCAATCTAAATCGTAGGCACAACAATGCAATATAAAAATGCACATAAATATAATTTCATTTAGACACGTTGAAGCATTTTTTGACGCTGACTATACTGACAAGGAAACACGAATTTTAAGCGGACAAGTCAATGCTATCTGTCAGCTGCAAGGCAGAACGCAGTCACATTGCTCGAATTATTCCCGATCTCGTCCACACGCGACTTTATTGCATTAAAATGTCTTTTTGAAATCATGCTCTAGAAATATTTCGTGTGTACTAGAGATACAGGTTTATAGGAATGTCACAGAATTCCGTAATCAATTATATGTGTCGTATGACTATTATATATATCAAGTGCGATAAACTTGATTATGATTCGAGTGTTTTCTTATTATTCACTCGTATTACATACTAGATGTGCCCGAGACTTTGTACACGTTTAAATATAACAAAAAAAAATAATTATTGTAGCCTAAGTTACTCATTATTACATCTGTTATCTGCCAGAGAAAGTCCCTTCAAAATCGGTCGAGCCGTTCCAGAGATAAGCCGGAACAAACAAACAAACAGACAGACAAACAGACAAAAATTGTAAAAAATGTTATTTTGGTATATGTACCGTGTATATATAAATATGTTACTACTACTAAATATGTTACATAATATATTTTAGTATTACAAACAGACACTCCAATTTTATTATATGTATAGATATATAACTATGAAATGGGTTGTCTGCATAGTCAGGGTATCTATAACCAAATCTAATGTGAAAAAACTGGGATTTGGAACAAAGGTTAGGGAAGGCAGAAGTCGAATCAGGCTGCTAGTATCATTAAATAATTAAATAATAGTTAATAATCTTATGATTTGCCAACCGAAGATTTTATCTATTTAGATTTTCGATGCAATAAATATTGCAATAAAATTCAACTAACAATCTCCTATCGTAATAACAAGTTTAAATTTTCATAACACACGTTATATTTGCAAATAATATAGATATTCGCAATTATGGTTCGTGGTAATGGTATTAATTTAATTAATTTATACAAAAAAAAATAATATACCACGGTTCTTTAATGTCTTTAATATAGTAACTAGAAGACAGGATGATTTTTTGTTGAGCTAACGCAACCCTACATGAAGGAATTATTAGAAAAAAAAAACAAATGAATGCTATTTATTTAAACTGTACAAAAAAAATAAGGCTAATATAACATTTGTCCTAATTTATGTGACTGAAAATTAAATATATATTACATATATTGTAAAGTAAATTTTCTGTAAAGTAATTAAATAAAAACAAATTTATTAATACACATATTTTTATCATCTATCTTATTATGTAATGTAATTAACAATATTATACATAATAAATAGTTACATAGGGAACTTAAATAAATAAGTATACAATACCCACTGCATGGAATGGTGGTATGAATTATATCAGAATTTCCCCGCTGAATTGAAATTCCGATTATTTATTTGAAAAACGAAACCAGCTTCTCCACAGACAACAAAAAGTACGAGGTGCTGTAAAAATACTTCTTATTATTATTGTTTAATAGCTGTATTCGAGAATTCTTTCTAACTTTTAAAAAAATAATGATGAGATAAGATATGAACTGCGCATGCGCCGCATGAGATCTGGAAAAATAAACAACGTTTTTAATTTATTTAATCGATATTCATCGATAGCATCGATAGTAATTTAAATATTAAGTGTTTGCCAATTACAGGCAGAAAGGACATAACACCTTCATTCCAATGACCGGCAATGACAGTGTAAATTATAGAACATATTTATTGTCTCTGGGCGGCGTTGACAATTTACAATTTGGGTCTTACTTATTTACAATTTGTCTGCCTGCCTAACAAAAACCATTAATAAATAAAAATAGGTAAAATCAGACGTGTAAATAGCGTCACCGCTTATAGACATTGACGCTGTAAATATCATACCATAATTACATAGTATAAAACAAACTCGCTTACCCCTGTCTGTCCCTATGTATGCTTACATCTTTAAAATGACGCAACGGATTTTTATGAGTTTTTTTAATAGACAGCGTCGATTCGAGAGGAAGGTTTTTGTATATAATGCATAAACAATATAGTAAAGAAACACTTATCATTTTCGGTTTCTGAAGACGTTCTAAATAAACAAATTGTGTCGTATATTTAGTATCAGCATTTCATTCATCATTTCGCTAGTAATATTGAATACTATATATTACTATATAATTGAACAAGGACGAGGTAGCACCAAAACGTATCAAGTAAACGATTGAACACGATAAATCTAACAAAAAATATATATCAATTTTAAATATATTATCACACATATTCACAGGAGGTACTTATATACATGTACAACAATGAATATGCGCTACAATTGTTTCAAACATGATTCGAATTCCTTACAAAATGGTTCAAAGGCGTTAACCTATCGTCTCTTTTGACCGGCACTAAGCGTCGCCTGTAAAAGGAGTTGTTGGAGATTCCTCGCATGATACATTTTCGGTCGGACGATTGATTCCAGATTTAATTTGATCTCCGACATAGTTTTAAATACAATAGCCTTATTTTCAGTGTTTTGGAACTATTTGTAATCTATCTTTGATATATCATGATTTTAAAACGCTAATTGAATATGGTTTGTCCGATTATGAGAATGAAAAAAATTGGGTAACGATATTAGCAGTCTACCTGTAAATAGCTTACAAGTTATAGTTAAAAAAATCAAAATCAATGAATACTTTATAGTAGGCGTTTACATGCACTTTTGAATCGTCATTTAAGAACTTTTTTTGTATATATGAAGCGACCACCGGTTCGGAAAGTAGATTCTAGATCCGAGAAGAACCAACAAGGAACTCAGTACTTACTCTTTTTCAATATTTAGAAAAACGTTAGAAAAACAATTATATATGCATGTAATATATAGTTAGTTATACTTGGATATACAATGTGTCCCATTTATATCTATATATCAGGGGTATAATGATCGCGGGATTTATAGACATATTTGGGATAGGCTTTATTATTTTGAAATAGCAGATTCAACTTAATATGCCAAGCGATAAAAATATGACCAATATTTTATTTGTTTGGTCCTAGATGCACTCTGACACAGACAATATTTTGTCATAGACGATTATGAAATAAATACATATGACGTATAATCTGTAACTAACACTCTATAAACACTCAAACAAATTGATAATCGTAAAGATACAGTTTCTTAAAATAAGTAATGACACTTTAATTATTATTTTATATAAGCTACGCACCACCTACGTTACGTACGTTAAAGGTACTATGCAATAAACCTTTTACGTAAATGTCACTGACAACTATACAAAATTTGAACTGAATCGGTTGAATGGTCTAGGAACTCATACGGCACACAAAGACACCCACTGCTGGGTATATGCTTTCTATTAGTCGGTGCACTCCTTGTCCTAGTCTATCCGCACTTGAACTGGCTCTATCTAAAACGAACTAATAATAATTTACATCTTAAGCTAACTTTTGGAAAACTAATCTTATTCAAAATAAAGAGTATTTGACACAACAACAAAAATCTTGTCTGTGTGTCTTTCGCCGTTTCTTTTTAATCTGTGGTGTTTTTTTTTTATTTTTAACAATAAACATGCAAGCACAATAAATCGTCTATGTAAAATTGGATCCATTTTCATCGTCATCAACAGACTTTATAACTTTATGAAATCTAATCAAACTAGTTAAGTAGGCTCTTACAAAGGTTTGATTCATCATTTTAAAGGTGATCACGACAATTAAACGTGTTTAAGCACAAGACTTAGAGTAACTGCTTACAATATAATCTATAAGTAACATAATTATTATTAATTTTACGTCCAATGATAACAATATCGCTGACACACAAAACGACAATTTTACCATCCATAATATGTAACACAATGTCAATGAATGTTCTTTTTTATGTTTATTGTCATTGGAACGGATAATAGACAATCCTATCCATAAACAAAATTATTTGTTTCGAGACTACAATAAAAAAATGTTGAAGTTTAATCATTCGAAGGTATGAACTTTGCACTTTTTCCGAAATATCACTTTGTGTGGAATGCGAGTTAAATTAAGACGAAGCTGCCAAAAACAAGAGTACTTTTATTGGAATTACCGTGGGATTTCCCTTTCATCTCCGTACAAGGAGCTCGATAATAGAATTTACGTTGCATGCCATAGTATGAAATGTCCAATATAATTTGAACGTCCTTACCCTTACAATGAATCATTCGGAACCTTATTCAAAAGTGCTAAGATTGAAAATAGCTTAACCTTTTCTATAAAAGGGTTTCCGATACTGGTAGAATGTTGATCGCTGCTCTTAATAGGTTTTTGTTCGTTATTTGGGAAGGACTTTTCTTTAGAAGGCGTAATGGCACGATCATACTTAAGTAATTTCGAATCCTTGTTATTTACAGTGCAAATTATATCGGATTTTTCTTTATGACAATTTATTTACAATGTGAAAGAAATTCACACGTTAAATCAGATATAAACTCACTAAAGTTCTACTAAAATTAGAAATAAACTGTTTAGTTTTTTTTACTCTTGCTTTTGCAGGTATGTTTTTTTTTAAATATTTCTTTTTTGTTTATTCAATCAACTCTTTGTGATTAATCGAACGATGTGAAAAAAAATATCAATGTCCTGGATATCGGTAGATCTATTTAACGCTTCAAATTAGTAATCATGTCTAAAAACAACTCTTTAACTTATAATAGCGAATTTTGACAGTCGATCCATAACGGTTTATACCATTGTTTACTGATGCGTCCGCTATTTTTTATTAAAAATCCTATCAAACCCTTTCTATTTGTGGACATCTGCCGAATCGATTTTGCATTTTTTCGAATGAAAAACGCGGGCGCAAAAAGGTTGAATCGGTAGTTTTTATGCGTTTGTAAATGGCAACCCTTTGATCAAATATGGCGGTGTGTAATCAGATTTCGGCATGTGCTATCTTTTTTTATTAAAGGAAACACGATAGTTCTTGAGTGGAGTGTGCCAAGCCTTTGTGGCTGACGAGTGTATTTGCTTTCGCCTCCTTCGTCTTCCGCGTAAAAAAAAATCGCACGAGCCCTTTCTGTCATCGCTAGTTTGTATTGTTAAATGTATGATAACATCTTTTGATGCACCTTTTCAGTACGTGCCCTTTTTTAATGCAGTAGAATATTGGAAATATACAAGCACGAAGGTTTTATATTTAATGACGATTGTTTTTAGAAAAACGTATTTCCTGGAAGATTATTTTTTGTATCACTGGACGTTTAGAGGTTTAGGGGAACACGTTTTGTTTCTTTATCATTTTTTATTATAACGAAAAAAATATATATTTAATAAATAATTTAAATTAAGCTTTATCTCTAATAATAAAAGTTAAAAATATATATCTACATAGTTCTATCAAATCACAGTAATAGATTTGTAAACTTTCTCATTTTAATTTTGTCATCGGTAACTACGTATAATATACAATTAATCTTTTATGTTTCTAAACTGTATATTTTTTAGAAATTTTCAGAAAAATAAGACCTATGCTATATTTATTAGACTTGCTATATTTAGCCATTTTAAATAATAGGTTTATCCACAATCTGTATGAACATATTGCTTTCGTAAATGTTACTACACCATCTTGGTTATGACTGTATTCTAAACAATCCACATCTTTGGTATGGGATAGACACGCATAGAATGTTCCATAAACTATAGCAAACGGCTTGCGAAATCATATATACTTAGTTATACTATTTTAAATTATTTGTTTAATATTTATTTCTTATTCTAACTTTATAATTTGGATCGGTTTGCTTTGTTATAATTTTTTTTATCTGTGTGTTCTAGGTCTAAATTAAAAAAAAAAAAATTTTTCGCAATAGAAAAATACTGATAACAATAAAACACAACATCAGTCTGATTTCAGTAGCAGAACCTCGCGCATTACAAACGCACGAATACCAAACAAACCCTTTAGAGTCTGATGACCAGGAATAATGTTGCAAGTACATAATAGTTTGAGCATTAAAATATAGACGAATAGCCGGTGGTCAGGTGCGTGCCACCTTGCATCTTGTTTTGACAGGTGGCGTCGCCAAAGGTTTGTAATATGGAGACTGCAAATACTCTTTGTTTTTAGGATCTATTTTAGGATTAAGATGCCGACTTTTTTTACAGACGCATTACAATATCCACGTATTTAATTATTATTAATAATAATATAGTTATACAATTATAGTGCGTACGCACTAACGAATGTTTAATTACGTTCAATAATGATTATGCTTGAATGAGTATCGTCTAGAGACATGTGAGACATGTGTGATTGTATGCCTTTGTTTTATTTAACTTACCACATGAAAAATACTTTTTAAAAGTTTAAATTTAATAGAACTAAAAAGTTTTTATGGTACCTATATTCCAATAAATTAAAAAAAGAAACGTATTTTTTATAATTGTTCAGGACTTTATACACTCAGAGAGAAACAGTAACCATTCGTTAGATCGTCAATGCGAATTTAAATAAGACACTTAGAACTTATCATGATGGCATACACTTAATTTTAGAACAGAGTAATTCGGGATATTATTTACCGTTACAATGCCTAGTTTGTATGGCAAAAATTCGATGTATTAGGTAATAATATTAATTTGACAATTTACAAATTACAATATTAAGGAAAGCATTAAAAATATTTTTTCATTATCTTTTATTTATTTTTTTATTATTTGTTTCATTGTTTTGTATGTTTAAGTTCGTATGAGATGATAATAGCAACCATATTTATATGATAATTATTAATTTAATAAAACAAGAACTTCGTATTAAATATTTTTCTTATTCTTTAAAATATTATGTCTGGTCTAGTTGCGACTTTCTTGCCGTTTCTTCTCGCTAGAAGCTGCTTTCCGAAACGGTGGTAGTATTTAATTCTTGACGATTCAAAAACGCTTTATTATGAAGTTTACTTGAATAAAATTGATTTGATTTGATTTGACTTGATATTTGCTCAGCCTTATCTGTCCCATGTCTACATAAGCTAGAAAATCAAGGATAAATAATACTAGAAGTATCATTATTTTCCAAAAGAAAAAAGCAGTCAGTAATAAATATCATTGGAATGCACGAGCATAAATACTGTCCCCTCATTCAGTTAAAATGGTCAAAAACAATAACATTCTTGAATTTTATCATTATATTATTTAATTCTGAAGTAAAGCAATAATTTATGCCTTTGACAATAATTATAATGTTTACCTTACGAGCCAGTTGAAACGGAAAAAAAGTAAATAAATAGATCCTTCGCCGTCCACTGCGATCTCTTTTTATTTAATTTAAAAAACATCTTATGTATTATTTATAAATAACTAAGCCTAAAGGTATATAGTACTGGAAACACAATAGCGTCGGAATTCCTTCAAAACCTGGAAGGTTCATCAATATACCGACAAAAACCGGGACAAAAACAGCTCTCCTGATTTTTATTTGAAGGAATCTGCCCTCATAAGTATGAGAACAGTTCTCCACTCGCGAGAAACCGTCAAACGCGCCGCGTCGGCAAAAATGTGCATAATTGGTTTCGATCTCAAGAAAAAACCACTCAAAAAGTCGACCTCTAAATGTTTTGAAAAAGTGCACGCATACAGGATGCTCGGAAAACTATAACTGTCATTAGATACTGATTTCCTTTGGGACGGCAGAAGCCATTATACAGGCGTATAAAATTGATAAAAATTTCATTAATTGTGACAAAAACGTAATAAATACTACTTTAAACTGAATTAAATAAAATCAAAAGTCCCTTGAAAAAAAATCACTACTTATTATTTTCCACCTTAAAGTATTCTATAATAATATTCTGCGTATATGTTTAAGCTATTAGTTAACTCAAATATAATTTAAAGTTATTGTTTAGTATACGCATAAGGGCCTCAGAGAGCACCTTTGCCCTGACTTTACATAAGTACGTAACCAATGATGCAAATATATTTCGTTCGTATATTCTATTATTTCCACGCAAGAGTTTATTTATTATGTAAGAAATCCGTTTTGTTTTACTCAATATTTCAAAATCACTGAATAACAATGACAGATGTGGTAACATACAAACAAACATCTATTATTTGTAATAAAGTTGAGTATACAAATGACGATTACTCGATATAGACAAAGACTTAATTTTCTTTTGATATCACTACATAGTATAAAACGAAGTCGCTTTCTCCGTTCCTATATCCCTATATATGCTTAAATTGATGCGGGTTTTTTTATTAGATAGGAAGGTAAGAGGAAGGTCTTTGTATATAATACATGGACAATATAGTAAAAATAGAATAGTAAAAAACAAGAAAAAAATCAGTAGTATATTTAGTATTAGCATTGCACCCGTGTGTAGCCGGGGCGGGTCGCTAGTTTATTAATAATTTTAAATTGTTTTAGTTTATAGAATAAATGAAAATTAATATATTAATGAGACAGTTTTAATAATTCGAAATCTCCTGTATAGTGTTGCATTTCTATAAAGGACTGATTTATTCAAATCGAAAAGCTTTTGATAGTGCCCTTGGCCGCAGGGCTAAGGTATTTGTTTTTGAATAGCAATTATATTTTATTTTATTAAACGCACCGTCTCGAATTATTTCTTTCAAAATACCTAATATTTCCGCGAAACACGTCTGATACCCAGCTAAGACTGAACGATCTTTTTATTAAATAAGTTTATACGGCATGCAACATTCTTGTAAGATAATTATGTTTTTGTTATCTGTGCCAGATTATCTTACCTTTTCATTTTACTTTTTTTTTATTTTGTATTGTCATTTTTTCGCGCCACATCTACTTATGATTAAGCAATGTTTTTCGTTGTTCATTCATAACACACTTCTGAGAGAGCATAACTTCAGACGCACTGTATGGGCTGAAAAACTACCTATGTAGTGTATTCTATAGAATCTCGTAAAACACAAAGAATTTGCAATATTTCAGTTTAATTAGGTGTAGTAAACTTGTTTTAAATTCATTTGCAAGATTTCATTCATAAAGGTAAAACGCTATTCTGGTTCTTTTTTTAAACAGTACAATAGCCATAGATAAACGAAAGAAGCGTATAATTAACAAAAAAGGATAGTGTTATTCTAATAAAACTTTTCATTATCTATATATTAACAGTCAAAGACAAAACTTTCTCAGTCCTGTTTCTGAGCCGTTTATTATTTACTGTCGTCACGAGCTGTTGACGAGCTTTAGCATTAGCAATAAATAAAATTAGAAATAAGAATTATAAAAAATTTCAAAACATATTAATTTATTACTTTTTCCACAAAATTTCAATTAAATAATGGTAACATTATTTTAATGAAATAGGCGTCTATACTCAAGATACATTATTAAACAGAACAAAGAAATTTAAATCAAGTTTATATTTTAAGTGTTAATTGTTGCCAATTAACCAAACTCTCAGCAAATACATTCTGTACCATATATTTTTGACACTAGATACCAACTTGAGTATAACAACTATTTACCGTCATAAACCGATTTACAACACCAACTTATTAATGTTAAGGGTGATAGGTAACAATCCTGTTTTATTTTGATGACACACACAACAATTATATATGTGTGAGAGTATTGTATAAATTGTCTGCTTACATTACGCGTTATATTCGATTTTCGAAACAATCAATATAAATGATTTTTAATATAAATAGTTAGTACATATTCTTTAATACGCATTGTTCGGTAAATTCTTATTAAAAGTCTGGTTTATACCATAACAATGAGTATTTATAAAAACGTAAAGCCATAGAAAATTGTCCAATCCATAAATCTATAATCAAATACATATTAAACAATGTAAAAAACTAAATATGCAAAACATCTGCCATCAAAAAGGCAAAACAGACAAACCACTAAAAATCGCACTTCCAGAAAAAAATGTCATCTGCATACAACATCTGGTCAATATAAAAACGACACATGCCGATAAAAATTAAAAAAAAAACTGCTAAAAAGCGCAAAGATCAAATAAAACTACGTTTTTTTTCTCTAGGACCTTTAATCGCGGCATGTGCCAAACTTCCGCTGATATAAGTAGTCTTAGTCAAGGTTTATAGTAAGTACAATTGTTTTTTTTTTATTTTAAAAACATTGCATAAGTTTTTATTCATTTATGTACAATAGATGTTTTTAAATATTTTCTATATTTGTAAACAAATGACCTGCGTTTATTTTAGTAACAGCCTGTAAATTTCCCACTGCTGGACAAAGGCCTCCTCTCCCATTAAGGAGAGGGTTTTGAACAAATTCCACCACGCTGTTCCAATGCTGGTTGGTGGAATGCACATGTGACAGAATTTGGATGCAATTAGACACGTGCAGGTTTCCTCACGATGTTTTCCTTCACCGCCGAGCACGAGATGAATTATAAACACAAATTAAGCACAGTGGGGCTTGCCTGGGTTTGAACCCGAAATCATCGGTTAAGATGCCCACGTTCTAACCACTGGGCCATCTCATCTCGTTTATTTTAATAACTTACATATTAAAAAAAGTTTCCTACCAATAAGGTTGTATTAAATACTTAATAAAATAAGAAATTAGACTCAAGACAAATGACTAATGATAAAAATTATAATATAGATACAAAAAATGTATACCTAAGGCAATAAATATTTTTTCCTAAACCTGCGCCATGTTTTATTACATCTGCGTATTGCGAATCATTGTCATTAACCACATGTCATTTAAAAAAAAATAATTTCACTGCATTTCAACTAAATAAAAAAAAAAAAACCACACTCATGTTTCCGTAAAAAACGAGAGTCTGAGCACGAGCCATTTTTTTACAATTTCCCTTTTCATCTCACAGACGCATTATAGTACAAACAATTGTTGATCAAATTAAGAAAAAGTAAGAACCTTGACGAAAGAATTGTGAGGACAATCTCGAACATTTCTTCGTGACATAAATATATAAAGTATTGCATTTATTACAATTGCCAAGAATATTATAAGTGTTATTAAGTTTATCGTGAGAAAATAGTTGAATGTGAATATAAATAAGGACGTAACAATCTCTTAAAACAAAATGAGTGTGATATACACTTATACAACACGTATATAATATAGTAAGAAACGGTCCAAAATGTTATAGTTGATAACAGTTATTTAGTTAGATCTACATCTTGAAAATCTTATCCACATTAATTTCATGCTCGTTGCAATCCACGGAAGTAGCCGCAATATGCCGCCTCTTCCTGTCTTACCTTCTTCGCTAAATTTGTTTTTTTATTATATTTTTTATCATTTTCGACAACAATTAGGAGCGTATGGCTCGTGCCAGTCAGCTGCGGAAGGACAGAAACTTTTGCTTTTTACTCATTTCGAACTTATGTTTAGATATTCCTGTTTTATCTTGCCATAGATTAAATGTTTTTTTTTTTTTATAAGCTGTGCACTTTCTGACGCTCCTTGTGTAACTTTGTCAGCAATGTCAACAGTAGCTTAGATTACATTTTAACAGAGTATTTTATCTTAACTAAATGAAATGTCAAACAAAATTAAGACAAGACATTTCTTTCTTCAACTATCCAAAAGTTTAAATTGAGAGTGTTTCGGAATTGACAGCTGCAACTAATATTCGCATTCTTTCACCGCAATTTATTCCTAATTAGGCCTACTCTAAACAATTTTAGACAATTTCATACCCGACATGAGACCGCACAGGAGGACGCAAAAAAGTATCCCAAAACACGTGCAAGAAATTTTTAAAATCAACATCTGCGAAATCGGTATTTTTTATCGGAATTTCTTTTGGTGTTCGTTAAAAAAGTTGAAGATCGGATGGTTTTTTTCATATCGCATATCGGATAGATTAAACGCGGACAAGTTCGCGCGTTGCGTTCCGTATTCACGGGGTGATTGTGTTCGCTCAGCATATTATATAGTAGTTCTACATATAAATAATAAATAAATATAAATATTGGACAACATCACATACATTACTCTGACCCCATGTAAGTAGATAAAGCACTTGTGTTATGGAAAATCAGAAGTAACGAAGGTACCACATACACCGAGACCCAAGACAACATAAAAAACTAATGAATTTTCTACATCAACTCGGCCGGGAATCGAACCCGGGACCTCAGAGTGGCGTACCCATGAAAACCGGTGTACACACTACTCGACCACGGAGATCGTCAAACATATATTATACGCTGGACCCACCTTACTTGATATATCGCGTTATATTATGACCATATTACATAAAAGCATTATTAATTGTAGCCTATGTGTTATTCTGATGTATAACCTATATTACTGTAAAATTTCATCCTAAACCTTTGAGTAGTACTTTCGTGATAGAGCAACAAACATACCTACTATAATACATTTTGGTTTGGTTTTTTGGTTTCAAATATATCTCGCATTTAAGTTAAATACAATAACGATTTTTACCATAGATCGTTATATAATAAGACTAGTAGGTAATTCAATATAAATGAAGCTTCTTCATGACTTTAAAATTTGATACAAACTTATGTTGAATGTACTTTATTTCAACAATACGAATGATAATAAATTTAAATACAAAAAAATATTTTATTTTGAATAATAAGAGAGAAATGTAATTAATCGTATAATTCACCTTTTTAGAGCAAATAAGAACGTTTATATAGGAAAAAAGATGTACAAAGCTAGGAAAATAAAAACTGTTCATTTTTATATAAAAGTAATTTATTTAAAAAAAAAAAACAACAAATGTCATTATATAATCCGCCTGTAGCTGCCAATAGTTTGATATGTCAGGTAAGGCGAAACGTTTTTTTCTAATAAAATGATTCCTCAAAGCCTTAATTATCTGGCACGAGATCGCTGTTTTTTACCAATCCCGCTCGGCCCTTCCACGCCATTTGGCAGAACCGTGATATTTTAAAATCCTCAATAAATTACAAATATAATATATTGAATTACTTGCAATAACACTATATTACCCGATTTGCGTTTACAATTTTAATAGATAATAATATGCTATTATGTAATTTTGTTGAAATTAACGCAACATTATATCTTCAAAGTGATTTTGTATGTCTTTATTATTGTTCATACATAAAACACACCGGGCATTTGCCAAATGCTTTACATTTATTCATTTATCATTTGGATGTAACAAATTATAGTATTTTAATGTTTTTATAATTTCTTTAAATCCATATAAAACCTTATTTTGTTACTAATCATACAGATAATAAAACAATATAATTAAATTAAATAGTAATAGCGATAAAATATGCTATATATTACTTGTAATTTTGATATTATGACACAAAAAATAATAATGACAGAATATTTGTAACTATTAAACAAATTAATGTAACCGGAAGCTAATACAAAATAAGTTTTTAGATTTATTTTAATCTAAAATGAGCTACACACGTAGCGACATCTAGCGTATTAACGGCATACTATTACGTATAACAAACTGTAACTATGTATTAGGGACTATTATACTACGTGATGTTATAAGACGCCAATAGGTAGCGCTTTAGTGAATATAAAAAATACTTTTGATTTGAATTATACATTTTTGGATGTATTTATTTAGTAGATTTAAAGTAGAGTACTCTAATTTCAAGGTCTAATTAATTAAATTTTATAATTGCTACTAATACTTGCAGTTTCTTCGTGGGGTTAATATAAAAAATATATAGTTCGCGACGCCATCTACCAGGTCCGGTCTAAGACATCCCTATACACAAAACATACAAAAAAATTATTGAAGTCATTCCAACGATTACAAACAAGGTGTTCAGTTACATACGAACGTACATAAGATTTATTCAATAAGTTAAGGCAAATTGTCAAGAAAAGCTACTATGGTAGACCGAATTAGAACTGACCCTAACTGTAACGATTGAAATCATTAAAGTTTGACGCATCGCGATTAATTAAAATAGCAATTTCTCTCAAGCGCGAATTTACAACGTATTTCTCGTAGTAAGTAAAAATAAAACCATAAAACAAACACTATATGTAACTTTCATATGTTAATAGTATACAATAGATATGTACATAATATTTAATCTTTAATCTATTCTTATTAATAATATTATCTTTATATTTGTAGAAATGTAAACTTTGAAGTTCCTTCTACGATGAGACTATATAAGTATACTTGAATAGTAAGAGAATTGATAACGCGAAGTATACAAACACTTCCCCGAATGTAATACGTTTAGGATTTCATATGATTGCGATATCAATGACAAATAAACCTGCTGACGGATGATAAACACTTAAAGATAATTAATAGTGAGAGGTCTGTCTGAAAACAACAAAGAATACTGTTTTCTCGTTTATCTTTGCAGTTCTAGAGAAACAGGCGCATCTTAATTCATTAGTGATATATATTTTATTTATGGAATAGGTGGCAAACGAGCAGGAGGCGCACCTGATGGAAAGTGACCACCACCTCCCATGGACATCTGCAACACCAGGGGGCTTGCAGGTGCGTTGCCGGCTTTTAAGAAAGGAGTACGCCCTTTTCTTGAAGGTTCCCATGTCGTATCGGTTCGGAAAAACCGCCGGCGAAAGCTGGTGGAAACCGTACTGGCGGTCACTAATCAGCTGGTTCTCCTCTAGATACCGCAGGAGCTGGCAGTTAATAAGGGACTCCATTACCTTGGAGAGCAAGGAGGTGATGGCTATAGGCCTATAATTGGATGGATCTGAGCGGTTGCCTTTTTTAGGGATCGGGTGCACCAAAGCTGTCTTCCAGGATTTCGGAACGACGCCTAATGTGTAGGATTGCTGGAAAAGACGCGTTAAGACCGGTGCCAACTCGGGAGCACATGTCCGTAACACCCTTGGAGTGATGCCATCGGGCCCGCTCGACTTATGAATGTCCAAGGAAAGAAGTGCTTTGCGAACTGCACTTTGCCGGAATTTAACCGCCGGCATCGTGGTATCACACCGCGGAATTGTTAGTGGAGACTTTCCATGGTCAACCGGAGTCAAGTTTGGTTTCGGCATTACCGCTATGGGACCTATAAAGGCACGCATAGATTCGCGGATGGTCATCGCAGTCTACACGCAGCCAAATAATCGATAGATCCTGCCCTTCAATGCTGCCGAGGCGCCGAACACAGATATCATCTCTGACGTAAACGCAAACCCCAGGACCCCATACAAAGGAATGTTCCAATTTGTACTCGGGGTACGAAAGAAAAGTCGTATCGGCAGGAGTAGATATCTGGGTCTCGGTTAGAAAGAGCAAGGCCGGCTTCGCCGTTTCCAGATGGTAGTGATCGTGTACGAATGATTCGAGGCTTTTTTTGTAAAGCACATCAAATCTTCGCACACTCACAAAGATTTACGTGACATTTTATTTTGGTCTCTAATATATTAGTATGATTGCGTGAACGTAAAAAAAGAAATTAACCAATTATCAATCAGATATAGTGCGTGAAATGGCTGTATATATGTAATTCGAAAGGTCTATAGTCCTGCCTGTTGTGTGTTGTTGCTATAAACGTGCGTGTATATATTGTTAAGTTTGTCATTCTTTTTTCAGTTATTTGTTGATACTTGAACTCATACTAATTCGTAATGTTGGCGTATCTCTCAAATCTCGTTCTTCTCCTAGTTCTGGTTGAAATTAGACTACGCTCCTTCAGTGTGGTTAGAAAACATGGATATAAAATGTTTTCAATAGACGAGCAAGATATACAAAAATTAATTACATGAAAACTATGGTGCTTGTCCAGGTTTTTACAATGTTCGGTTAAAATCTACGTATTCCAAGTTCTCCAGAAGTTATTTCTACTTGGCATAATTTCCATATTCCATAACTGCATTTTTAGAACACACACATCCATGATAAAATGCGTTGAATTACAGGGTGTGGACAATCTGGTCAACCGCGATCTCATAAGATATATTTTCAACAAACGTACAATTACTCATATGTATTTAATAAGCAACATAATATACAGTCGTGTATTACCATTGTCTACCTTTACTATTTTTATTAATAACAATCTAAAAACAGCTAATTTTTTTCAAGGATATGTAAGACATTTGTCAAATAATGTTACGCCAGCCTAAATTATCGTACAAATTAAAAAATATATATTTCGTTATTGGATTCTGATTTATAATAAATTTAATCCACTATTATTTGGTGGTGATATATTTGTGCGAATCTGAGTAGTTACTTATTATTATTTAGTGTTGGTGTTCCGATTAGAAGGGTTACGAAGCCAGTGTAACTACAGGCATAAGGACCATAATATCTCAATGTCCATACACCATGTTGGTGGAGCGATCCTGACTATCATATATAGATCGTGGATGGTAGGAGGTAGTGATCATAAACCTATATCATAAAAAAATAACTCTAAAAAACTTTTTTCAGTGGGATTCAAAAATGACTTACGAAATTATATTTCATAGAATGAATACTGTAATAAATAAATTTAATATCACTAGGAATAAAATAATCAGTAAAATGCATATATCATTTATTGCAAGTAAAAAAAACACAAGCATTAAAAATATAAATCGAAAATAAACTTGTACTTACATAATAAAAGCGAACTACTACTTGATACATCTTATTTCTATATAAACAATTTTAACGAAGGCAAAAGGAGAACTCATTCAAAGACATATTTCATTAATAAGTAATCAGTCATCACAAAATCGCCACGACATCACTTGCAAAGTATTGCATCTGCGATTAAATGATTCACACATCCTTTATACCAACAGAGTCAGTCTTTAGGTGAAAGCTTAGCTTAGCTTAGCTTAAACATTTAATAAAGAAGTTTGTATACTTCTGGTTCTCAAATTGGTTCCTCGACAGATTTTCCTGCTGACGCTATGTCATCGTATAATTCCGTAAAAACTGCGTTAAATGTGTCGTGTCTTTTACAAAACACATCCTTCGTTGTCACGCAGATCGGGTACTTGCCATCGTAATATAAACTATTGTAAGTTATTTCAAGCCTCTTAACTTCGCTCAACAGAGCCATTAGGCAAGCACATTGCCAAGGATTCTGATTGAAGTAGAACTTTGTCAATTTCGCACCAGAATTTCTCAGTTCCAAGGCAAAATTATCAGTCAAATAAGTGAACCTATTGTTTGATAAGTTTAAATTCTTCACAGACGTCCCACGGAAAGCATTAACGGGAACAGTCTCTATTAAATTATTAGATAAATCAATATTAGCTAAAGTTTTCATATTTGTAAATAGATTATCTGGTAATTGTTTTATTTTATTGCCTCTAAGTACAATAACCTTTAATTTTTTTAATGGCTTAAAAACATCACCATGTATTTGTTCCAGTGAATTATCATTTATATTTAGTTTTTCTAAGTTAACTAAGTTTATGAATGTTGTACCATCTCCTAAGTCTGTAATTTCATTAGCAGATAGAATCAATTGTTTCATTGTTTTAAGATTAGCTCTAGTTGCAAACTTTGGTACTTCTTTAAGAAGACATCTTTCTAAATTCAATAACTCTAGCACTTGGACAGAATCTAACAATGTATGTGGTGCATCATTCATGTCATTAATGGATAAATCTAAATAACGAATTTGAGTATTGTGACCAAAAAGAAAGGGATCAAGATCTTTACCTTGCAAATTGTTATTTGAAAGATCCAAGTGCCTTAACTTTATTAAGGGATCAAATATTCCTAAATTTAATATTAATTTATTCCCCGCCAAATCAAGTACATCTAGGTTGGGCGTTTCATTGAAAGAGCCAGGCTGTAACTCAGAAAGTAAATTATGAGAGAGGTTCAAATATATCAACTGCTTGGAACTATCAAGAGACTCTAATTTGACTTTAGATATTTGATTTTGTGACAAATCTAAATATTTCAGAGAATACAGGTTTGTAAATGAATCATCATCTAAACCGGATAATCTACATCCCTGAAGGGATACCCTTGTTGTTCTATTATTGTCAGACACAAGACCGCGTTTTAGAACGTAGTTTGTATCACCATTTCCATAACAAAGAACTTCATTGTCTCGGCTATCAATGTATTTACATGTTGGAATCGTTTCAACTAAAACGGAAATTGTAAACAGGACGTAAATACTCCAGTACTGCTGAAGATATGCCATCTGAAATAAAAACATCTAATGAGAAAAATAAAACAACAAAGATGACACTGAAGGGCATGAGCCGGTCGCGTAAATTTCAAAGAATCTTCGTCTGTTCGCCAAACTCTTACTGGGTCGTCATCTGGCATCAGTCCGAATTTACTGAGTCCGTATGCAGTAAAAAGAACGGAAATCTCGCCAAAAATTACTCTCGTTTGGCATCAGCCTAAGCACGTTAATTTTTTGGCCTATTATCGTAAAAATCAAAAGCTTTTATTTTATATTTACTCGGTTATTTATATCAAAGTAGCATTTCAAGGGAGTTGGGATGAAAGGACAGTGGAATTTTTGTCTCGCTTTCTCGTCTGTTCTGACTGTTTATTACGAATATTACTATCGGTTAAAATAACCTATGTGACATTTATTAAATTGATTTCGCCTGATTGTTAATTCCCTATGAACTAGAAAATTTAAACTTAAAATATAATTCGTTACTTAACTAAGTTTGTTTGTTTAACTATAGGGAACAATTTTGGCAAATATCAATAATCTAGTGTTGGTGCTCATATTTAAAAATACATATACAGATATTCCAGAATATAAATAATTGTAAATTTAGAGTAGATGTAAAATACGTCATAGATTTAAAACGTGTGACGCAAGCCTTAGATAATTTATGTATGTTGCAATAGTTCACTTGGTTCACTAGTAATTTTATTGCACTTTAGACAACATGGCTTGCAGTAGTGTGTGTATTCCCAACTATAGTTATAAGTGGGCATATAGGTACTTTGGAGCAGACTGTCATAACTCATCACGCTTGTTGCGAATGATACGTTACGATAATATTCTAGGTCAACAGCCAGCGCTATATTTATATTAAATATATCTTTTTATGTCAAATAAACCTAAAATTAATTTGTGCTAATATATAGTCTGTGTCACAACAAAACCAATATGTACATGAAACTTTTACAAAAAGACAAACAAGTAACTGCGGATCGCTTAGTTTAACGCCATTAGAATTTGACTATTCAAACTTGAATTTAATAATCCTGTATTCAAAATTTACTGTAATATAATTAATATACATATAAAAATATACAGAAATCCATGTACAGTAAGGCTGAAATGCTAGTAATATTAAAGTATATAAGTACGTACAGCTATAATAACGATATCACATTCCCTTATCTTATCGAAAGGTTAGTTTCAACTTAATAATAAACTATAAATTGCACATATAACTCAGATAAGAAAGCACATTTAATAAATTAATTAATTAAACTTATATTTGCGACGCGACTTTCCGCTCATGAATTTGTCGCAATTTTCGGATAATTTTGATGTTTTTCGACGATTATCCCACCCCACAATTATCCGAATTTGCAGCCATTCGTCAATTAAGAATTGACGATTACATAAAAAATATGTAAAATAGCATTTGATTTTTTTAAGTGTTTAGTATTACAGCGTTTTATATTTTAATATATATGATAAACTTTAATAGCCTGTACTCTTTTTATTTCAAGAGGTGTTGTTTTTGATTGAGCTTGGTACAAAGTACCCACATTTCGATTATCCGAACTAGTTTCGGTCCCCAATGAGTTTGACGACGAGTCGAGTAGTGTGTACACCGGTTTTCATGGGTACGCCACTCCGAGGTCCCGGGTTCGACTCCCGGTCGAGTCGATGTAGATTACGATTAGTTTTCTATGTTGTCTTGGGTCTGGGTGTTTGTGGTATCGTCGTTACTCTTGATTTTCCATAACATAAATGCTTAGCTACTTACATTGGGATCAGAGTAATGTATGTGATGTTGTCTCATATTTATTTATTTATTTAATGAGTTCGGATAATCGAGTTTCTGTAAATAATTTATGTCTTTGTGTATGACAGTATTTAAATGTTGCCACTTAAAGAAGCTAGCTCTTAAATAAAGCCTTGTTTCTCGTTGGTTGGAAGAGTGATCCAAAAATGATCATCCTCTAAAACCTCAGATATTCTGCTCCAACAATATAGATAGGGTCATGCCCATCTCTCTGTCTTAGCAGGATAACCTCAAAATTTACCGACCTGATTTTCATAGTTTTTATCAATTAAAGGAGTGTTTATTGTATGAAGGAAGCTTTGTTTTATCATATATAGCGATAATGTAAACATTTCATGCAGATCCTTGTTCTATCATAACGAAGCCAGAACGGGTAGCCAATTATTAACAACAACGACAAACAACAACAACAGCCTGTAAATTCCCACTGCTGGGCTAAAGGCCTCCTTTGCCTTTGAGGAGAAGGTTTGAAACACATTCTACCACTCTGTTGGTGGAATATGTCGACCAATGCGGGTTGGTGGAATACACATGTGGCAGAATTTCTATGAAATTTGTCACAAGCAGGTTTCCTCACGATGTTTTCCTTCATCGCTGAGCACGAGATGAATTATAAAAACAAATTAAGCCCATGAATCAGTGGTGCTTGCCTGGGTTTGAACCCGCAATCATCGGTTAAGATGCACGCGTTCTAACCACTAAGCCATCTCGACTCCAATTAGTACGAAAGTCTCGAAGCCATTAGTACAAATATATATTGGTTGAACTGTTATACTTCCAAATTCAAAGAAATCTATATTGATATAACTATTTGCGTCTATGTTATCCGTTGATAATATTATCAATATATAACTACCAGAATGAATATGACTACACTTTGTACGTACAAACGCAGCTTTGTAACGATTTAGTATATACCTACAATAAGTCAGTCATTATGACAGGATGTATGAGCGACAATGTGCACAGATGATAAACTCAATATATATATACAATTTTTTTTTTATAAATAATAAAAAAGTATGTATGTTTGAATTTTTCATATTAAATTTAAGTAGGTTTTTCATATGATAAATATAATTCATAAAATAATAAGGAAAAAAATAATTTTTCCCGTATTCCCGTTTCACTCGGGAAAAATATATGTCTCATATATACTGATATTATATATGTATATGAAAATAACCCTGTTTGTCGCTCTTTCACTACAAAAGAATAAACCTATTATGATTAAATTTAGTATGAAGCAGATTTGAATTCCAAGGAAAGTCACAGGTTACTTTTTTTTGCACTTTTGAAAAAGTGTCAAACAAATATACATAAACTTGTCCAAAATATGCGACGCGTTTCGGACCCGTTTGTATAATATGTATAGTATTATTATTACGTTGAACTATAAACAGTTTCGCTCGCTTTAAATTTAGAACACTGAAAATGAATTCCAGATATATAAATATAAGTGAGGTATAAATTTTCCCGCCAATTTTTTTTACTAAACAAGACTGCAGTAGTTTTTTATTATTTATTTTTATTTTAAAAATAATGTTATAAAACTTCAAACGTCACTCCATTGATACATTATTTATCTGAATAAATAAATAACAAATGCTTATTTTTCTTGAAACCAACATGCATTTCAACTATCTGCCTAAAAGACTTGTTTTTTTATTTCACGTCTGAGGTTGGTTGCTTTTGAGCAAAATTACAGATATTTATTTATTATTTGTTTTTACTTTTACAATTTAATAACTATTTTCCAATATTCATTTTTTTTCTCTTTGTTGTTCAATTTTTTTACTTTTTTTTTTGATCGATTGTGTAGTTTTTTTTTTTTATATATTTTTCCGTGCTTTGTATGTATATGTATACTATATAAACTCACCGTCATCTTATTGCAATAGATGATATTGATGGTTCAAACCATGTTCAATCGTTTGTCACTCAAATAGCTCCGAAACTGCAAACCAATGACAAAACGTTTAAACTTTTTTTGTCTATGCATTACCAAAGTATACACAGATATTTATTTTACAGCCTAAAAACATTACGTTTCATAAAAAAAAAATTACTTGTTCTTAAAATTAAATTGTTTTTAATTTTGTTTTAACAAATACTCATAATATTAATACACAATTAATTAAAAATATTACGAACCGTTTTAGCTCGATTAGTCCATTCATATGAGTACACTGTAACAACGTCGTACTATCTCATGGTAGAGATTTCAACTGAGGACGATGTAAACAGTCAAGTGTATTTAGTATTATAGTAGTATAACTAGCTATCGAACCCGACTTCAAACGATAAAATTTATAATTATAGAATAATTACTAATCGTAATACAAAAACAAATATTATATAACAATGAAATGAACCAGTGATATATTGCATTTTTATTTACAGATAACCTAAATATTTATATAATTTTCAATTTTACACATTACTGTATATTTATTCCTGTACACATTTTTAAGTCCAAAATCTAATTAAAAGTATTTAGTTTTGTTATGTCTTTTTCATTGTATTGTAAAATTTTCATGTCAAGCCAGCGTGACATTGACATTCAAAATGAACAAAAAAAAAAGAACTTCTATACAATAATATTATATACCAGTATTGATTAAGTGACAACAATATGATAAAGTAAAGCTTAACATACTAGATAACTCAACAAGCTATGCATCGACATACCCTTTATATTTATACAATAATACTAGACTAATACGTTTTTCTCAGGCACTAATTGAATTATAAGTAATCAGTTTGAATTCTTATTATTATAGTAAAAATTACAGTTTAGGTTCTTGATACAGTGAAACGTTTTTCAAGGATCAAAGAATATTGGTTAAATTTTTCGGACTATTGCTCCCTTCGTGGAGGCGTTCATCAAGGTTCCATATTGGGGCCAAAAATCTTCATATTATATACTATGGGCATAATTGTGCTGTTGATAGATATACCTATATCATTTAAGCTTTTTTTAGCTGGACAATATTGTTTGATACAGTTTAATGTCGACAATACAGCTCGTATTATATCCCATATATGTGGGATAGGATAAGGGTTTTTATTATGATATGCAGATGTGTGAGTGTAGGTATATAATACTCTGGATTTCCAAATTCATCTTTACAGATATTGGTATCCTAACTAATGCTACTTGCAAATAAATCTTATAGGATTTTTATTATAATATATATTTTTGTATCTCGTTCTCCTATACAAAGTAAAGAAAAAAAATGTATTCGAATGATAAACACATGCTAATGTCGACTTTTTGCTGTCTGCTGATCTCGTGTTTCTTCACACTGGTTGACATAATTATCCTTATATTTATCTTCTTTTTTTTTTTAAAAAATCTATTTTTTTTTTACCTTTTTATTAGATTTTTTTTAGTTTTTTTTTTATGTGACTAAGCCCAGTCAGTTTTCGGATTAATCACAATTGAAGATTGCTCACTTATTGCGTCTTTTTTTTCGTTATATTTTTTTCTCAAACATTTCATTCCTTTTTTTTATTCCGCTTTTTTATAAATAATATTGTATTTTTTTTGTGTAATTACAGGTTAATTTCTACAATACATTTTACCCTAAATTATTACTTAATAAGTAAAATGATAAGAATATTTATATGTAACAGTTAAAATATTTTACATATTTTAAAAACACTAATTATATAGAAAAATATATTCTAACGCTTGATTTTAATTTTAAGGTCTGGTAACATCATGGTAGCTTTGATGTAGATTTAAAAATAGAACAATCGCTATTGACAAATGAGAATGACATCGCTGTCGGCGTAGTCGTAGTAATAAAATCGTTATCGAAGTTGTATTAAAACAACACTGAACAGCGAACTTCGTAAGTTAACAATATTGACTTCCTGACCTCCGAACAAAACCGACTGAACACAAGCCCAACCGACAGTCGGAACTCTCGCTTACACATTCGGGGTGGAGTGAGATAAATATTTACGCCAGCGCCATCGCAGCTTGACGCACACAATAAATAAACTATTCATCGCCGGTTTTAACGATAAGCATGTACTACATAGAAAGCGAGGCAGTAATTTATTTATTTTATAATGTTTTGAAAATATATGTGCTTGTATGTATTATTTATTTATAACGAGTGCTCTGGCTAAAGTTCACTGGAATCCAAGGTCAAATTTAATTTCATAATATGAACTGGAATTTGCGATAATTTTTGAAGGTATTTTTTCATTTTATCAACTAAGCGTACACCAATAATAAGATATATGATTTTTTTGCTATGGGTTTTTTGTCGAACTGTTATTCTAGAATTGATCCTTTTTCCTTTAAGGATATAGGTATTTTTTACAACACAATCAAGGAAAAACATATTTACCCTATTGAATCACGTATTGCATTTTAAATTAATCGTTATAAAAATCATTCATCATTTAAAAGAACAAATCAATATAATATGTGTATAAATTATAGTATATCTTCAGCTTATATTATCAAGAGCTGGATTTAGTAATACCGAACGCTAATATTTAAATTGGCATTGAACCAACTACGTCTATTCTTAAATACATAAGCAAAGAAATATAAATAAATAAAGATATTTATGTTTTCCCCTATATTTCAATGGATTGCACAAAGTATACTAATATAAGAACATTTAAACATTTATGCAGTATTCATATCATTTCACAGTAATGATGTCAGAATTAAAATAAAATCGCAATAAAAATAATTTAAATAAGATAACCTAGCACAAATTTTAGATACAAATACGTTTCCTTACGTTATTTCTTTGTGAAATTCCAAGCATTATCCATCACTGTTTAAATGTTGAAAATATCCCAATGTTTACACTTTAAGGATACGTTTTCACTTCCACCCATTATTGAAGTTTTTTTAAATACAAATCACCTCTTTAATTTATTATAATCGCTTAACGTGCGAGACACATTTCAAATTCATCGAAGCCAAAGACCGCTTTTATAACATTTTGTGCATACTATTTTGAGACACTGTAGTCACACGATATCTACTGTAAATACACTGTCTTCAATTATGGTATTACGAAGAATAATTTATTTTTATAAATGAAATAAATAACTTACGTCTTTACTAAAATCAGTACTCTCTTGAAAAATATTTCTAACTCAATAAAGTAATAATGCTAACTAAACTAAATACGATTTTCGCATAAGTTTTACCTTGTAGTAATAAAACTGGTTAGAATTCAAGTGGAACTATGTAGCCGTCTCATTCTAACCTATGGAATTTGATTTCAAAAAAGAGAAGAGAGAATAACGGTTAACAAAACTGACACATGTGCGGTTCATACTCAAGCTTGCCATTGCTAAAAAATAATAAAATTAATAATAACGCAATACGTCAAAATTTATTGTGTATTTATTTAGGTATTTTATATTAAACTCAAACGATAAAATTGTGATGTTTATAATCATTCAGGAACGTTTGTGTGATAAACAATTGAAAAACGAACCACTTTTTTAATTATGTCACAACTTGTATTAAACGATGGCCTTCATATTCACGTTTCGTAAACAAACATTTTATCCTTGGAAAAAAGTCACGCAGTGTATCTTCTGCCAGTTCTACGTAGGTTTGAAGTATTTCTCCCGGAGCTGGTTATAGGTTTTTGATTATCAATAAGCAGTTTCTTCGTGTTTCTTCTATTGAATAATATTTTTAACTTTGACTTGAATTTATTACAAACACAACCATAAAAAGTATTATTTTGATTATAATAATAAATATAAATTTATTTCATAGAAAATGTTAGTGTCGTCCTTGAGCATTTATTTAGCGTTGACAATGATGATTTCATTTTATTTAAATAAAAATGATACGTTATTAATGTATTCGCTAATATTACTTTACTTTATATGTCTTTTTCATTCCTATTAAGTATATTCTCTATAATGTTTTTTAAACATAATTATATACACAAAAAGATACAGAATATATTCAATAACATTGAATATATTCAATACGTGCAATACAACACTGTTGGTACGTTAAGCATAATTTGCTGATGTTAATAAAACGACAAATGTTTAACTAGGTTTATTTACATAAAATTGACAAGTCATAATAAAAGTGCAAACATTTTTGGACACGTTTATTATTATTTCATGAAAATACTACTCTTAATTATTTATTGTATCGCAAAAGTTAATACTTCTCGTTTCAAGTGTTTGAGTAACATCTGCGTCACGATTTATACACATTTCCTTGAAATTAATATCGGCGCCTGAATCATCCGAGTTAGAAATATTCCGTGACAGGTCCAATTCGCTCCTCAGTTGCTGAATCGACTGTATCACCTCGTTCTGGAAATTCATATTCAGCTTGTATAACTGCTCCGAGTAATCTTTTTCTTTCCTTATTTCGTTTCTTAAATGTGTGTCCTTGAACTTTTCGTATTCTGTCATTATTCTCACTTTTGACTCGTAAACATGTTGCACCATCGACACTAAAGTAAACAGCTTCTCGATCACCTTCTCTTTAACTTCTTTAGAAATATTCGGATCTGATTCGAGGTCTGATTTCGCGTCCAGAGCTAGATCATTAGCAGATGACGGAAAGCCTAGAAACGACTTCGAACTGTTTCCATTATTTGCTTTAGTAGATTGCGCAATTTCAGGTTTAGGTGACTTTTCTTTTTCCACTTTCTTTGACGTGAACGCTCCATGAGTTACCACTTCAGTAAACACTCCGGAACTTGGTTTATTTGATTGATACTCCGCCGTCTTTTTGTTTACTTTTTGCAAAAGTTCGTTGTTCTTCTCCTTTTGTATGTCATAGTTTGTCTTCTGTATCACTTCATCGTGGACTTTTCCATCTTGTTTGTCATTATTATCGGTAGTGTTAAACGGACTTCCGGTTCTGTTGCTAAAATTTGTTACATTTAGCTTAGACATGTCTGTGCCGTTTAAGGTACAACGTAGAAGGTTTCGAAAGTTTTAGGCCACTGAACTAATTTTTCGATCACATAACTCTGTCCGCCCTGTGTGGTGACGATCTAAGAACTAAACGGTTAGTTGGTATTGAATTATTGCATTCTCCATATGAGTGTAGGTTTCGCTCCATAGTTTTGGTTTGTCAGCGCTTCCTAAGTGTGGCAATGAATTTATGATTACGATTGAGACCGACGCCAACTCTGCGTAGGCTTTAATGCAGTTTACATTGAATATTGTTGATGTTGTAAGGTATTTTTTCAAGTGTTCAAACACTTGATCTGCGTATTTGTGTTGAATGATGTAATCGCAAAACCGGTTAAGGTGAACAACATATTTTATGCTAATTATTTTCATAGATAATAAACGCGTTTTTTGAGTTTTTTTACATTTATGTCGATATGAACAAATGAAATTTCTTTTGAATATATACCTACTTATATTTTTATACAACGCCATTAAAAAATGCAACAAAAGAAATATAATTAAATTCAGCAATATTGAACCATCTTTCCCTTTAAATTTGAAAATCATAATATTAACCTTCCTATAAACTATAGGCTTATATACTTCCTATAAAAAATAGCCCTCTTCTGTACAAAATTTACTTCCTAAGTTTCTCCCAATCAGACGTTTAATCTTATCAAAACAAGTTTATTAGTGTTTTATCAAAACAGTTTTTAACAAAACCCATTTTTTTCCTAAAATACCCGCATTTAAAATACGAAAAACGCTATCCTGATTCTATTTTACCCATGACTATTCATGTATAAATTCTATAAATTAATAAAAAAATTCAATTTTATAATTGACAGAAAAACCAATTTCCATACAAAGTTCCACCCTTTTGGACGTCCAAGTTTCAACAACTATCTTCAACTTTTTACATAAGCCTAAATAAAAATTTCCACATTTTTAGCTTTTAATCACCATTATTCCTCCTTAACCTCGTAGGAAAAGCTGTGTCGGATCACCATTGATAGCTAGCCTATATCTGTTCCTAATGGATATTTAAGTACTAATTTATTCAAGAAAACTTTAACTATACATATACTTGTTTTGTAACATTTGTTGTCGAAACACCCTTGGAGTAGTGGTGCAAAAAGCT